>NC_050444.1:125555540-125855540 GCF_903995425.1 Onychomys torridus | reverse complement strand
AGAGAGATTGATCCATGTGGGATCAGGTAGGAAGCCACCATCCTTTTATAGTTACTCTTATCATTTCTGCTGTATTCTCTTCATTGTTTCAGCTCATGATCTTATAGATGGGAATTTTACATATGGGGAGGAAAATTAGGCTTTGTCTTTCAAAGAAGTTGTGCCGAGATTGTAATGCATGACAGCCATGGTTAAAGGAGTGGTAGATAGGAAAAAACAAAAAGCCTGTACAGGAGAGTGAACAGCAACAGCGAGGTAGAAGAAGGAAGAAGGAAGTGGTAGTCTTGGAAGCCAAAGTGGGAAGCATAAAGTGGTTTGAATACTGGCGAGAGGTTTGTACAGTTGAGATGCAGTACGTACCCCAGGATTCATGATGGACTTGGATATCACTGATGTCTGTGGTGAGGGCAGTCTGTGAGTGGTGGGTGTGGGAGGCCTTTGGAGTGGCTAGAAGAGTAAATAGTAAGAGTGGACAAGTGATGGAGGGTATCCGAGATGTCTCACTGCAGAAACATGGCAGGGTGGATGATTGAAAGGACAGTTCCTGAGCAGCAGTGTGTTGTAAGGTAGCAAGGTCTAAGGTAACAAGGAGAACAAGGTGGACTTGAGTGAGGACAGGGTAACAGCCTTGGGAAGTAGGGAAAGGGGAAACCGGTTGTGAGGAAAGAGCTGGGCCTATAATATGTGGGTTGCTAGGAAGATTAGAACCAGAGACTTAGCAAGAATGGGTCTGTGATGACTTTGCATTAAAAACTCCTGCTAGTCAAACAGTTATTTGACAATTGATAGCGATGTCTAGAGGATTTTTTTTAAAGTTTATCTAATTTACTTGGATTTTAGGTTTCTTCTTTTTAAAGATGTATTTTATTGTTTTTTATGTATGCATATTTTGCCTGCGTGTATGCCTGCCTGTGCATCCACAGAGGCCAGGGAATTGGAATTGGAGTTACTGACAGTTTAAGCCACCTTGTGGGTGTGGGGATAGAATACATGTCTTCTGCAAGAGCAGCCAGGGATAGCCAGCTTAGCTATCTCTTCAACCCCTGGATTTTAGGTTTTTGAAGCACTAAGATGTGCCTCTCTCTCTTGTAAATATGTAGAAGAAGTAGTTTCATTCTAGAATGATGTTAACATCAATCTCATCCCATATTCAAAAGTAAATTTTTTCTTTCCTAAGTAAACTTTTTTTTTTTTTTTTTTAAATGAAGGATTTTGTTATCAGCTTAGGCTGCCTTGGAACTCATGATCCTCCTGCTTGGCTTCCTGCATTAAACCTGGGATTATAGACATGGACCAACCAGCACACTCAACAGTGAACTGTAATTGCTTATAATTAAATGAACTTTTCATTAAGCTTTGTGGTATGTGTCAGTGCAGGTTGAGTCTCTCTTATCTGAAATGTTTGAGACCAGAAGTAGTTTGTATTTTAGCATTTTAAAAATTATTTTGGAATTTGCACCTGTCATGAAATATTTTGGGGTTAAGGGCCAAGTCCAGGTTTAGTGAGAGATCTTGCCTCAAAAAATGAGAAGAGTGTGTGGACTCTTGCCTCTCCAAACAAATGCACAGTACATATGTATGCGCACGTGAACATGTATACACACACCAATTTCAGATTCTGGAACATTTTGAATTTCAGATTTGTGATGCTTAATCTATATGTAAAGTGGCTTTAGATTTGTAAAAGTGTATCTCATTTTAAGGACCCAAAGAAAGTAAAGGAACTCCTAAGGAAATAATAAGTGGCATCAAGTGGGTGAAAGTGCCACACCTTTCCTTTTGCTTTAGTGCTCTCTGCCAGGTGTGTCCAGGTTTTGACATTGTTGTACATACAGTGTTGTCACCTGCAAAGTTCAGCGCTAAGAACCGAGTAATCGCCCCCCCCCCCCAATAAACTCATATTTTACATTACATTTACATTAGCAGCTATACCGAGGATCTTGTACTACATGAGTCTCAGGTTGAGCGTGGCTGTACAAGCCTTGTTTTTTTTCTCTTTTCTAAGACTCCAGGGCCTTTCAATCTAATTCTTTGGGGCATTTAGTCATTTTTATCTGCGATAGTCAACTAGCCATATCTGTAGTACATTCTTTATCTGTACAGCAAGCTTGTACCCTCCTTGATGGCAGTTTGTACTTACACTGAACTTTATAATCTTCAGGGCCCACAGTGTAGCACATTCCAGGGAATGGAATGTCCCTATTGATACAGGAGGCAGTTAGGGATTCTAGTTTACAGAGCAGAATTTGTAAGTTTTGCAGAATATATTAGTAGAAAATCCACCCATGGCTGTGGCTTATATAAAACCCACCCTGAATTTATAGTAACTACAGTGGCTTTTAATTAATCATCTGGAGGCTGAAGAATTGTGTGATGTGCTTCTTGTGTTAATTCAGACAGGCTGTCAGTTCTTGCTGCTGTTGTCCTGGAACTTGCTGTGTAAATCAGGCTGGCCTCAAACTCAGAGATCTGCCTGTCTCTGCCTCTGGAGTGCTGGGAATAAAGGCGTACTCCACCACCACCCAGTTCTTACATTTGTTTTTGCTTGTGGAGACTGGGCTTGTCTGTAGCCCAGGCTGGCCTGGAACTCATGGTGCGTAGACATACACGAAGGCAAAACATCTGTACGCATTAAAAAGAAAAAAACAAACAAACAAAAAAAAAACAAAAGAAAGAATTGTTAATGTTAATATGCCATGTCTATATATATGTGGCAGTTACCTTGAATTAGATTTTCAGATATGTAATAGGCAATTGCAGCCAAAACTAGAACAACACATAAGTAAATGATTTAGATTAAGAACTGCATTATTTTAATATTGATAGAGAAAAACAAACAAATGGCCAGCCGAATTATTTGTTTTCCTTCTTAATAACTTTATTATAAAAGGCTATCTTCTCAGACCAGGACCATTCTCCCTCCTTCCCTCCCTCCCTCCCTCCCTCCCTCCCTCCCTCCCTCCCTCCCTCCCTCCCCCCCCTTGTTTTGAGAAGTCTTCCTAGATAATACAGAGTAGCTGAGAGATCCTATTCTTCTGTTTCAGCTTCCTGAGTGCATGGATTTCTTTTAAAAAGAGAAATTTAAAAAATTACTGCTTTAGAGATTAAGTTTATAAGATACATGGATTCATATAAATGGAATCATGTTCAAAGAAAGCATTTTGAGTTACTCATAACTTTTTTTTCCTACTTAGCTGACACCGTTAAGTTCATTATGGAGGCTGATTTTCTTAGTGCTTTTTTTTTTTCAAAGATTTATTTATTTATTATGTCTACAGAAGAGGGCGGAGGCTGATTTTCTAAGTGGGGTGTGGTGGCACCTTTAACCCCAGCGCTCAGAATGTAGAGGCAGGAGCATCTGGATTTCAAGTCTGTCCTGGGCTGCACAGTGAGCTGGAGGCCAGGCTGGGCGACATGAGGTGCTGTCCCACAAATTTTAAAAAGAAGGTGGGATGATTCTTGGATTTTGTCCACATAAAGCCTCTGTGCTCACTTATTTCTTGCATTTTAGTTTAGCAGTATTTTGCTTTTTGAGGCAGGGTCTTGCTATATAGCTGATTTCCAACTTACCATTCTCCTGCCTCCACCTCCTGGTAGGACATTGCTGACTTAGCAGTAATTACGGCATAGCTGGGTAAATAAACCTCTGGGTAAGAATGTGCTCTGTCCCTCTGAGGCGCTAGGATTTCACACGCCCCCTTTCTTGTTCCTCACCACCCACAGACAATAAACCAGTCTGCTGGCAGCGCTCAGAATCCTGCGCTCTCCCCTGTTCACATACTCGCTTTTGCTTCGCTCTTACGGGAGAGGCCCCTCTGTGCACTGGGAGTCATTGGCTCGAGTTTTGAAGGATTTCCGTCTGTGGGTTTTCTCCTCCACTGCTTTATCTCCTCTCTTGCCCATTGTCTTAAAGTCTTAGCTCTCTGGGCTTCCTTTGTCTGTTAAAGATCTTAGTAAACAGTAAACAAGCATCTTAGTTGTAACAGCTTTTAAAAAAATCTTATTAAAAACCCATGTTGTTATTTTAGCCAAGTTTAGTTGTGTGTGTCTGCATGTGAGTGTGTGTGGGAGTGCAGGTGGCGCTGTTAGGAGCTAGAGTGGAGGTGCAGCACTCTGGAGTAGCGGCCAGTGCTTTTCACCTCGGAGCCGTCTTTCCAGCCTAGAACAGTTTTATGTAGATTTTAGGATGCCTGTTGTTTTCTATCTTCCCAACAATTGCCCTCTCCCATGCTGGTTATGGAACACAGACCTTCATCCTTCCAGCCCTCAGCACCTCAATAGCTTCATTTAGATTTAATTGACTTGCCATACAGTTCATTCATTTAAATGAATGTGATTCACTGGTTTTTAGTAAAGTCACCAAACTGGGACAATCCGCACAGTTTTAGAAACCTTTCTCCCCTCTTGAAACTGTTTCTGTTCACATCATTTGTCCCTTGCCTGCATTTCATCTGCAAGCCCTTTATTCTTTTCAAGGTTCGTTCAAGTTTGGTGTAGAAGATCGTGTGTTGGGTCCTCATTTCTCTTTTTTCTTATTGCTTAGAAGCTTCTTCACACAGTATATTTTTGTATCATATTCTTTCCCCTCCCCCAAATCCTTCCAGGCCCCTCCTTCCTCCCTACCCACTCAAATTCATGGTCTCATTTTTTTCTTTGACTTTCTCACTCAGACAAAACAAACAAACAAACAAAAAAACCCAACAAAACATGAATTCAAAACCAACCAATACACAAACAAAACTAACAAAACAAAACAAACAAAGCAAAAGAAAAAGCAGGCAAAGAGTGAGGAGCACCTTTCATTCCTGAGCGCGCAGTCTTGTCTGACCCAGTGTCATCCCCTCACCACATCCCTTCCCCAGCTGCCATCCAGGAGTACAAGGAGCTTCATGGTCAGGGGCCACCTCCTCCGTGCTGGGATTTCGTCTGGTTCTAACCTGTGCAGATCTTACACGTGCTGTCACAGTCTCTGTGTCTCTGCAGGATGTCACTGGGTATTTAATTGTGTGCATAGCCCACATTTTCATTCACCACTTGATAGAGATGGAGTTGTTTCTGCTTCTTGGCCATATGACTAATGGCGCTATGAGCTTTTGCATGCAAGTTTTGCTGTAAGTAACCTTTATTATTTCTTGAGTATAGATCTAGGATTGGAATTGCTTGGTCATGTGATTACTCTTTGTTTAACCTTTTGAGGAACTGCCAGACTGGTTTTTTGCTTTGTTTTGTTTTGTTTTTTAAAATGGCTCCTATTCACTGAATAAGGGTTCTAATTCCAAGAAGATCTGTCTCTTCACTTTGATCATAGTCATCCCCGTGGGTTTGCAGTCCTATCTTTACTTGTATTTCCTTATAGCTGTTACAGCCTTTCATATGTGATTGACCAGTGAATATCTTCTTTGGAGAAGTATTGATTCATAGCCTAGCCAATTTTAAAATTAGGGTTTCTTTCTTTGTTTTCTTTTTTTGTTAAGTTATAAGAGTTTATGGCCAGGGAGATGGTTCGGTGGGTATTGGTGCTTGCTGCCCAGACTGAAGGTCTGAGTTGGATCCTGGGATCCACATGGTAAAGGGAGGAGAGGACTGACTCCATGTTCCAGGTGTGTGGCATGCCTGTGTATACATGTGCATACACACACAATTTAAAAAAAATACTTGATTTTTGTCTTTTTTTCCTCTCCGCTTTGTTGAGACAGTCTCAGGTAACCCTTGCTGGCTTCAAACTGGCTGTATAGCTGAGGATGACCTGGACCTTCTCATTTTCCTGTTTGAGTACAGGTATGTGCCACCAGGCCCAGCTGAGTTTCCTGTTTTCAAGATACCAATTTTGTATCAGATACTTGCAGCCTTGTTCTGCTCGAGACTTTAGTTCCTTCTCTCTCTCTCTCTCTCTTTTTTTTTTTTTTTGTCAGAGCTGAGGACCGAACCCAGGGCCTTGGGCTTACTAGGCAAGCGCTCTACCACTGAGCTAAATCCCTAGCCTCCTTCTCTCTTTTTTTGGTTCAGTATTAGGATCAAATCCAGAGCTACTGCGCAATGAGCAGACGCTCTGCCGCCAGCCCGTAAACAGCTGTGGTGCTTCCTTAGGTGGTGGCTTCCTCTGATGCACAAAATGTCTGGTTTATTCTTCTTATGGTAACTATGCTTTGGCATCAGATTGGAGATGTCACTACTTACTCTAATGTTAAAATGGCCTAAGGCTATGCCACCCAGAATGCTCCTGATCTTGTCTTGTCTAAAGTCCCAAGATAGTACATGTGTTTTTTTGTTTTTATTTTATTATCTTTTTTTAACATTTTATTTTAAGAAATTGATAATTTTGGACCCAAGGTTTAGGTCTTAGGTAATTTTTAAACTTTTTTTTTTTAATTGGAATGTGGTAAGAATCCAACTTTATTCTTTTGTATATACAAACCAGTTACCCTGGACCATGGAAAAGATTTTGCTTCCATTGAATTGTCTTGGCATTGCTCACAGTCCAGTTTGTACTTCTGTAACAGAAAACCTGAGGCTAGGGAAGTTATAGAGAAAGGAGATTTATTTAGTTCACAGTTTTGTTTTTATTTATTCATTTTGTGGATTTTTTTAAGATAGGGTCTTACATATGCCAGGCTGTCCTTGATCTCACTTTGTAGTTGAACTGGTCTTGCACTTGTGATCTTTTGGCCTCTACCTTCCAGCTGTTTGGCTACAGGCCTGTGTTACCATGACTAGCTAGCTCACAGTTCTAGAGGCCATGCACATGGTACAGGAATCTGTGTGGCCTCTGGTGAGACCTGTATGTGCCAGAGTGATGAGTGGGTACATACAGAGACTAAACACACAAGGCTGCTTAGCATTGTAACATCCCAATTTTGGGGTAATGAGTCTACTTCTTGGAGATGAGCATTAACCCCTTTTAAGCGTGGTCTTTTGTGACTGTCTCCTGGTAGTTGTGACTTTACCTATCATTGTTGTTTTCTCAACCTGTAGTTCACCACCGCTAAAGCCTCTGCCAACTCCTACTACCATCACACTAGGGCTCTAGCGACGAGTGAGTGAACCTCTGAGGACAAATGAATTAACTATAAATGTCAGGGTTTACTTTTACGTATATTTTGTATGTGTGGTGCTAGGGGTCAAACCTAGAACCTCATGCACGGACGACACTCATTGTGCCGTGGAGCTGTGCCCAGCTGCGGTTGACTTTTTAGGTTCAGAACTAGACTGCTGATTGATATGTTTGTTCTCATGCCACTTTATACTTTCTCAATTACTGTAGCTTTGTCCAAAGTGTTTAAATTTTGCTTCTGGTTTTGAAGATTTTAGTTCATGGTGGGTCTGCTCTCCTGTTTTTGAGCCCAAGATGACGCACGATAGTTACTGGTGGGGGTTAGAGCAGGGCTGCTCACTTCACTGAGGGGAGGGTGTGAGGCGTGCTTTCCAGGCATGTTCCTGGTGATCTGCTGCCTTTACCTAGGCCTGTTTTCTAGCTTTCCATTACCTGTAACCCCACTATAGTAAGGCTCCACCAAAGTGTTCATTCACTGACTAGGTGAGAGTCTTCAGGGTCTGATCTTACCTATGTCATCCAGACCTTTACATGCATCTCTTGTAGGAAACCCTTAATACCTACAGTAAACAGAGATCATTTTGTCTTTTGTTGTTTGAATCTTAGATCGTCTTTTAATAAAAAAACTCAGAGCCAGATATCAGGATGAAAGCTGAAAGATCAGAGAAGCAGAGCAGTCAGCCACTAGTCCTTACCTCTACGAAATCCTCGCCCTAAAGAGTGAGTTCCTGTTTCCTCATGCCTCATATACCTTTCTCTGCCCTGCCATATTACTTCCTGGGATTAAAGGCCTGTGTGCTTCCCAAGCAAAGGCATGAGATCTCAAGTGCTGGGATTAAAGGTGTGTGCCACACTGCCTGGCTCTCTTTCTCTCCTATACTGGATCAATCTCATATAGCCCAGTGTGGCCTTGAACTCACAGAGATCCAGATGGATTTCTGTCTCCCGAGTGCTAGGATTAAAGGTGTATGCCACCACTGCCTGACCTCTATGTCTAATCTAGTGGCTGGCTCTGTCATCTGATCTTCAGGCAAATTTATTAGGGTACACTATATCACCACAGTCTTTGAATTTTAATCACCTGGATTTGGGGAATAAGAATATATTTCTGATCGGTAACATCCTAAATGACTTAGCCCCCGAGTTGGGTGTGCCTGCATTGTAACTTTCAACTTCTGCTTTTATTTTATTTTGTTTTGTATTTTAGTATCGGGGTCTCACTATATAGCCAGGACTGACTTCAAGCCTGCTTTCGACCCTCCTGCCTCCACGACATGAGTACTGGGATTATGGCAGTGTACCAATATACCTTTTGTAAATCTGTAAATTTCGAAATTATTATGTTGGTCAAGAACCAGGGTTTGTTTGTGTTTTGGTTTTAAATTGCCTTACAAAAGTGGTTTTCCTCTCATTTTAAAAGCAAAATGTATACCTTGTCTCAAGTCTTGGGGAATTTCTTAACCTCTTTGGCTGGCTCTGGATTCTCAGCTACCTTCTTATTCTCTTGTAATCACATTTCTCTTAATCACCAACATTTGTGATAGAAATTCTGTAAGGAAATCTTTTCTGAGAAAGTATTTGAATTCTTAAGACTTACCCTCTGTTTTCATATTTACATACTAGATTTCAAATGCTTTCCCTAGCTAACTTGGGAGTCAAATGTAAGTCTCTTTGCAAACACTTTTTTTCTGAATCCTAAACTCCAAATATGAACAAGGAGTTTTGGAGCACAGCCCCTTTCTAAATTGGGCTCTGCAGAATGAGTCCTGGGATTAGACAGCGTTCCAGCTCTTGTTCTCGGAAACTAGATTTGTATTTGTGTGTTATACATATTTTCACACACATGTATTTTAAAGTTCTTTAGGGGGCTGTTATTTGTGTGTGCATGCCTGTGCGTGTACATGTGTGCAGATATTTATACAGTTCACGTGTCGGGGGCAGAGAACAATTTAGGGTTTAGTTCTTCTACCGTGTGGGCTCCGGAATCAAACTCAAGTCATTGTTTTACAGCAGCGAGTGCCTCTCTCTACCGAACCACGCTCGCTCTTTAAAATGTTAGGGGCGTTTCTTCTTCTTCTCTTTTCCTCATTTTATTTTGTGCCCACATTGGTCTTTTTCCAAGTAAGGAAAAAGTTCCTCAGGCTATTTTTGATAAAGATATGAAATTGAATGATAAATAATAGATTATAATTTCACAGTTTACTGGGGGAAATACTAATATTGAAGCACAAACCACTTGGAGTTTAACACTTCTCCATTATTTCCCTCAGTCAACTCTCTTTAAAAAAACATGAATCAATATTTAGTGTTTTGGGCGGTATTTGGGAAACAAAACAAGTCTGCCTTGAGGTCTAGCACACATTGCTGATGTGCTATAAATAATTTGTGAAGCGTGTGCTGCTCTTTAGTATTTAATATTTAACTTGATAAAGAATGCAAAACCCTAAGTCATCATGGTTGTCCTTAATTCAACCTGTGCCTCTTCCCTGAGCTGTTAGCCTGAAATTTTCCCTTGCAGATAAAACTGTCCTTTTTTAGAAAGAAAAGTGACAGAGCTGAGTCTGTTGTCACATGCCTCTGTCACCCTAGCGCTCTGGAGGCTGAGGCAGAAGGATGGCCTGGAATTGAAGGCTAGGCTGGGCTACATAGTTCCAGGCCAGCCTGGGCTATAGGACAATCAGGTTTCAGAGAACCCCAAACCAAACAAAACCAAACACAGGGGAAGAGCTGGCCCAGTAGTAAGGTGCTTGCTTGGTGCGTCCCTTCATACTAGATTTGGTCCTTAGCACTAAGAGCCCAAACCAAAACAATACAAAAAGCCCCAAATCAAAAGGGAGCAAAAGCCAGCAGCTTTCCAGTGCTGCAATAGGTAAACACCAGAGATAAATAGATAATACCAGAGCACCAGCCTCTACTCCTAAATTTGAAATCCCTAAAGCTTTGAATTCTAAAAGCTTTTTCTTTAAATTTATGACATTTTTTTGTTTGAAAGCAAAGCCTGTCTTGAATTAATGTGTAGCTATTTATAATCTTCATTACACTTATAAATATTTATATGCTGTACTGCAGAAATAGTAATGTGCTTGTGAGATTTGCATGCCTGGTTACCCCAGATTGTACTGCAGGTTTTTACTGTAATTTATGTAATGTATGTATATTACCTTTCTGCGGTTGTGATTTTGAAAAGATCCAAAAAGCTCTTGGGTTAAAGGGTGGAGGCCTACGTTTGTGATCTGGTGATGTAGGAGTTTGCAGGGAGGCGGAGGCAGGGTCTACTGAGAGCTGTCCTGGGGTGACAGCAACACATCTGAAACAGGACAGTCACTCATTTTCCATTCAGTCTCTATGGCACACAGACCCTTTAAGGAAGATGTAGATGGAGCAGGCTTACCAGGACTGTTAAAGATGTACCTGGGGTTTGCATTCTGTTTCTCTCATTTGCTGTCTGAATGCCCATGGTCAAGTTCCTTAAACATTCCCCTTTGCTTTCTCAGTTATGAAATAGTTGTGGTTAGGGCTGGTGGCATGGTTCAGCAGGTAAAAGCCCTTGCTATGCAAGCTGGACACCCAGAGTTCAATCCCTGGAAGTCATGGTCGAAGGAGAGAACTGACCCTTAAAAGTTGTCCTTTGACTTCTTCCCCATGTGCGCCTTAGCACGTCAGCCCTCCTGCCAACACTAAAATAACCGATAGAGAGAGTCTTTGGAGCTGCGTGTGGTTGCTGTGCCTGTAACCCAACATTTAGGAGACTCGAGGCGAGAGAATCGCTGTGAATTCCAGGCCAGCTTGGGTTACAGACTAGAGTGAGAGCCTGCTTCAAAAAACAAAAAAGTAAAAAGAGCCATCTCATAAGCTCTTTGTGACAACATAAACATGGCAGGAAGTAAAGCTCCAGCATAGTGTCTGGCCCAGAACACATGGTGATGATAACAAAGCCAGTGTTTGTTTGTTGGATTTAGTGTTACTCAGGAAATGTGGTCCCACTATGAAAGCCTGTGTTCCAGTTCGTTAGTTCATAGCGAGGGGTGAAGCGGCACCCTTGGCCATATGAGTGCTGCATCAGTGCTTTCAGTTTCTGAAAGTAGGTGACATGGGATGCCAAGTTTATATGCAGCATCAGGTCAAGGGGAATTTCATGTTACAGATGTTTAATGGCATTGATGTTGACAGGGAAGATGCAGTATTTCCAAGTCAGAGACACACACATTACCACAACCCACTTGTCTAACCTTGAATCAACAGAACTATCTTGACCTGGTTCTAGTTTTGATCTGCTTTCTGTAATGCTAATTGTATCAAGTAAAAAACAAAAACAAAAACAAAAACAGTCTGTTTTAAGTATAGTAAAATAAATTTTCACATTTGTTTATGACCTCTTTGCTGTCTCCTAATCAGAGCATAGAGAATTATTATCATTGTGCAAAGTTCCTTCCTGTCCTTTATCTCTCCCTCTGTGAGAACAAGTGTTTCTGTATTCATGGTTTCTGCCTTCGTAGTGCACTGGTGTATTGTGGTCCTGCACTGGGATTGATTGATGGATGGTCTAGGTCCCAACACTGGCTAGGCACACACCCTCATGGGGATTCACACAATGCCCACTATCATTTACTGAATGCTTTTTATTTTTACAGAAGGGTGGCTGGGTGCCAAATTAGGGGGAAAGATACAAGAGTAAATCAGAGACCTTGTCTCTTTAGAAAAAGTGGTGAGGCGCTCATATCCATTATAATGTGAGACATAGGAGTGCTGTGCTGGGACACAGGTCAGAGACCTCAGATCACAAGTCCGCTGTAGCTGTGAGACTCTTGTTTCAGACAAATGTTGTTTTTTTTTTTTTTTTGTTTTGTTTTTTTTTTTTTTTTTTTTGTTTTCGAGACAGGGTTTCTCTGTGTAGCTTGGTGCCTTACCTGGAACTCACTCTGTAGTCCAGGCTGGCCTTGAACTTAGAAATCCTCCTACCTCTGCCTTCCGAGCTCTGGTACTAAAAGTGTGTGTCACCACCGACTGGCTGACAAATGTATTTTAAACAAAGTGAAAATTAACATTCAAATAGAAGTTTAAGTATCTTTATATAGCAGGTTTGGGAGACATTCTTTGCTTTCTGAAAGGATAGCATGATTGGTTTAAATGGCAAGCTAATCTTCTCCAGTGAGTCTTAAATATGTTTGTGCAAAACTTTTCCTAACACATTTCCTTGTAAAGCAGTGTAACCCGTATTTATATTTTAATTAAACAGGTTTTTATAGATAGCATGGTCTACTGGCTTCAAGCCAGATTCTGTGAGCAGTTAAGGCCTTACCCCCTTCTTTCTTTGCAGCGCTGGACCCAGGATCCAGGACCTCAAGCATGCTAAGCAAGCCATCCATCACTGGGCTGCCTCCCCAGGCTTCATATTTTTGAGTAGCTGTTATATGCTAGGTATATACTGAATTGATTTTCTTAAAGCTTATAAAAATGGCCATGGCCAGGAGGTGGTGGCGCACGCCTTTAATCCTAGCACTTGGGAGACAGAGGCAGGTGGATCTCTGAGTAGTTACAATTAACATAAAAGTAGGTAGATACTCCAGGGTTGAAGAGATAGCTCAGCAATTAAGAACACTTTCTGGGGCTGAAGAGATGGCTCAGAGGTTAAGAGCGCTGCTTGCTCTTACAAGGGTCCTGAGTTCAATTTCCAGCAACCACATGGTGGCTCACAAACATCTGTAATGAGATCTGGCGCCCTCTTCTGGCTTGCGGGGATATGTGCAGACAGAACATTGTGTACATAATAAATAAATAAATCTTTAAACAAAAAAACACTTTCTGCTTTTGCAGAGGACCCAACACCCACATGGTGGCTCCCAATTTACGCAACTCCAGTTCCAGGGGTTCTCACGCCCTCTTCTGGCCTCCTCAGGCACTGCATGTATCTGTTGCACATACATTCTTGCAGGCAAGACATCCATACAATAAGAAATAAATTAAAAAGTATAAAAAATAAGTAAGTACTTTGGCACTATTTTGATTTCATGTTTATATATTATTATTAACCTGTAATTGTTTTTTTGTTTTTGTTTTTTTTTGAGCTGAGGATTGAACCCAGGACCTTGAGCTTGGCTCTACCACTGAGCTAAATCCCCAACCCTAACCTGTAATTGTTTTATGGTACTTTTCAAAATGCAATTGAAAAAAATTTGGTCAAAAAACCTGAAAGTAGGGGTGGGGGAGTGTTGAGCAGAGGGAAGTGCTTCTCAAGCCTGGTGACCTGAGTTTAGTCACTGGGACCTACATGGTAGAGGGAGAGAACAGACTCCTGGAAGTTGTCCTCTGACCTCCTGCATGCCAAGTGCACCCCCCTCCTCCTTAATAAAGGCAATACAAAGGGGAAGCCACCTGGAGAGCACGCTTGTAACCCCAGGACTGGGAAGTGAAGGCAGCAGGAGGAAGAATTCAGGGTTATCCTCAGCTACAGAGGTAGTTTGAGACCAGCCTGGTCTATCTGTCTTCACAAAAACAGCTCAGAAAGTTATCAGAAAAAGAAAAAAAAAAGTTTCTTCTGTTTTATCTGGGAGTGTTGAATAGCTTGAATTGGGGATAAATAAGCATATTTCAAGTAAACTATGTATGTTGAATGAGTAGGATACCTAAGACAGGAGTCTGGGACCATGTCTACATTTATTTAACACCTCCCAGGACCCAGATAGTAATAAATTCTAGGAGATAGGTTGAAGGCAATCATAGTGAAATGGTCATTAGGCTTCTCCTAAGGACAAGGAAAACGGTACAAGCATACATAACATAACATAATAACCAGTGCCGCAGAAATAGTTGTCTGCTGAGGAGAGAGCATATGTACATGTACATACAGGTCTGCATGATTTCTGTAGACTGGGCAAATTTGATGAACCAAATCAACAGCACATTAACAAGAGAAAGTGTGTGTCCAAGTTTATCAGGGCGCCTGGAGCCACACGACATAGGAGATTCCAAGGAATCAGGTGCCTGTGGCTTAGCGTCCTTTCACAGGGAGAGTAAAGTGAGGAGCTAGTGATACTCCAATGGGGGTAAGTCTTTGGGGGTAGGAGGGCCCAAAGAACAGGCAGCGGCCTGAGACAGAGTTCCACTGGCTCTGGTGTTTTGATTTTCAGCTTCCTCTGTGTTCTCCTGATTCCTAATCGCCCTTGGTTAATGCAGTTTTAGTAAGGAAGTCACAGGCAATCCTGTTCTTGTTCAGTGGATCTGCTCCTTAGGAAGACCACTTGGAGCTTTGGGCTGCTGCTTAAGTTTTAGGTGTTGAAGTGTCATATTTGGGAGTGTTTATTCTTGTTACCAGTTATTAGGGTCAAAGTCTGGGTCCTGGAGCCCTGACAAGCTACACTCCAGTCCACCTGCTGCCCTCAGTGGGCCAGTTAAAGCAACAAATAATAGTGAGAAGCAGAGAAGGGTTTCTTCAATGTGGCCGTTCTGGGACGAGGAAAAATGAAGAGGTCCAGTGACCCACTCATTCCAAGTCCATCTTCAGGGTCCAGACTCCAGGCTTAGATTTAAATAGAGGGCAGAGGTATGCATAACTGAGCAGTTTAGTCAAGGTGTAGTCCTGCCTGTCACTGACTCATAATTGGCTTCTGGTTCCTGGTCTGTCTTCCAAGAAGTTAGCATTGTGTGAAACCTCTCTGATAAATAAATCTCTCTGCAGACACCAGCCCTCCTGGGAAATTCCAGTTCCTTAGGATCCATGGTCTCTGCGGTCTGATAACTGAAGGGAGGAGGCACATGTGCCCTTCTTTAGAATACCTTGGCTCCTGCCTGCATAGTTAAATGCTGAAGTCTGATACAGTGTGTCACACCTGAGAATAGGGCCTGTTTCATTCCAAAGAGTATCGTTACAGGTTGTGTTTGCTGTACTTAAGGTAGGAGCAAGGAAGGGGCATAAGCCTTGTGCTAGCTCTACACAGGTGTCCTGCGTGATTTCCTTGTTAAGTACTTAGGACAACCGCGTGATCTTTTTCCTGGACTAGCTCTGTAGACCAGGCTGGCCTCAAACTCACAGAGATCCACCTGGCTCTGCCTCCCGAGTGCTGGGATTACAGGCATGCGCTACCACCGCCTGGTAAATATTTCTTAATTAACAAAAATTTTTGTTTATTGTCAGTGGTGTGTGTGTGTGTGTGTGTGTGTGTGTGTGTTGTATAGCAGATGTGCCAAGGCACAGGCACAGTATGGAGACCGGAAGACTACTTTTGGAAGTCAGTTCTCCTTCCACCAGGTTCCAGGTCAAGTGGTAGGCTTGTGTAGCAAGCAGTGTTACCCACTAAGCCATCTCGCCTGTCCTTGAGATGAAGAAATTCTATTTCGTGTATATGCTTGCGTCTGAGTGTCTGATGTGTGTATGTGCCCATCGAGGTCAGGAGAGGATGTTCAGTCCCTAGAACTGGAGTTACTGGTGCTTGTCACCGTGTGGGTCCTGGGAACCAAACCCAGGTCCTCTGCTAGAGCAGCAAGTGCTCTTAACCACAGAATCATCTCTCCACCCCCTGTAGATGGCTTTTTAAGTAGGATACCGAAGTTCATCTAAAGCGATAAAACATAATCAGAGCATAGCAATTCAGAGCCCCTGTTGGGCAGCAGGTTTAATACATTGAGCTGAATGGTTCTTAAAATGCTCTTAAAATGACTTTCCTTCCTACTCCAGATACAAGTTTTCAGACTCTTCTGGGAAAGAAAATATTTATTATTATTCTTTGAGATCAAAGAAAAATGAAAAATTTAATTATTATGACATGCCCTACAGCCTTTGAATGGAACACAGAGAGATCCAGGGAAGTTTTATTTCCCCACAGTATTATGAAGGGAAAGATTGTCTTTTAAAAATGGCTCATGACCGGAATGGTTATAATGTAGCCCTGGACTTCAGCTAGAATTCTCTGAGGGTAAGCAGGAATTAGCTTGTTAAGGAAGTTGGAACGCGTGCAAACAGTGCAGCAGGCAAGAGAATAGTCTGTAAAAATCCCTAGGCATGAAGTGATTGGCTGGTTCAGGGAGCTGGAAAGTCAGCCCTGGCCACAGAAATGATGGGGGCTTTTAGATCAGATCTTAGGAGGTTAGAGCCGCTGAAGACTGTTTTGCTTTACATATTTATATGTATTTTGAAACACTCTAAATTCAGTGTGTAGCTCAAGCTGGCCTGGAGTTTGCTGTATAGATCAGCCTACCTCAGACTTCAAAGCAGTCCTGCTGGTCTTGATAGCAGGATTCAGTGGGCACCTCCTGGGCGTGGTTCCAGGTTATTGTGTTCTGGAAGAAAGAATCAAACTGGTGTGTGTGTGTGTGTGTGTGTGTGTGTGTGTGTGTGTGTGTGTGTGTGTAGGGGTGGGTGTCAGCGTGTAGTTACAGCAAAGGAGACGCTTACTGAGAAAGGAGCCGCAGAAGGGGTGGGCTGGATCAAACTGCTCTGAGTGCCTTCACCCATGGAGCCAGCATGCATTCACTCCTGCTGCCCAGGCCCGAACTCTCCTCTTTGAAACCCCTCAGTTGCTCTCTGGAATTTGTGACACTTTGTATTCGCTTTGCTCTGTATTAAGACTGTGATGTGTTTAGCCTTTCCCCCCCACGTGTTAGAAGAGTCTGTCAGTTGTTTCGTAGAATGCTCCATATTATGATTCTCTCGAGCAGCTCCTTAGCTAATTGCTTCCAGTTGTCTCTTCTGGTGTTTTGTAATTCATAATCTGAATGGTAGCAACATCACTGGCCTGTCTGGCTCTGCGTCTTGTGATTTAAAAACTGCTTTATGATGTGGACGGCTCCAGGATGAGTATACCAACTTTCACCCTTTTTTAGCTTACTTTGCAATCTAATCTCATGGGTTGTTGGTAACCTAATTAATGTTTTCGCATCCTGCCTTTATTTTGGAGAGAAGATAAGTATAGTCCATAAAAGGGTTATTAAATGCTTAAGGGGGATGCTTTTCTTAGCAATGTTTTCATTAGCTGTGTATTATTAGTAAAGATCTCTTTGATCGTGTTTGGTAGTAAGGATATTTACCCCCTAAAATGTATGTCTTTGTTCTTGTATTTATTTGTAAATAGAATAAAAGCAGCTGTCTTGAGTACAATCATAATCACTTTTGAACATGAGTTCCCATGGCTTAGAAATGTGAAGGTTATAGGTTATCTGTGGCTTCAAATGGACCAATTACAGAGTCACATAGAATCAGCTTGTTTTGATTTTTTTTTTTTCTCACATAGGTGGGATATTGAAAATACCAGTTATTCCACAAGTATCATGCACTTATTAAACTCCTTCTCTATATTTTACTTCATTTTGTGTGGCCAGTTTACATTCAGGAGCATCTCCTGGATGTCAGCTCTGTGCTTATTGTGACAGCCTGTGTTCCTCCCAGTCTAGAGAGGGGACCGAAGGGACAGCAGTGTCTGAGCAGGAAATGCTTTTGGAGCACCTAATGTATATCAGCACTGTCCTAAAGCATAAGATAAGGCAAGATAGACTTGTTACCCTCTGAGGAATGCCCACGGGTGTACATGTACAGAAAACACACAGGGGGCTGGGTGCTCAGGGATGGGAATCCAGATCAATCACTCACGCACTTTGATGAGTATCGACAAGACAGAAAAGGAACCCTAGATGAGAACTGACATCTGGGATTGCATGGATAAGCTTGAACACTGCCTCTAAAGTGTGCTCCTTTGCCTTTGTCAGCTGGGCTTATTTGTATAAACTAAAAACCATTTTCAGTTAAAAGCTGGTCATTCCCCTGCAAAAATTTTCTTTTGGGGCAGGTGATGGGCAGAAGGAATGGTCAGTTCTTGTAAATTTTAGTTGATTTTTAGCTCCTGGATGACTAAAAACAGTTGTCTGTTACCTCTTATTTACTGAGTGTTTTGTTTTCCTTTTAGTCCAAGGACAAAATGATGAGAGGCTCCCGAAGAGGATGTGTTAGACTCAGGGTGAGTATTCCTTCATTTTATGAAGACTAATTTCAATAGAAAAGATATGTTTTGATGGCATCATGGAGCCTGGATTTAACTTAATTTCCTTACTTAGCCATTGGGCCAGATAACCAAGTCTCAGGGAAGAAAATTGGGTTTCTCCAAGTAACTTCTAGAAGTTTCAGGACCAGGACAAGATTCAATTATTTTGATCCATGCTTTAATCTATGACTTAAAGCATCTCCTGGCTTTCCTTTAAAACCTTATTTTACCGAAAAGGGATAAGTATAGAATTATACTGTTGGTGTCAATAGCAAAAAAACAAAAAAACAAAAAACCAAAAAACAAAACAAAAACCCCTCATTAGCTGTTTTGTTTTTTGTTTTGTTTGTTTTCAATGCTGTTTAGTAATGTATGTATAGCAGTGCTGGGCAGTAGAAAGATAATTTGAACCACATATATATAAAACTTAAAAACTGGTGGTAGTCCAACATCCGTCCCATCTGTGATAGGCTAGAGCGTGTGTATGTGTGTTTGTTTGTGTGTGATCAGTCCCGTGGACCCAGGGCTGCAGGATCTCCATGACACAGGGCAGCAATGGGGTATCCAGGAAGAGTCCCAGTGAGGGCCCAGTGTCAATGGTGCAGCAGAGACCAGGGGGCCCCAAATCAGACCAATGATTCAGTGATGAACACCTGCCTGTGAAAATGTGTGGACAGAGAAGTTTACCGCGTGACTCACTGGGTCACACTGCAGCTTCCATCATCAGATTTTTCCCCTTCTTTTTTTTTTCTCTCTTGAATTTTATTTTATTTTGGGGGAGATGGGTGGGATTGGGAGGCATGATGTGAAAGACACAAAGAATAAATAATAAAAAAATTGATGGTAGCCCACATTTAAAAGGTAAAACTAAACAGATGAAATTAATGAGCTAATATATCTAAAATATTTTTTTCTTTTTTCTTGATTTATTTATTTATTATGTATACAGCATGTTTGTTTGACTGCAGTCCAGAAGAGGGCACCAGATTTCATTACAGATGGTTGTGAGCCACCATGTGGTTGCTGGGAATTGAACTCAGGACTTCTGGAAGAGCAGTCGGTGCTCTTAACCACTGAGCCATCTCTCCAGCCCCTTGGTTTTTTTTTTTTTTTTTTTTTTTCAGACAGGGTTTCTCTGTGTAGCTTTGCGCCTTTCCTGGGACTTGCTTTGGAGACCAGGCTGGCCTTGAACTCACAGAGATCCACCTGGCTGTGCCTCCTGAGTGCTCAGATTACAGGCGTGTGCAACCCCCGCCCGGCCTAAAATATTATTTTAACACATAGTTAATACAAACTTTTTGTTGTTTTTTGAGATGGGGTTTCTCTGTGTTGCCCTGGCTGTCCTGGAACTTGCTCTGTAGACCAGGCTGGCCTTGAATTCACAGAGGTCTGCCAGTCTCTGCCCCCCAAGTGCTGCTACTAAAGGCATGCGCCACCATCACCTGGCTAATACAATTTACTAAGATATTTTACATAACACTTGGGAGGCTTAGCTGGATCTCTGAGTCTGAGGCTAGCCTGGTCTCCATGTTAACCAAAATTATGAAGTGAGACCCTGTCTCCAAAGAAAGAAAGACATTTGGCATGACATTTTTCCTTCTTGGTCTTCGAAGTCTGGCTTGTCTATGGTACTAGTTACACATCTCAAAAAAAAAAAGCTAAAGAGCAGCGCATGCCAGGGCCCAGCCCAGACCCTCTCCTCTGTGTGCGTTCCTGCCCCCAGCCGAGTCCTCAGCTTCCGGCAGCTTTCCCCACTTCACCTCTCCATCCCTCCTCCCGAACCTTACCATCTTCTGTCAGTGGGGCTTTGAACTGGACTGTAGGCTACGCCCTCACTTTTGAAGATGTGACTATGTTTGATATTCAGTTCTACCAAGAATTGGAAAACAATTCTAAGCTCAGGCATAATGGGAAAAGTCTTGAATTGAGATTGGAGTAAGTGTGGCTGGTTTGCAGAGTGGAAACCAGACTAACTTGAATATATGATAGCACAAAGACTTTTTTGGTTTTGTTTTTTTGTGACGGGGTTTCTTTGTGTAGCCCTAGCTGTCCTGGAACTCACTCTGTAGGCCAGGTCGGCCCCAAACTCACAGAGAAAAGTAACTTAGGCTGTTTTTTAATGTTTTATTTGGTCTTCTTTCTCTCACTGTTGCAGGCTGGTCTTGAATTCGTGGCGATCCTCCTGCCGCAGCTTCCCCAGTATTGGGGTTGCAGCATGACCAACTACACCTGCCTTCTACTTCTGTATTTTTAAATTTTCCTGTGATTCCTCTTGTCGTGGTCAGATGGCTTTTCTGAGTCCTTGGTGTTGATCCCAGTTTCCACTCCCTCTGGTTTTAACTGCTTTTTTGGCTTGAGATAGGCCGGTGGTGAGGCTTTGCAGGGCTGTGTTGAGACAGCAGGTCAGCAGATTGTAGAACAGGGGTTAGGCCACTGTCTTCTTGTTACAGTCAATGTGCTGGCTTAGCTCTTGGCTTTGGTTTCTAAATATAGTTGAATTCTTAACCCTTGTGCCTAGCACTCAGGTTAAGAGAGAGAATTTTGCCAGCTGCCTGAAAGCTCAGTATGTGTCCCAGTCCGATTATGCCTCCTGCCTCCTAATTAATCACCCTCTGCATTGCTTTGTGATGTTACAGAGTGACATCCCTAAATTTTATAGTTTTTAAATGGAAAATTTTAGATGTGTTACTGTGTTTCCCAGGCTGGTCTCCAATTCCTGAGCTCAGGTGATCCTTCTGCCTCTGCCTTTCGAGTGCTGGAATTAGTGTGCCAATACCCAGCAGTTTCATAGTTTTGATCTGCTTATTTTAAAACTTTGTGCCTTTTGTTCACAATTTATGGCTGACACGTCCTACCCTTAGACCGGTGGGATTTGCACGGGTGCATTACTGCTGCCGCTCTGGTGCGGCCTGGCACCTTCCTCTCTCCTCTGTCCCACTCTGATTGGTCGCTGCACCCAGAGACTGACTCAGACTCACATTTGATCCTGTTGACAAGACTCTAGGTGGTGAGTTCTTATAGCAGGAGACACATGTGTCCAGTTCTTGTTCCTTATTGATAGTATCGGATGATAATGCAGGTGAGTACTTATACTCATTAACTCACACGGAGTTGGCAAAATGGAGATAGTCTATATTTATATTAATCTCGTGAGGCTTAATTTTATGAGGGCTTTCTTTCCCTCTATGATCTGTTTACCAAACAGTGCAGTTCAAATAGGATAACTGCTTCATTATTTCCTTTCACTTGCCCAGTTTTTAAGATAATGACTTTGTTTCAGCCCACACTCATTTATATATTTTTAAAAAATGGAAACAAGGACCTAAGTAGATATTTGTGCACCATTTGTTCATAACAGTATTAGTCAAAATAGCCCCAAAGCTAAACATTACATGTGCCCATACACAGAACACTGAATAAAATATTATAGATATCATATGTGAATATATATGAAACACAAGTAGAAATCTGTGACGGATTATCTCAGTCATCAACTTGATGAGATCTAGAATCACCAGGAAGGTGGGCCTCTGGGCATGCCCCCTAGGGATTATTCTGATTAGGTTAATTGATGTGGGAAGCCCTACCCACTGTGGGTGGCACCATTCCTGGGCTGGGATCCTGGACTGTATAAATTAAGAAAGGGAGCTGAAATAGGCCCTTTATCTCTTGCTTTGCTTTTGTCTCAGGGTATTTTATCACAGCAATTGGAGCAGAAACTAAGACAATACACTATTCAGCCTTAAGGAAAGAAAGGACTATTTCACACATGCTGACATGATGGACCTTGAGGGCGGTATGCTAAGTGAGATAAGAGCCGCTGCAAGACGTCGTGAGTCTCCTTAGACTTGGAGAGTCGTCAGATTCATACAGACTGGAATAAGGTGGCCGTTTCTAGCCTAGGCATGGAAAACAAGTTGTTATTCAGTGGGTATGGAGTTGTTTGAGTTTAGAAATGGAGTTTCTGGTCAGGCGGTGACGGTGCACACCTTTAATCCCAGCACTCTGGAGGCAGAGGCAGGTGGCCAGTCTGGTCTACAGAGAGAGTTCCATGATAGCCAGAGCTACACAGTGAAACCCTGTCTCAAAAAATGGAAAAAAACAAAAACCCAAAACAACTTATGTGGCCTACCATGAGAGACATTTCACCCCTGAGGGCTAAGACCCAGAGGCTGGGTAATCCCGAGACCTAGGATAGAACTAAACCTGACTGGCAGAGAGAGCGGGGGTGGTCTCTGGAGATGGATAAATGTCCTTAGTACTGTAGACCTGATATGTTTTACCACCGTACACAAAAACACATTGTGGCCTCCAGCTCACAGAGACCTAGCTGCCCCGGCCTCACTTGGATTTTCTGCTAAGACTCAGAAGGCTGAAGTGAAGAAGCTGACTGGGATGGGTCCTTATCTGGAGGCTCTAAGAATCTTCTAGGCTTTTGGTCAGATGTAGTTGTTTGTCAACTTCCGAGGTCTCTTTGTTGCTGTCTTGTCACTTGGGGCCCTCACTCAGCCTTGTGCTCACCTGCCAGGGCTCTTCTCCAGGAGTCCACATCGGCCCCGGTGGCTGGAGCCCTCTGACTACCCATTTTGCTGCCAGCTGCAGAAAGAGCTGTCTTTAGAAGGCTCATGTGGTTAGGTCCGGTCAGATAGTCTTTCCGGTATTTCATGTAATATAGGCTTTGCAGTGATCTTACGTGTCCAGTTTGCATCCATAGTCCAAGGAAGGAGAGGAGAGTATCTAAGAACAGGTGTCATTCTAAGAATCCTGCCTGCTGCATGGCAGGACAGAGAAGAACCTACAGAAACCTGCAGCTAAATCTCATTTTACCCTTTGTTTGGTTGACTGAAAGAGGGAAGCTATAAGCTTGAATTTGAGTTTTCTTTAAGTTGGAATTACAACACCTTTTTAGCAGAATTCTGTGAGTTATTAGTTAGGTACGTGGCACATTGATGGGAGAGGGTAATAAAAAAGTATTTATGACAGTGCTGGAATGCAATTCAGTTGGTAGTGCTTCTTAGCATGCACAAGGCCCTGGGTTCAAACCTCAGCACTACATAAAACCAGGCATGGGTAGGGTAGTGCATGCCTCTCATCCCAGCACTGAGAGGGTAGAGGCAGGAGGACCAGAAGTTCAAGGTCATCTTGTCTTACAAAGTGAATGTAGGGCCTGTCTTAGGGTTTCTATTGCTGCAATGAATCACCAGGACTAAAGAGCAAGTTAAGAATGAAAAGGTTTATTTGGCCTCTACTTCCATATTGTAGTGCATCACTGAAGGAAGCCAGGGCAGAAACTCAAACAGGGCAGGAACCTGGAGGCAGGAGCTGACACAGAGGCCCTGGAGGGGTGAAGCACCAGGTGAAGCAGTTACTTCAGGAGTCATATATTGGGGTAAAGACCTGATAGATCCAAAGAACGACAGAGGAGTGATCAGCTGACCCTGCCTCTCCACATTTCCAAATTGAAAAGGCCCACAAATCTGCCTAAGCCCCTCCCTATTCCTTCCTGTGTCTCTCTATCTTAATCTGGGTCCCCAAAACTCCATGGTTAATTCTGGTCAACTGAGTGCTGACTCCACCCTCTGGTGGTTCAAGGTTTACCTTTATTGGCAGTCTCAGGAGTGTCAGAGAGCCATCAAAATATCCCACAACAGAGGAGTGCTGCTTATTGGCTTGCTCCACATGGCTTGCTCAGTTAGCTTTCTTACAGAACCCAAGACTACCAGCCCAGAGATGGCTCCACCTACAATGGGCTGGGCCCTTCCCCATCAATCACTAATTAAGAAAATACTCTGCTAATCTTGTGGAGGCATTTTCTCAGTCGAGGTTTCCTCCTCTCAGATGACTATAGTTTGTGTTAAGTTGATACACAAGGCCAGAGTGAGTTACATGAGATCCTACCCCAAAAAGAAGGGGGAGGGGATAGATTTTCCGTTTGCTTCCTGTGTTTGAAACATCTGGGCATTTTTAAAAAAATATTTCCAGGAGCCCCCTTCTACACACCTTATTTAGAGTGAGGTTCTAGAATCTTAATTTTACAGATTCTCTGGTTGATTGTGCTATGCAGACAAGTTGGGATCACTGTAGAAAATCTCCATGATCTATGCAGGATCCCAGGGAGTTCACATCTTACTGCCTCAGACACACAGATCTAGTGCAGACACTTGCAAGGTGTCAAGCTTAGCAATTTTATTTTCTGGAGCTAGGGATTGAGTTCAGTGCTTGGTAATTCTCTGAAAGGACTCCACTACGGAGCCACATCTCCAGGCACTTCTGAGACTAAGTTGACTGTTAGTAATATATCAAGGCCACACATAGATGGAGAATCTTAGACTCAGCTTTGGTCTGTTCCCATTTCCCAAGCTGCCTTTAATCCTTAGGGTTCCATTTATTATAATTTTTTTTAGGCAGGATCTCTAGCTCAAGCTGGCCTTGAATTCCCTAGAAGACCTTGAACTGATCCTCCTAAGTCTACCTCCTAGATGCAGGGATTACTGGCATGGCCCACTTTGCCTGACCTGGGAAGTACTGGGAGATTGAACCCAGGGCCGTTTCCTTCTAGACATCCATTCTACCAGCTGAACACCTTCCCCAGCCCGGATTCCTCCAGGCTAGAAGAATTAATGCAAACATGCCAATTGTTGCAAAGCAGCAGAAAATCAGAGAGAAAATAGGGAAGTGAAAAACATCCACCTACTCACTCACCCACACATCCTCCCCCCCCCCCCCACCTCCCACCCCTAGACAGAGACTTGCTTTGTAGATAGGCCTGGTAAGTCTGGAATTCACCATGTGGTCTTGGCTATCCTCAAATTTATGGCAATCCTGTCACTGTCTCCAAGTGCTGTGGTTACAGGTTTGAACCAGTATACCTGTCAGCAAAGTTTTGACTTTGTTGGTTACAAAGTATGTACCACTAGATGGCGCCCTGAACCTGAGGAAATAGTGATAGTTGGCGCTTGGATCTGATAAACCCCCCATGTTTTATCCGAAAGCAAAATATAAACATTTTCAGAAATATCTGCAAAATGGTTAAGTAACAGCATTAAAGAGACATGTGAGGTAGAGCTAAGAGCATGGCATCTGTGGAATGGGGGTTAAAAATGAATTCTGCCTTTTAACCAGCTTTATGAATTGAGCCAACTCTTCCCATTCATTTTTGAGCTCTTCAAAACAAAAACAAAATAAACTGGCTGGAGAGATGGCTTAGTGGTTAAGAGCACTGGCTGCTCTTCAGAGGACCTGAGTTCATTTCTCAGCACCCATATGACAGTTGAAAACTCTCTGACTCCAGTTCCAGGAATTCTAACACCCCTACACAAGCATACATGCAGGCAAAACATCAGTGCATAGAAAATATAAATAAATAAATTATTAAAAAAGCAAAATAAGACTGGGTATTATACTATTCACTCACAGGATTGTCAACATCACATTTGTTAATATATTTGTAAAGTAGCACAGATTGAACCTACTGCCTTAGAGACCCAAGGTAAGCAATCCACCATTGAGTGGTATTCCCGGCCCTTTTAACTTTTTTTAAAAAGATTTATTTATTTATTATGTATACAGAAGAGGGCACCAGATCTCATTATAGATGGTTGTGAGCCACCATGGTTGCTGGGAATTGAACTCAGGACCTCTGGAAGAACAGTTAGTGCTCTTAACCTCTGAGCCATCTCTCCAGCCCCCCTTTTAACTTTTTGAGACCATAGTTTACTGATGCCCAAGCTGGCCTTGAACTTGTGATTCTCTGCCTCAGCCTCTCAAGTAGCTGAGATCATCCATCTCAGGCACTATTGATGCAGATGAATCTCGGATTCTGATGTCCTGAAGAGGCTTAGGGATCACCAGAGTGAGATGAATTATAAGTCAACAAAGGTTTAATGTTAAATAAAAGTACTGTGAAAACCACTGATCTGCATAAGACTTAAAGTAGCCCAGTACAGTGGAGAGTACAGATATCCCCAATATGGAATGTTTGGAGCCAGAAAATATTTCTCTTTTGAACTTTGGGATTTTGCATATACATATCAATCTATTTTTGGGCTGGGACCCAAGTCTAAATGTGAAATTCAATTATGTTTCACATATACCTTACACATAACTTGCAGGTAATTTTATACAGTATTTTTGTGTCTTAGTACATGAAATCAGGTGTAGAATTTTCTTATTGTGTTGCCTGGTTGGCCCTCAGAAAATTTTGAATCTTATAGTGCTTTGGATTTCAGATTTTCTTTTTTAACTCAGGCTACTCAACTTGTATGACATATGTCTGTCATGTGTAGGGTATAAGTGGATTGAGTACCTGTGGAGACATCATGTGTTCTGTTTTCTCTTAGCTCATGATGAGAGATCAGCAGCATACCACGTTAAATTATTAATACCGTCAGCACTGATGGATACTAATGCTTTATTTTAGCCCTGTGACATTTTTCCATATCGCTGGTATTGGGCTGCATCTAACAGTAAGTGACATCCAGAGCAGATGTGGGGAGATAATTTAGATTAATGTATAAACTTAAAAATGTCCTTCTCGCCGGGCGGTGGTGGCGCATGCCTGTAATCCCAGCACTCGGGAAGCAGAGGCAGGTGAATCTCTGTGAGTTTGAGGCCAGCCTGGTCTACAGGGCTAGTCCAGGACAGGCTCCAAAGCTACAGAGAAACCCTGTCTCGAAAAACCAAAAAAAAAAAAAAAAAAAAAAAGTCCTTCTCTAGCCTGCAAGCCTGTATCCCACAAGGGATGCTATCATTGTTTTGTCATATCATTATGAAAAATTACTCTGTTGATTTAGGGCTCACTTGTTAATGTAGTAGCCTTTTGCTAGCTCTCTCTGTTCCCTGTGAATTTGACATTGAAAATATCCTGGAATTCCTGACCCTCCTGCCTCTACCTCTCAAGTGCTGGGATGATAGGCATTTACCACTACACCTAGATCAAAATAAACATACACACACACACACACACACACACACACACACACACATACACACACACACACACACACACACATATATATGTATATCTATAAATCATATATCTATACATACATATACATACATACACACACATATATGTATATGGTATCACTGTTTAGCCCTGGCTGTCCTGGAGCTCACTATGTAGATCAGGCTAGCTTGGAACTCAGAGCTCTGCCTGCCTTTACCTCCTGAGTACTGGGATAAAGACATGTGCTATTACACCTGGCCAAAATGAGCATCCCTAAACCTCATAAAGAATGCACCAGGCGGCAGTGTCGCACACCTTTAATCCCAGCACTCAGCAGGCAGAGCCAGACAGATCTCTGTGAGTTTGAGGCCAGCCTGGTCTACAGAGTGAGATGCAGGACAGGCACCAAAACAACACAGAGAAACCTGGTCTTGAAAAACCAAAAAAAAAAAAAAAAAAAAAAAAAAGAAAGAATGTTTGCTAAAAGGCTGTTGTATACTTAATAATGAAGCAGTATATGAGTTCTTTCTTTTTTATATGTGTATGTGGTATGCATGCATGTTCTCATGTGTGTGCATATTTGTGAGGGTGTGTGTACATTTATGTGTGGAAGCCTGAGGTTGACACTGAGTCTTCCTTGATCGTTCTCCACCTTATTAAAGCAGGGTTGCTCAAGTGAACTCTGAGCTTGCCACGCTAACCAGTCTACTTCAGGAATCCCCTGTCTCTGCCTTTAAATGCTGGGTTTGTAGGCAGAGCAGCATTCATGCGGGTTCAGGGGACCCACACAAAAGCTCAGGGCTCTTAGAGAAGCTGTCAGCATGAGCACCTCAACCACCGGGTAATCACCTAGCCTCACAGTCTTGGTAAAGTCAGCAGCAGGATAGGATCCTGTGTTTGTGGCTGCTTCACTGTCACAGCCTGCCGGCCTAGAATGTCAGACAGAGAAAGCAAGAGGTAAGCCACACCAGTGGGCCTGGCACATGTCGTACCATGAGAATGAGGAACAAAGAAGAAGGGGTCAGAATGGGAAAATAAGTTACTCCACAAGAACCTACAGAAGCTCTGGTGGGATGGCTCAGTGGGTAAAGATGCTTCCTGCCAGATGCAGAGTTCTGTTGCAGGGCTGCACATGGTGGAAGGAGAGGACCAACTCCCATAAGTTGTCCTCTAACCTCCACATGTGTGCATGACACATAAGCACAGCCCCTGCTAATAACTGAGTGAGTCTGAGAACAATTACAGAAAATGTCTTTGTATAACTAGCCTTGAGCACAAACTTTGGATGTTGAGGGACTGGAGTGATGGATCAGTGGTTAAAAGTGCATACTGTTCTTTCGGAGACCTGGGTTCAATTCCTAGTACTCAATTCAGGTGACCCACAACTGCCTATAACTCCAGCTCCAGGGTATCTAAACCCTTCTGGCATCTGTGGCCACCTTTACAACTACAGCACATATGCACAGAGATACACCCACAGACTTGTAAATAAAAAGAAATTTTAAAAATATATGGAGCTGGATATGGTGGCACACATCTTTAAACTAGTACTCAGGAGGCAACCCTCCCCCAAAGTTGCTTAGTATATTACTGGAGCCTAAACTTGTGCCTGAAAACCTCAGCACTTGTTGAAATAGTGAATGACTGAATGATGCTGTAGCAGGCCCTCCGTTCAGCACCTTTGTGAGCAGCTTGAATGCAGGCATTTCTGCTCCCCTTATACATTGACTTCTTTTTCCTTCTTGCATGTTCCTTCAGGGTGCGGATACATCTTGTTTCTTTTATATTATTAGCTGCTAGTGTTCCTGGCCCAGAATAGGTAGGTATTCAGTAAGTTGGCTGAAGTCATTAGTAAATATTGCTTTGTATCAGGAATTGCTAGAACTGGCTTCTACCTTTTACCTGTTACCTTTGAACAAACACTTTCCCTCTTTGAGACTGTTTTCTGTTCTCTAAAGATGAGGTACTAGTTGTCCATCCTAAATCTCAGCGAGCATATTCAAAGCTCTGTATGACTATAAAGTTCCACTGTCATTTCTGCAGTGAGGGGCAGTGTGTGGTTAGTGAACAGGGAGTCACTTGACATCGTTTAACACCAGCCATGTTCCTTTTAGGGGGTATGTGAGCAATTGATGCTCTGAAGTAATCATTCCTTTGTTACCTTTGGAATCAGTTCACCAACCTACTTTTATCCTCTATGCCAAAAAATCCATAGAATGGCCAGAATCTTGTTTAGTTTTGCAAATCATGAAGGCAAAACTATTTCCATCTTAGGCATTTGAACTGTTATTCAAGTTTAAAGTATTTCTGTGTGTATAGAAAAAAGAGAAAGAGAAAACTAAGAAATCCATCCTCTTTGTCTTGATGTTTTTATTTCTGTGAAGAGACACTATGATCATGGCAACTGTTATAAAGGAAAACATTTAATTGAGACTGACTTGCAATTTTCAAAGGTTTAGTCCATTATCATCATGGTGGGACATGGCAGCGTACAGGCAGACATGGTGCTGGAGAAGGAGTTGAGAGTTCTACATTTGATCCACAGGCAGCAGGAGACTGTGCAATACTGAGCATAGGTTGAGCATAGGAGACTTCAAAGCCTGCCTCCACAGTGACACACTTTCTCTAACAAGGTCACACCTACTGTAACAGGCCACACCCACTCCAACAAGGCCACACCTCCTAATAGTGCCACTCCCTATGGGTCAAGCATTCAAACACATGAGTCTATGGGGGCCATTCCTGTTCAAACCAGCACACACCTGGGGGAAGACTCTGGAGCTGTAGTTACTGTTTGTAACCTGAAGCAGTGTGCATCAAGTGCTGTGGTGATATTTTGTTTGTGATCTAACAAGTAAATCTTGCTTGAAGATCAGAGTGCAGAGCCAGCCACTAGATTAGACATAGAGGCCAGGCAGTGGTGGCGCACACCTTTGCTCCCAGCCCTTGGGATCTCACTCCTTTAATCACAACACTGGGGAGGTGGAGACAGGGAGTGCTGTGGCTGGGCAGAGAGAGGAGGATAAGGCGGGAGGAGACAGGAGCTGGCTCTCTCAAGCTGAGGCGTTGGTGAGGTAGGAGGTGGTAGCTGTGATTTGCTCTGCTTCTCTGATCTTTCAGCATTTACCCCAATATCTGACTCTGAGTTTTTATTATTAAGACCAATTAAAACTTGTGCTACATTGTGCTACAAAGTACTGATGGAGCATGAAAGACTGACCATTTGAAAATCCCAGAGAACAGTCACAAGAGGCTATGGAATATAAATATCTATCATGGCGTAATGAGCCTTAAAAGCATCACAGTAAAAATGTTGGGATTTTGGGGGAGGTTAGCATAACAGTTTCCTTGATCATAGAGCACCATTCCATGTGTGAGTTGCCAAGAGGAACTTTGCTCCAGATAACAAAAAGGCAGAGCAAATCCAGGTGGATGAGAGGAAGGATGTGGCAAAGGGAACAACTGGAGATAAGTGGTTGTGGAAACAACTGGTAAACCTTGAGCAGTTCAAGTGCAGAAGTTGCTAAGAGATGAGTCTAGAGAGGGAGGTTAGTCTTAAGGCAAAGCTGTGGTGGAGTGTGACCATCTTTGAAACCTGGATAGTCTTGGCAGTGAAAGGGGGAAGTTCTTCATTATTGTGCCAGGGCAACAGGAATAATCCAGGACTGTTCTGGGTATACCAGCCATAAAGTCACCTAATGTGAGGTAAAGACGAGCCAGTGTGGCTAGGTATCTTCAGGAAATGGAAGGATGAAATGAATTACAGGCAGGAGGCTTGGGTGACTGGATAATCTTGACTGGAAGGGAATTAGAGAAATAGTCTAATTGCTGGAGTGGATCAGACTCAGAGCGTCCTCACTGTTGTCAGAGAAGAGACTTACATGTATGTACACACAGCTGAGGAGGAGGAGGAGAGAAAATTTGCTGAGTAAGAGATCTGAGGAAAGGTGATGGGGAATGGAGTAATGGCGGGATGATGATTAGCAAAAGATGATTGGAAACCTTTACCAGGAAACTGTAAGCATTGTTGAAATTGAAACTGTCAGTCAGTGGCCTTCCCAGTCAGTGTGCTGCGGTGTACACACACTCGTGCGTGCAGCTTGTGAGTCGACTGACGGTTTTAAAGGGTTAAGAATACCACTCCTGACTCTGGCTTTCCCAACCACTTTCAAAGACCTCAGAAGAGAGGTTCCATGTTCTCACCTACTTCTGTGGATGGCCAGCCAAGACTGTGGTGCCAGTGTTGATTCAGAACATAAAAGGCCAAGAAGAGTATTGAAATCCAAGGGCTTCTAGAAGACAATGTAGGAAAGTATTTCCTTGGCCTTAGGACTGAGAAAGACTTCTTGAAGGATACACAGAAAGCACAACTATGAAGTATAAGCTCAATACGTTATAGGGTAGGAATTAAAGTTAAGGACTGTTCTCAGAGGGCAGGAGATGCAAAAGGCAGGCGGCAGATACTGTAGTCAATAGAAATTTGCAAATAGAAGAGGGTCTGTTTCTTGCTCATTGACAACACTGAACCATCACACAAAGGATATTCAAATAGCAATAAACATGAAAAGGTACTTCATCAGTTACCAGGGAAATTAATCCACTGTCAGATGTCAGTGGTCACTGCTGGGTGATTTCAAATGTGTACATGCAGTGGGAGTGTGACCACAACAACTACTCTCAACCCTTGACCATCTGTGGGCCAACATGTGCATGCCCCGATCTAGTAAATCCACCCCCAGTTACTGTGTAGAAGAAAAGAGCAGCAGTCTCCACAGCAGCATTGTCCTAGTGTAAAACTAGAGCAGTATGTCTGTTCACAGTGAAATGGATACATTGTGAATAGCCATATGGAAGAGGCACAACTATAAAAACAAATAAAAATCTTCAACAAACTGTGCTACCTGCAGCATAGGTGAAGTTCACAGACATTTTGTGTGAGAGCGGGTGAAAAAGATAGATGAGTCCATTTGTGTAAAACTCAAGACAGACAGGGCTTCCTAGTGTTCAGAAACAGTGTTTACCTCACTTCATGTAAGGGCAGTCTGCTAGCAACGTCTGTCACCCCAGGGAAGCTCCCGTTGATTGGCCAGTCTCCTCCCTCCCTCCCTCACTGCGCTCACGCCTTCCCGAGGCAAGCCTCCAGGGTCTTGTCTGGTAGAGGAGGGCTGTCCTTTGGTTAGGGTGTGAGAGTACTGCACTCCCCTGCGACAACCCCAAATAAACTCTCAACCTTAGTGTTTGCCTTTGGGTGAGGGGTGGGAAGAGAGTAGGAGTTACACAGGGGAGTTGCTCTTTACTGACCTTGTACACAGCATTTGTGTAGGTTACATTTCAAAATGAGTGTGTGTAAAATGCCTAGCATGATGCCCCACTCATTGCAGATGTTCGCTTGGCAGTAGCTTTTCGCTGTGATTTTCTTCTCAGTGGCCAGACAGCATTGTCCTCTTTTTTGTGGTGCTACACTGCTTGTGACTTCCACAGTGATGAAAATGGTCTGTGTTTGTGCCATCATGTTTCGTACCCACTAGCTTTCTGAACCTATTGAGCCTCTGACATTCCAGTGTGTTTTTTCTGGTGCTGGAGACCAAACCTAGGGCCTTATTGGTGTTAAGCATTGATTTGCTGAAGAGCTGCCCTTTTGACTTCAGTTGTTTCTAAATGTTGCTTAATTTTAATTATAGTTAAATTTAAATGGTCACACAGGACTGACCAGCTACAGCATTGAACAAAGTGTGTCTATGTGGGGGTGTCAGATCTTAGAGTTACAGATAGTTATGCCATATGGGTGCTGGGAATTAAACCCTGGTCCTGGAAGAGCAGTTAGTGCTTTCAACCGCTGAGCCATCTCTCTAGTCCCAATCTAGGGTATTTTCAAGGGAAGAGTGTTTTTGAACAGACCAGATAGAGAGGCCTGAATGTCAGGTGCAGTATCCTTCTGTACTGAAGGACACTCAGGGAGTGGCATGTCCTGATTGGAGCAGGAGACGGCAGTTCTATTAAACAGGTTTCGAAGCCTTTAAGGAAGTGCAGTGGACCCAATTGGAGTTCCTTTCCCATGTTAGATTTAGCAGCGGTTCTTGTGGGGAGAGCTCTCTGAGGTACAGAGGCCTCTGAGGAGGAGCTGGTGACAGACAGCAGGTGAGGAGTACTGAAGTGGCCATGGGATGCAGAGAGAGGAGGAGGCGTGGATGCTGGGATGGAGACAGGGTTCAGAGCTGGGCAGTTTTTATAGAGCAGGAGGGAGCTAGAGGGAGGTGGGTGGGTTTTGTTTAGAAAATGAGCTGGAAGTGAACTAAGCTGGAAAAATGATTGGAAGAAGAGAGCCTGCTGTTTTTTTGGTGTGTGGAAGAAATACTGAAACTGAGCACATATAGGGTTCCCTCTGTGTGGGGACAGGAGATGGCCGAGGGATGACAGTAGAAAAGGTTAGCTGAGCCAGACTTGAGCAGCCTGGAAGAGCATTAAGAAGTAATGTTAATTTTATTAGTTTATGCAAGGAACATTTTAAAAAGATGTGTCTCCTAAAGTTTGCACTTTAGAAAATACTTCTCTGTCAATAACAAAGACTGGCTCAGACGGTGTCCAGACTGAAGACAGACTGCATCAGTGAGCAAGAAATTGGTGAAAGCCTCCATTAGATCAGCAGCTGTACAGATGGTGAACTTAGGATCCCTGTTCCTGGCTGGAGACGGCTCAGTGTAGTGGGCCTTGCCTAGCAGCTGTGAAGCCCTAGTTTCAGTCCCCAGCACGAAGAAGGAAAAACAAAGGTCAAAGTTCCACATGAGCATAGACAGTTATGAGATGAGAGCATTTGTGAGCCCTCCTGATACTGTCTTGAGTGGTTAGATGATGGGCAAACTTGAATTAAGAAACCCTAAAGAAAGCATGAACAGGCGTTTGGAAGTGGGTATTATAGCTTAGTTAGTTATAATTTACATACTGAGCCTGGGGATGCAGCTTAGTTGGTAGAGTGTTTGTCTAGCATGTGAACTGAATCCCCAACATCAAATAAACTGGTATTGATACACATACCATTAACTCTAGTGCTCAAGAGGCAGAGGCAGGAAGATCAGGAGTTCAATGTCATCCTTGGCTAAATAGAACTAGAGGCCAACTTGGGTTATATGAGACCCTATATTAAAGAAAGAAAATTGTATAGTATATTGATATGAAGTATATGGTTAATGTTTTTGGTATATTCGTAAGATTTTTCAACTTCCATAATGATACGGTCAATTTTAGAATGTTTTCATCACTCCATGAAGAAATATAATGCCAGCCAGGTATAATGATTTATGCCTGCAATTCCAGTGGAAAACTGAGACACAAGAATTTTTTGAGCTCAGGAATAGAGGCCTTCTGGGCACAATAGCAGCACCTTGCCTCCAAAACAACCCTTCCCACCCCTGCTTACTAGATTCTCAGTCCCTGTTCACCATACCCTCAGGGAACTACTCAACTACTTTCCATCTCTGTGTACTTGTCCATTGTGGTTATTCCCTTAGTGACAAGCTTCTTTGATACTGTTTCCAAGGTTCATCCTGGTAGAGATCACTGCTGGGAGTGTGCTGCACTCTTCCCTGTGTGTTTCCATCTGCTCTTCGGAGCAGAAGGGCCTTAAAAGCAAGGACCATTGTTCCATGTATCAGAGCTACATCTAGAACACATTCTTATACTTGGTTATTAAGTGCTGCTGTATTTGTATTTGGGCCCAGGGAGTGTTTGAGTTATTAGAAATTCATGAAGTTGGCCTCATTAACAAAAAAGTGAAGTTAACCAGAAGGAATTGCTCTAGTACATGATGGAGGTGTCCGTGCTCACTGCTGGACTAGGAGGTGCCATGCCAATGGTGTCCAGTCCTGGTCCTGCTTTGAGCTTCTTGTTGGATCTAGACTAAGTCTGCAGACATTTCTGTATTTGAGAATGGGGACACAATTCTTACCTACTTTGAAGTAAGTAAGCTAAGTAAGGTCTGTAGAACTTAGGTCGAGGTGAGGTTTGGCTATACGGTATCTAGGGAAGAAATGAATAAATATTTAGTTCTTAATATTTTTGAGATAATGGTAATTACCCTACGTACCACTGTTTTCATGTGATGGGGTTGATGTTTGTTTCTCCCTCCATTCTTTTGAGCCTTCATGTTAAGGTATCTAATAATGGATTGTGTGAGAGTAATGTACTTCTGTAGTGTGGTGTGTTTGTTCTCTAGCCCCTTGGGTATGTATAAGATATTGATTCCTTGAGAACATTGCCCAGTAGACTTTGAATTTGTGTACCCCCTCCCCCATTAATTCTGGATGTCTGAATAGGATGCATATAGCTGTATATAAAAAAATGTTTGAAGTTCCTGAAACAGCCAACCAGTGTAGCTCCCTGCCCTCTCTCATGCTTTCTAACTTGAGTGCCGTGTGTCAAAATAAGTAAAGTTGTCCTGGGTCCCCCAAACCTCACAGCAGTTTAGTGGGAGGAGGCAGACATAGTAGTAACTCAGTGTGAAAACTGCAGCTCTCCCACAGCACAGTGGTTGTGGGAGCATCTGGCCACTGGACAGTGTTTGGAGCAAATGTCAGCTGGTGTTTCTGCACTAACAAGCACCAGACAGAAGCAGCCTGATGAAGAGCACCTGCTGTCTTTGAACCGCACAACAACCTGGGGCGGTGTACGTTTCTGACTCCCATTTTAGAGAGCAATTTAAAGCGCAGAAGGGCTCGGTGTCTGGCTGTTAAGCAGATTCCGAGTCAGCTTCTGCGTTTGTCCCCTCTCACTGCATCCATGTCCCTTATGCAAGGCATGGAAAGTCTCCGTGCAGGGTACTACTAAGGCGTCCTGCCAGCCCTTCTCCGTTAGTTCTTCCTCCTTAAGCAAAACAAGGTTCTCGGATTTCTCTGCTCTGGCTAGCCTGCTTCCAGTGTCCTCGGTGCTTCTTCAGGAATTCCAGGGCTGTAGCAGTAGTGAATATTGCTGATGTCATTGTTTGCCTTATTGGGATTTTGCTCTTTGTTTCACAGGGAGCTGTGATTGGTATAGACGATGAGGACGACAGCACCTTCACAATAACTGTTGATCAGAAAACCTTCCACTTCCAGGGTGAGCTGAAAGGAGAGATTCTTTCTCTTCATGGTCCCACCTGCTTCTTCTTCCCTCTCTCGTGGGTTGTTTGCTGAGTGACTTGAATGGTTTTGCAACTGATCCTGCATGAACGAGTGCACAGGAACCTTCTGGATGAGGTGGTACTGCAGGTTAGGCAGGGATTGGTATCTGCAGTGGATGCACATTAATTTGAAGCGACTGTGGATCTGGCTGCAATTGGAGATTAAAAATTTAAAGGATAAAAATCAGTGAGACGCAAGAGTAATGGGCTGCTGCTGCTGCTGGCTTGTGCTTACAGAAGGTTGCTGATCTTCTTTATCAAGAAGTGTGCTTCTGCTTCTGCATGAAGGGTCTAAAGACTGAATGTGAAGGCTGCAGTGTTTGTCCTTGTGAAACTCAAAATGTAAATGCAATGGAAGCTAGAGGCAGCCTTTGCCTGAGAGGTGGTGCTCTGCTTCAAGAATTCCAAGTTTGCATTCATTTCATCTGCATTTCTGTGTCTGTCTGCCAGCCATCATTCCTCTGCTGTTATCCTTTCTGTAGTTAATAACGCCAATGCCATCTGCCATTGCTATGTTTCGGCATTGCATGCTATGGCTCACCGGTAAAAAGGGTAAGGTACTGTATGATCATTCACATTTCATCTTGCTTTGGAGGCTTTAAACCAGCAAATCAAAGCTGATCTTAGTGATCTCGTCCTAATGACCCTGTCGTCTGTTAGGAGTGCCTGTTAATTTTGGTGCTGGTGCTTTTTTGTTTTTTGTTTTTGTTTTTATTTTGCCTATCCAGAACAACCTCTGTTGGGTTTAAAGCAATCCAGGAAACTTAGAAATGAGACTATTTGGAGATGTTAGCACTTTCTCTGAACCTGTAAGTGATTACCACTGTTATGGTTGCCAGCTACATCAAGGTGAATGAATACTAAGCACAGTTACAGTTTAGAACTGTTTGGTTATGAGATCTGCTGGTGACCATATACGCTGTGCAAAGGTGTTTAGGCCACTGCTGTCCTACACTAGGCAGTATACTGTAGTTGTTTTCTTCATTGTCTTGCTTAGGACATTGACATGTAGCAATGAAAGATGCTGCCTATGAACAGTAAAGACAGACCAGTATACTCCACAGTGACATTTCTAATGTGTCGTCATGCTTATGTGTAAATATTAACTGTGCTTTAGAATATTATTTGTTTAGAACTGCTTAAGTAATGGTGCTCCCTGGAAATTTCCACTCCATTTGACTTTATAAACCCTTTTCATCATAAAGCAGCCCTGGTTTTTAGGTTAAATATGCAACGCTGCTTATAAGCCAAAGCAGGTACCTGGGACTCTTTACTCAAGCAAAGTTGAATACTTCACTGCAGTTCTAGTAGGAGCTGCTGGGTGCAGGGGGCTGCAGCACAGGGTTCTGCTGCTACTGGGGAGTCCCTTCTGGGGCAGAGCACCTTTGTTTGCTTGGTGGAAAGAGAGCCTTGGCTCTCTGAGCAGAGGCACCTACCTTACCTTAAATTATTTATGTTAAACTGATCTCCTTAGCATTTTTGTACTTATGTGGCTTGCTGATAAAAGAAGACATTGTTTAAATGATAAAGATAAATAAGAATTTTGAAAATGAACCCTGAGTTTCCAGTCTGTCAGATTGTTTGTTTTCTGCTGTAGCATCTGGAGGGTATGAAGCAGCATGAGCTTGTACAAAGAACTTAAGGCTGTTGGTTTAGATGATCAGGAAGGTTAGTTCACACTTAGCGACACTTGCTTAGAAGAAAATCTGCAAATTTGATAGGAAACATTTCAGTGCCTGGTAGTGCTTAAATTTTATGTTATTCTTTATGATCTTAAATTGCTGATGAGAATTGAAAGCAAATCCAGGTTGATATATAGTGTCATAACATGTTTGAGTGTAATCTTTTTCCTGTGTCAGGATAGAACTAGGCTCTGTAGAGTGAGTTTCAGGCTGGTTTGGGATACAGAGTGAGACCCTATTACCAAAATAAAATAAAATAGAATTGGATTGCCATGAAAGAACAGTAGGACATTTTGATCAGAGAGTGACATGATGAGAGTCATATTTTACAGGGTTGCTCCAGCCACTGTGTTGAGAATAAGGCGCAGAGGGGCACAGACCCAGGACACCACTTAGGAGGCTGTTGTAGACAGGAAGAGAGAAAGAGTGATGGTTTCTGTACTGTACCAGTGGGGGTAGGGAGGTAGCAAAAAGTCATCAGATTGTAGGTGTGCCTAATCAACTTTAGTGGTGTATAATTAACATGAAATAAAATTTATGCATGAGGGGCTGATGAGATGATGGCTCAGTGGGTAAAATCTCTTGCTGAAAAAGCTTGATGAGTTTGATCACTGGGGCCCAGTTAAAGGTGAGAGGAGAGAACCAACTCCATAAAGGTGTGCCCTGGTCTCCTCACAGGTGCTATGGCATGCCTGAACTCCCTCCATCATATGTGCATTCATGTTACACATATACTGAAAAATATAATAATAATAATAGACAATTTTAAAAAGACATTCAGATAAAAACATTTAAAAATATATGTCTCTGTAGACCAGGCTGGCCTCGAACTCACAGAGATCCGCTTTCCTCTGCCTTCCGAGTGCTGGGATTAAAGGCGTGCACCAGCACCACCCGGCTTATATGGAATATCTTTATCACTCCAAAAGGTTGCTTCCCTTTCAGATGCCCCTTCCTAAGCCCTGGGCTAGGCAATTACTGATGTGCTTTCCGTCGGTAGAGGTGAGCATGCTGGTTGGGGAGCTTTGCTCAAATGGGATCATTCGTGTGTATTCTCTTTTGCCTTCCTTTATTTTAGCACAGAACAGTATTTTAAAGACCATCCATATTGTTGCATAACTTAGTTACTTTTATGTTGCTAAGCCATCGTCTATTCAATGGATGTTTTATTTTATTTTATTTTTCAAAACAGTGTTTCTCTGTATAGCCCTGGCTGTCCTAGAACTAGTTCTGTAGCCCAGGCTGGCCTCGAACTCACAGAGATCTGCCTGCCTCTGCCTCTGAGTGTTGGAACTAAAGGCTTGTGCCATCACTGACTGGCCCATGATGTTGTATTTATTTAGAAGGTTGAGTTGTAGCATGTGGTTCAGGTTGACGCCGAGAGTTTTGACTGGGGTAAAAAGAACAATGTTGCCATTAACTGAAGAGAAGGATTCCAAGAAGAGCTGGTTTGGAAGAAAGGAGAATTCAGTGAAGATGCTGAATGTGTGTAGCTTGGATGTGGAATTCAGGGGAAATTTTCTGGTTAGAAAAATAAATCTGGGGACTCACTGGCACAGAGACAGTCTTTATGGCTGTGACGGTTTGGGAATGGGAGTAGAAGGACGTCCAAACACTGAGCTGTAGGCACTTGAACATGGACTCTAGAGGCCTCAAGGTGAGGCCGAATCAGCAACAGAGACTGATGACAAAAGCAAGTGGACAAAGCCTGGGGACGGTGCTTTCTAGGGGGAGGGATCAGCAGCCGTGGCGGCTGCTGCTGCTGCTGCTGCTGCTGCGTAAGAAATGAGGTCATCCTGGAGTGAATCATGAGGAGTTCTGACAACCTCCAGAAGGGCCGCTGTGAACCAGGACAGAGTACTTTCAAATTCTGCTGCGCCAGTAGCAGGAGCAGAAGGGTTTCGAGCAGTGGGAGTCTGGGGAGGTTTAATCATGTTTAAGGACAAAAGAAACAGTAAGATTGTTTCTGTGTTGACAACAGTGATTCCATGGAGAAGAGGAGCTGATGATGCTGGGGAGAAAAGGGGTGAGGGGCGGGGGCGGGGGGTTGGCTCAGTGTTCTGGAGAAGGCGAGAGCTGATGGGACCCATGGCATAACCGCAGGCATTGCTTTTGGCTAGGAGGATAGACCATTCATGTGTGGTGAAATAGCTGTGGCTGGTGATGGGCCCTGAATGGACCATAGCAGTGGTAATGGGGAAAATCAACAGGAGCTGGTGACTGATTAGAAATGAGGGAGGAGAATTCAATGGTAATGGTGTTCTTGGCTTGGTTCACAATTGAATTTTGTCACATCTGAACAGTCCAGAACAGCAATCTTGAGGAATTTAGTCTGAAGACGCAGAGAAGATAGAAACTGAGTCTGAGCTCAAGTGCAAATGAAGAAAGTTATTAGCATATTGCTGTTAAATAGAACCAGAGGTTGAAAGTTTACTTGACCAAGTAGGATTAAAGCTAGACAAAGACTAGCAATTCGGGATCTGCATGTCTGATGACCAGAGTTCAATTCCTGGAACCTACGGGACGGAAGGAGAAAACAGACTCCCCAAATTCGCCTTCTGACCTGCACATATGCTGTGGCACATGTAGACACATACGCACGCACACACGCGCACACACACACCATACACATACCACGTGATAGAAAATGCAAGGATAATAATAAAGGCCAGCAATGTGGAGGGGAGCTGCTGCACTCGGTCCAGACAGCTCAGGCAGATTTTGGTAAGGCTTGCTGAACGTTGGCAGATTCTCCACTTCTTTTCAAGAGAAGTCAGATTTAGTTCTTCTTACTTAATGGGAAATGAGTGTGTAAAATTTCCATTTTAAACATTTTAAAACATTTTTTAAAATGTTGGCCAAACTGCACCTTTGTGAGCCAATAAAGCCTTCGGATTTTAAATCACTAGTTTAAAACATTGGCAGTAGTATCTGTTATCTGTCTAGGAGATCACAGTGAGCAAAGACTAAGGTCAAATAGGATGGAACACCAGCAGTCTGGGAAGAACAGAGATGTTAGGATGTGTGTGTGTGTGTGTGTGTGTGTGTGTGTGTGTGTGTGTGCGTGCGCGCGCGCGCAAGTGTGTGCAAATGCCCGAGCTTATGTGTGGAACCAGGTGTATATCAGGTGTCTTCTTCTGTCACTCTCTACCTTATGTTTTTTGAGCTAGGGTCACACATTGGCTAGTCTGGTGACCAGGTTAGCCAGCCCAGGGGAACTAACTGCCTATCTCAGCTTTTAAAGTGCTGGGGTTCTGTGAACCCATGACTTTACATGTGAGTGTTGTGGATCTGAACTTAGGTCTTCTGAGTGGCAAGCACTTACCTCATTGGGGCATCTTCACAGCCCAGAAACTAATCATCTGAAATTATTTTTATGGATCAGAAGTAGTCTCATGTCAGCATTTCATATGGCTTAAACTAATAGAAGACAGTAATTAGCAAAAGTCCAGTTGTTTGAGTTTTACTTTCAAATAAAGTTGTAACTTTTTTATTTTTTGTCTTCATTTTGAGACAACCTAGGTAGCTTCAGAATGAGGCCTAGAATGACCTTGAACGACTTATCTGTTAGCCTGAGTTTCCCAGGTGCTGGGATTACAGGGGTGAGCCACTATGCCTGGCTTATGAAATTGTATCTTTGATGATTTAATGTATGTAATGATTTACAGCATTATGGATGTAGGGATAATAATATCAAACATTTATTGAATGTTTATCTTATAGGAGACATTATTTGGAATTCTACCTTTATTAAATCATGCAGTTCACAACTTTACAAAGTACTAGTGCCATTTTTATTTTATAGGTAAGGAAACTAGGGTCCACACAGCTAATATAAAGCAAAATTGAAAATGGAACACAATACTTAGTACCTTTATCTGTTGAGATAGGTTCTCATAAATTCTTGGCTCACCTAGAACTTGATCTGTGGCCAGAGAGGCTGACCTTGAACTTCTGATCCTCCTGCCTCTACATTCTGAGATCTGGGATCACAGGGTTGCATTACCTTGTCTGGTTTATGAGGTGCCAGGATCAAACCAAGGCCTTCATGCATACAAGGCAAGCTCTCTATCAACGGAGTTGTAGTGAGCTATCAGTTTATCAAGAAGGAATTAATGTAAAGTAGGACGACTTTCAAATAACAATGCAGTTGAATGCAAGTATAAAAATACCATGCCTTTAATGTTCCCTGTGCTCCATTACTCAGCACTAGGTAACAACTATCCGGTTGCAACTAAGTAACTGATAGGAACCAGAGGCTGTTCAACAGACAGTGTACACCACTTACATAATTGCTAAACCCGTAATTACAGATAGCTTTGTTTCCAGAGTTGGAGAAACTGAGTTTTAGGAAGCCCCCGTGGTAGAGGCAGGATTTGCACTCAGATCCATCTAGGTCAGTGGTTCTGAAAGTGTGTTTGTAGACCGAGCTTCAGCACCATAGGGAATGTGCTAGGAATGTATCTCCTGCCCCTTAGGAGCCGGAAGCTCTGGAATGGGCCCATTCCAGCGCCTACAATACATTTGAAAGCTTGAGATCCAGAGTCTGGAATAGCATTTACACATGTGTTTCAGTTAACTCTCACAACAACTCTAGGATCATCCTTAAATATATAGATGAGTGAGAGGCAGAGAGTCAAATGACTTAGCCTTGATCACAGAGTGCCCTTAATATGATCAATCTAATTTGTATTGAAAGGGTGTCTTGCCTTCGGCAAACTTGGTGAATAAATTTTTTTTTTTAAATTTTTAAAAAGATGAAAACTATGTAGCTGGGCATGATCATAAGTTTGAAGCCAGCCTGGGTTACATAGTGAGGCCCTATCTTAAAAGGGGGTTGGGAGCTTTACTGAGGACATCTTTTAAACATTACAAACTTTAAACAGTATAAATGTATTTGGACGTTTTTAGAGTAATACAAGTTTCCCAAGGTAAAACACAACACTTGTAAGCATTGAAAAGAAGCCTAAATTAGAACTCTGAGTATCAATGGAAGCAGTTGTCTGCAGTTGGTCAGATAATCAACGTTTTCAACTCAGCCCATTAAAGCTGGGTTATTTACTAAAATGCAAAAGTATTATACCACCTGGGGGCTAAAAAAAGTCATATTGATCAAGCATATCAGTGCAATGATGCCTCCAGTACACTAATACCAACAGCTTAGCACACATCTGCATGGTCAGTTGGTTGGAATAGACAGTAAGTCGTTCGACTAAAGCATGGTTACAGGTTTACCTGTCTCCTGCTTTGAGAGCAGCTACCTCAGCATTATCACTGGTAACTATGGTACTGTCTTCTGTTGACTTGAAATATTTCCTCTGTAGTTATATATGTTTCTGCTTTTTATGTGGTAACCTTTCCAAAACAAAAGGTCACACATTTTATGTAAGGGAAGTAAATCAGCTGTAATTAATTCTGTTATTAACTGTTATAATTGCAGTGGTGCTCAGGATGTTTATGTAGGGTGGATAGGGCTAGATTCATATGTTGGGAGTTTGTTGTATTACTGTGGGAGGATTAGATCTCACTAGTGTACCTATGTTCTTCTTAATTTGATTTCTCTTCATGATCCTCCCTAAGTTATTTGAAATCATAATCTTCCCAAGTCTAATTATGAACTCTGGTATAGTGAGTAGCTAGTTAGACGTCTCCAATCTAGTTTTATATTTGTTAGTAATTTATAATTTATTCCACAATTCATTTTTCTTAATTGCTAATGTAAAGTTTCAATGTGGCAGTCTGGGAGAGTAATGTAAAGATGATGCTGATTATCACTCCAGTCCTACTGCCTGAAGGCGAGAACGATTTGCTTGTCATCTCCCTGACCCTCCGGTCCTGTGGATGTGTAAGAACAAGTCATCCTGTGGCTATCAGTGACTTCCGTGTAGTGGTGACCAGATACCGCATGGAGACATCTGAGGGAGATGTTCTTATTTCAGCTCCTGGTTTAAAGGCATTAGTGCATCATGCTGTGGAGGGTATGGCAGAGTTCATTTGGGTTACTTCAGGAGCGTGGCAACTGAAGGGCAGCTGTGTCATGGAAAGCCCCACCCCTGCATGGGTGGTGACCCTTGGAAGCTGCTTCTGGAGAGTTTCCTGCAGGAGTCACCACCAGTTTTCCGTCCCAGGCAGTTCTTACTGCTTATATAACCTTGGGAGGGACCCTGTATATTTTAGTAAGCAATCTGTTTAGTTTGGGGCACATTGCTTGGTGTGAAGAGTGAGTAAAGATACATAATGAAAGGAAATTTCTACTTTTTACAAGACGTAGGCTTTTGTAGAAAATACTAGTGTTCAGTTTACCTCATCCATTCTTTGGCTTTTTAAAGACAGGGTTTCTCTGTGCAGCCCTGGTTATCCTGAAACTTGCTCTGTAGACCTGGCTGGTCTCAAATCAGAGATCTGCCTGCCTCTGTCTCCCCAGTGCTGGGATTAAGGGTGTGTGCCTCCACTGTCCAGCTTATCCACTCATTAAAAAAAAAACAACAACTATTTATCTTTATTTTATGTGCATTGGTGATTTACCTGCATTTATGTCTGTGTGAGGGTGTCAGATTTTGGAGTTAGCTGCCATGTCGGTGCTGGGAATTGAACCCAGGTCCTCTGGTAGAGTAGTTGGTGCTCTTAGCCACTGAGCCATCACTCCAGCCCCGTTATCCACTCATTTTTAAACTTTGTTTTTGTGAAGTCAACAAGCACCTGAGTGTGTATTGTAACACAAGAAACTAGGCTATCTTCTCAGTGTAAAGGGCAGACAGTGAAATTCGTGGATTTCAAATTCTCCTTCCAGCAGCAACTTCTTGGTTGCACAGTTTCTGCTACTTTTCACATCATGGGTTAAATGAGTTAAAACTTTGGCAGTTCTGATAACACCTGGATCACACTGATCCTTGCTTTCAAATTTCAGATTACCTACTTTTGCCAACATTTCTTTTCAGCCTTTTTATTAACTCTTATACATCAGGGTATGAAAATTCATTTTCATGACCATGAAACTCTCACTAATATACTCTACATGTAACATCAGTTTATCTTATGAACTAAAGTTACATTGTATACTTGCTTTGTGTGTGTTGTGTGTGTGTGTGTGTGTGTGTGTGTGTGTGTGAGAGAGAGAGAGAGAGAGAGAGAGATTGATTCTCATGTATCCCAGGTTTTGAACTTCAGACCCTCTTTCAATTTCCTAGTGATGGGTTGGAGTGTACACCACCATGCTTGGTTTATGCAGTACTGGGGATCAAACCCCACAGCTTTGTGCATGTTAGGCAAGCACTCTACCAGCTGAACCACATCCTTAATTCACATTTTCTTCAAATTAAATTAAGAGGACCTTAGGACAGCTTGACTGACATTTGGGAAGGGCTCAAATTCAAATCAATTAGAAAAAGCTCTGAGGCTTCTGGATGCAGTGAGGACATCTTCAGGTGACTGACTTGTTGGAGGTGTTGGATGTTTGTTACATAAAAGGACATTGGTCTGAGTGCTTATGTGTGGGTGATACAAGGGATGTGGGCAGGGATGTGATGAGTGGTTTTTGTTTTGCTTTTTTTCTTTGTAGAAGATGACTGGAGATTTTTTTGTCCCTAAAGAAGTGACTAGAATGCACAGTAGAAGTGAACCTCTGGTGAATAAAAACGGACTTGTGGAGAACTAGCCACTAAGGGTCAGCTTAATGTTATGCTGGGCACGATAATCCTTGGTGGGAGCACATCCACACTAATGAGGTAGATAGTGTGGGGAAGACCTTGAGGCTTACAGGAGTTTTTATTCGTAGTCACAATTGCAGGAAGTAGCAGAGCCTCTTTCTAAACCAATGCTTTCTACCATCCCAGTGTTATCAGTGGTTCATGGTGGGTTTCAGGTAGTTTGTTGTCGGGGTTCTTCTGTGCTCGTATATATCCCAGCAGACAGTCACCACTGTGCCAGGCCCACTAGGCACGTTAACTGGTCTGTCACCAACTGTTCAGGAGACTTAGGAGCCCGGCTGCTGCAGGCATGGGAGTGTTCCCTGAGTGGAGTTAATGAGCAGGGTGTCAGGCTTTGGCCTGTGTTCCGTCTTATTTCCGCTCTGTTCATAACCACACAGTTTTCTTCTGCTGCGGACACAGGGAGCAGTTAGAGTTTTTGAGGGAAACATCTTCTCTTAGTCATTTGTTCTATTCAGAAACTTGGTTTTTTTTTCCATGAAAACTCATGGTGGAACATGAGGTGTTTGGCATTGGTTTAAGCATAGTGATCTGGCAAAAATATAAATCCTGTGTTGTGATAAGTGCTGAATCAATGACATTTTGCTGTGTCTAGATTGTCTTTTACAGGACAGGGCTGAAGCTTGTGGAATGTACAGGGTTATAAGAACAGTCTTGATCTAGAAGTGTATCCTTTCTGAAGGAAAGGCAAAGATATTGTGTTAACAGCTTAGTGCTAAATATAGAAGAGAGAGGAAGTGGCTTGCTGCTCTTTGCCCTGGGCAGAATTCCTTGGAGAAACTGGAGCCAGAGCAAAACCTTCCGAAGGAACAAATATTATATATGATAATGCAGCATGCCTTCCTGCTACTCTGCTCCAAAGGAACATGTACACATCTTTCCTTTTATGCACAAAAAACTTCTCTACCCACAGTGTGTAAAGGATAATGTCTATTTTATTTAAAGTAGTTAAAATTGTTATAATTTCTTGATAGGATTCTCTTACTTTGTTAGGTCTCATCTATTTGATCTTGTCTACAAAAAGCAAACAAGAATTGATAGCTAATTCTCTTTTCACATTTGTTGCTTGCTTTATTTTAGTCTATTTCTTGGATTTCATTTATTATTATTATTATCATTATCATCATCATCATTATTATTATTTTGGTTTTTCGAGACAGGATTTCTCTGTGAAACAGCCCTGGTTGTTCTTGAACTCACTCTGTAGACCAGGCTGGCCTCAAACTCAGAGATCCGCCTGCCTCTGCCTCCCAAGTATTGGGACTAAAGGCGTTTATTTTATTTTTCATTGGCATGCCTCACTCTGTGGCCTGGCTGACCTGGAACTCTGACTCAGCTTTCCAAGTGCTGGGCTTATAGACATGAGCCACCACACCCTGCTCTTTCCTGAATTTTTGTAAATAGGCATTGATTTTCCTCTTTAGTTTCCTTTCATTTATTAAACCAAGCAAAGTGACCATGTAACATCTTCCTTTCTTTCTGACATTCTGTATGTCCCCTGTGAGCTGAGACTTGGCTTTGGACCCTTAAAATTACCTTCCTCCATCCTTCTCTCCCTTCTTGGGTCCAGAATGCATTAAAGATATATTCTCATTTTTCCTTTTTTTTCCTAAAAGGGGATTTAAAAAACAAACAAACAAAAAAACACGTGTTTGAGTATTTGTTCATAAATTCAGTAAAAGTTTTAATATTTTCTTAAAGATAAGACCTACAATATGCCTTTGGATGGATTGGTATTTGCTTTATCCCAAGCTGGCCTTGAATTCACAGAAGTCCTCCTGCCTCAACCTCCCGAGGGTTGGGGTTATAGGCCTGTATCAGAACTTCCGGGGCTGGAGAGATAGCCCAGGAAGGTGTTTGTCACATAAGCCCGAGAGTCCAGAACCCATGCAAAAAGCTGGGTGTCAAGTTCTGGTTCAATGAGAGACCTTATCTGAAAAAATAAGGTAGAGAGAGTGATTGAGGAAAATGCCTGACTTCACACATATGCACACACATACCCATGCACACATACAAATGCACTCCCTCACACAAATGCACACACTCCACATTCATCTCATGTACACACACACACACTTACACACATGTATGAGTGCGCATACACATATGCATGCTCACATTTTAAACAGAAAACAACCCATTATGACAATAAAAATTTGGGAGCCATCTTGTTTTCCATCTTGTATATTCTTTTGTTGTCTTGCTGGGCTGTCCTGGAACTGACGGTCCTGTTCTGATTCCTGAGTGCCAGGATTGGGTGCATGTGTTACAGCACCTGGGGCTTGCCAACTCCATTCGCTAAGTCATGGACCAGCACCACCATTTTCCCAGCTAGCCAAGCTGAACCTGCTCTTCCCTGTGTCTGCATCTCCTTGTATTCGTGTGTCACTCTGTCCGTTGGATGCTCCTTCTGTCCGCTAAGTCTGTGACTTGGCTCAGGGCTTTATCATTTCCTTCCATTTCTGTTGCTCCATTAACTCCCCTTCTCCGCTTTCCTGGTTTCTGTGCTGCCAAAGCACCTTCCTGTTTAGTGTCTGTGTAAACTCTAAAACCACAGCCTTCCTAAATGTTCATCATTCCCATGTCTTAAAAAAGACTTTAAGGGGTTGGGGATTTAGCTCAGTGGTAGAGCGCTTGCTAGGCGCAAGGCCCTGGGTTCGGTCCTCAGCTCCGGGGGTGAGGGTGGGGGTAGAAGACTTTAAAAAGGCTTGCTTTTTTAAAGTTAAGGAATAGTGATTGACTGACACTTTTACTCCTTCACTAAAACCTGAAGTTAATGCAGGATAGAAAGCCCTGTAGGAGCTAAAAGTATTAGTATATATTTGCATATTAATTTGTCAAGGATTTTCATTGAGTAGGAATAATTTGGCTGACAAGCATGTGATTGGTGAATGAATTGAAAAGAACTCATGGTTTTCATTGTCTTTGACTGAATGAACACACAGTTGCCTAATACAATGCTGACTCTGTCCTGGAGACTCACAATATTGCTTCAGATAATCAAAACAGAAGTTATGGAGGAGAGACACATTTGCAAATATTTGCATGTATTTTGACAGTTTAGAGACTTCAGCTATAACTATTAATAAATCTTTGAAGGAGCCAATTATGGAAGATATAATAAGATATCAAGCTGGGGTTGGGGATTTAGCTCAGTGGTAGAGCACTTGCCTAGAAAGCGCAAGGCCCTGGGTTCGATCCTCGGCTCAAAAAAAAAAAAAAAAAAAAAGATATCAAGCAAAAATAATTTCTCAGAAACTCTAACTTGCCACGTATGATATAGCACATGCCTTTAACTGCAACACTGGGTAGGCAGAGACAGGTAGGTCTCTGTGAATTCGAGGACAGTCTGGTCTACAGAGTGAGTTCCAGGACAGTCAGAGTCACATAGTGAGACCTTGCCTCAAAAAACCAAAGCAGTGGGAGGGGAGGGGAGAGGAGAGGAGAGGAGAAGAGAAGAAACCCAACTTTAGATTACAGACAGAAAATGGATACTATGCCCAGTAGTATGATTAGTGGGTCATCAAGTCTCATTCAGCAAATATTTTGTTGAACAGTTGTTTCCCTGATGAGATTCTAGCTGCTTGAGATATGTCAAGAAGTAAAGACTGACTTCTACTTTTTTTTCATTTTTGTTTGTTTGTTTGTTTTTCGAGATGGGGGTTTCTCTGTATAGCTCTGTAGACCAGGCTGACCTCAAACTCAGAGATTTGTCTGCTTCTGCCTTCCAAGTACTGGGTTTAAAGGTGTACATCACCCCGACCCTCCAGAAAGACCCCTGCTTTTGTGGAGCTTAATATTCCAGTGACAGGAGAGATGGACAATAAATAATAACCATGAACCATCATGTATGTTAAGGCATAAAGAAACAGCAAGGCTGGGTAGTGGGAATGGAGGATGCTGGGTTATGGGCAGTCTTCTGTAAATGCTTGGGATGGTTAGTATTAATTGTCAATTTGACAGACTGTAGAAGAGAGTCCTGGGAGATGGACCTCTGGGCATGCTTGTGGGAGTTATCTTGATCACATTCATTGATGTGGAAAGACCTATCTTAAATGTGGGCAGAACCATTCCCTGGCCTTGGGTCCTGGACTGGATAAAGTAGAGGGAGAGAGCTGAGCCGCAGCATGCTTCACTGCTTTCTGCTGGTGCTCCATTGCCCTGACTTCCCTGCTGTGCCTCACACCCTGAGCTAAAATCAAACCTTCCTCCCTTAAGTTATTTTTACCAAAGCATTTTGTCACAGCATCAGGGAAAAACAAACATACAAAACAACAACAACAAAAACCAAAAAACCAAACCAAAACAAAAAACCAAAGACAAGGCTGGTCAGGAGACTTGAGAAAAGGCATCACTCTAGAAGACAGTGACTATTTGTTCCACAATTGTGAGTACCGGTTAGTTGCTAAGAAAATGGTAGTGTTAGAGAATTAAGAAAATGTGGACCAGGTTCCAGTCCAGACCTCAGGGAGTCCGGAGATGAGCTAGGGAAGTGGGGCTTGGGTGGGGTCATAAGCCTGGAGCATTCTATCTGCTTTGATTGAAAGGTACACAAGGTATAAGATAAACATATCTTTTTATCTGCTCTCCCCTCTAACTTCTATAATAAACAGTTTATTAAAGTCACAATTCTGAAAATTTCTGGCTATCAAAACATCGGCTTAGATTTGATCATATGAACATTTTCTTTCCTTATCACCTTACTGTCTTCTAAAAATAGCTTCTCCTGGATGTCTGGCTCAGTGGGTGAGCTTTGGCACAGCATGCTATTCTGAGTACCTGGATTGACCATTGTACAAATAGCACAAAACATTTTGACAATTCAATATGTCAGTTGCACTCTGAGCCACCAAGTTATCTAAATGGAATGGTTGTATTTACCAACCATCCGTCCATCCATCCATCCATCATGTAGTGAGCAAGGTGGTTTGCTAGTTATTTGCAATATAGCAACAAATTAGACTGACCTGATTCTTCTTTCTGGGTGCTTAGAATTCAGTGGAGGGAGTAATAAGTAAGCTATTACATAATGTGCCAGCAGTTCTCAGACTTCTTAATCTGAGTATTCTTGCTATGTCTTCTAAAATTATATGCCTCCAGAAAACTTGTATTCACATGTGTATAGTAGCGTCTTCAAGTTTAGAAATTAAAACTGATTTTAAGCATATTTACTCATAGTATCAATAAGAGCCAGCATAATTATACACTGCTATAAACCTAGCACTCAAGGCTGAGGCTTTAAATTCAAGGCCAACCTGGGCAACATAGTTGAGTTCTAGAAGGGCCACTATCTGAAAAAAACAACTCTCAAACAATATAAAATCTCATGATATTAATAAATAAATCCATTTTATTAATAAACATGTTGTGACAAAATAACCACCCCAGAGGGTGGCTCAGAAGTCAAGAGCATAAAACTGCAGAGAATCAGAATTTGGTTACTAGCACCCATTTTATAATTGGCAACAGACTGTAAAATCTCCTTGGAATACAGGCTGTCTTTATTGAATAAGATCATTTTTCAGCTTGGGTTTTGTTATTGGTTTGTTTGTTTGAGACAAGGTCTCCCTGTGTATTCCAGTCCGGTTTGAACTTACTGTGTAGCCCAGGCTGGTTTGGGACTCACTGTGTAGCCGAGGCTAGCTTTGAACTCCTGCCTCTAAGCCTTGCAGTATAGATGAGACACTTAAGTCACAGAGGGCATAAGGAACGTGTGACAATCCTGGTGAATAAGGGCAAGGCCAGGAATCAGACCAGAGTTTGGACCCAGGAGCCAGCCCTCTTGGTTTTTACCTCATAGAGCATAAGGGTTAATGATAAACAATGTTTTTGTGTGATATTGAAATGGCTTACAGTAACCTTTGCCAAATAAGAGTTGAATTATTAGTTTATGAATTATATTTTTAAGATTTTTCATGAACTTTTTATGTGTGTTTGTGTGTGGATACATTAGTGTCTGCACACATGAGGTCAGAGGACAACTTGTCGGAGTCAGTTCTCTCCTTCCACTGTGTGAGTCTTGGACATCAAACATGGGTCTTGACTACAAGCACCTTTAACCTGCTGAGCCATCTCACTAGCCTTGGAATATCCTAAGTGCAAATCAACATTCATGTAGGGGCGGGGAGATATGTGTGTATGCGTGTGCATGTGAAGGCTAAAAGTCAACTGTTGGATGTCTTCCTCTGCCATTCTGCATGTTATTTTTTGAGACAGGATTTCTCACTGGACAGGAAGTAGTGCTGAGTGGCTGAGGAGTGCCTGGGATCCCCCTTCTCTATTTTCTGGTTCAGCTGTTACTTTTTGGTTGGATGCTAGAGATCCAGACTCAAGTCCTCACGTTTGTATGGCAAGCAGTTTCTCCTCTAAGCCATCTCCTCAGCCTTGTTCCCCATCATCATAAAAGTGAAATATAAAGAGAGAATGTGCTGGGCTTTGCGGTACACACCTTTAATCTCAGCACTTGGGAGGCAGGGTGGGACAGGTAGATTCCTGCCAGTTCCAAGCCAGTCCTGTCTATAAAGTGAGTTCCAGGCCAGCCAGGGTTATACAGTGAGTCCTGGGGGAGCAGGAAGAGGGGGGTGGAGAATGAATATTAGTAACATGTTGTAAAAGCAAGTATTGTTTTGTGAAACGAATGTTCAGGTTTTATATGTACATATGTATCCATATACACGTATATATGTTAACCAGGCCATGTTATAAATATGCCCCTCATTGTGACCATAGTCAAACAATGCAGCTTACTGTTTAGAGGTGTAAAGCAGGCTTCATCATGTATGAAGAGGAATGGTAGATGCCAGAGAATCTTGAGGTGAACTGGGTGTCTAGAAATGTACGGGTTGGGGATTGTAGCTCAGGTGCTAGAGTGCTTACCTAGCATTTCCAAAGCACTGTAGGGAATAATCCCAGAATTTGTGAGTGGGAGGCAGCAGGATCAGTAAGGGGTTCAAGGTTGTCCTTGGCTATGTAGTAATTTTCAGTCCAACCTGGGCTACATGAAACCCTGGATTTTAAAAGGCTCATAAAAGGAAAAGAGTATTGACTTGCACATGAACTGTCTGTACATTTAGTAACAACATAGCACTCGAGTTGTAGCTAACTCACTAAACCATACTTTTAGGCATGAGCAGAGTTCACTCAGAATGAACATAAAGAATTCTCATTTTCCCTCTAGAGAGCTGTTGTGCAGGCTATCTGTGACTTACTATATTTCTCATATGAACACGTAATTTGTTATGATTGAATAGCCAGTCACCTCATTGTACACAAAGATACCTTTCCTAGTAGATCCCATAGGGCAGAAGTTGTTTACTGACACATAGGAGAATTGGAGAATGTGGACTAAACCAGTCAAAATAATACAATCTAGACTCTTCAGCGAGCAGGGATGATTTAATCCAAGCCCCTAATGTAGAGACACAGTCAATACCTGGATGCTGTACGAGGCTTTCTAAGGCCAATGACAGTAAAAGTAGCATGGCATGGGCCAGGCCATGTCTTCAGATGCTCACTTAGCCCTTTTCTCAGCCCCTCATTTGCTGTAGTCTGTCCTTTCTGCTTGGGATATTCCTGTCAGGGCCCTCCTCTCCACATAACCTGCACCCCTACCCCATCTTTGCTTTAAATTCCTACTCAGTCTGTAAAATTCAGCTATAATCTTCTTACCCCAGAGCCTTGCTTGAATTGGCCCCCAACCCCCACTCGTTGGGGTAGTTTATGTCATTTTTGCTTATAATTGGAGGTTTTGTGTCCCCCTTAGGAGTTTTTTTTTTCTTTTTTCTATAGCAAAGTTATAAAGATAGTCTCCTTTTTCACTTCAAACTCTGATTTTTCTTTCAAATTAGGAGTAAGAATATTTGGATTTGGTTTATGTATAGTACAAGGTAGGGTCAGATTTCATTTTTCTTTGTTATTATCCCAGTGCTGTATACTAAAGAGTTGTTCCTTACTGCACACTAGTGCACATGTCTCAAATCAAGTGTCTACATACACAATGGGACCCATTTCTGGTCTCTAATCTGTTTCATCCATTCCTTTACCCTTGCTCTTTCAATAGCCAAGGATAACCTTGAACTTGGATCTTCTTGACCCCACTGCTGCTGAGAGAACCAGCTCTCAACAGGTCAAAGAAACTAGAGAGGAGATGTGGAGTAGGTGAACTACTGGACAGACACACAGACACACAGACACACATGGGAACTTTATGTGAGGGCCAAAGCTTAATTCTTCATTTTATTATTCATTCTGTTACTTGGTTTATTTTTTATTTTTTTAAAGATTTATTTATTTATTATGTATACAGTATTCTGTCTGCAAGTATGCCTGCCAGCCAGAAGAGGGCACCAGATCTCACTACAGATGGTTGTGAGCCACCATGTGGTTGCTGGGAATTGAACTCAGGACCTCTGGAAGAGCAGCCAGTGCTCTTAACCTCTGAGCCATCTCTCCAGTCCTCGTTCTGTTATTTGTTATTACTCTGTTCTTTTTATATTTTGTTCTTCTGCCCTGATGTTCTTTTCCTCCACCTTCTTTGGTGTTCTCCTGCATCTTCCCTGATGTTCTCCTCTTCCATCTTCCCTGATGTCTTTCTCCTCCATCTTCCCTGATGTCCTCCTTCTCCATCTTCCCTGATGTCCTCCTTCTCCATCTTCCCTGATGTCTCTCTCCTCCATCTTCCCTGATGTCTTTCTCCTCCATCTTCCCTGATGTCCTCCTTCTCCATCTTCCCTGATGTCTTTCTCCTCCATCTTCCCTGATGTCCTCCTTCTCCATCTTCCCTGATGTCTTTCTCCTCCATCTTCCCTGATGTCTTTCTCCTCCATCTTCCCTGATGTCTTTCTCCTCCATCTTCCCTGATGTCCTCCTTCTCCATCTTCCCTGATGTCCTCCTTCTCCATCTTCCCTGATGTCTTTCTCCTCCATCTTCCCTGATGTCCTCCTTCTCCATCTTCCCTGATGTCCTCCTTCTCCATCTTCCCTGATGTCTTTCTCCTCCATCTTCCCTGATGTCTTCCTCCTCCATCTTCCCTGATGTTCTCCTCCTCCATCTTCCCAGATGTTCTCCTCCTCCATCTTCCCTGATGTTCTCCTCTTCCATCTTCCCTGATGTTCTCCTCCTCCATCTTCCCTGATGTTCTCCTCCTCCATCTTCCCTGATGTTCTCCTCCTCCATCTTCCCTGATGTCCTCTTCTTCCATCTTCCCTGATGTTTTCCTTCTACTTCTCTTATTTTTTTCTTATCCCCTTTGTAACCCCAAGACAAAAATTTCTACACAAGGAAAAGATTACCTCACAACCACAATTTACACATTTTCCAAAAACAAATTAAAATCTTTACACAGGAAGAAATCACATTATGACCACAAGTTATATGACTTTCTTAGAAGCCCCACAAGTAGTTAGACATTTTTGTATTAATTTTCCCACTATAAAATCTTCACCCAGCAGTGATTCTTTCATATTTGATTAACAAGGTTTTAAGCAAGCTGAGTGTATTTCAGCCAGTTCCTTTTGTACTGGCATGCAGCTGTTTGCGGTTTCAGGTTAACAGATTCCTGCAGAACTTTACTCGAGTTGTCTAGCCACTGTCTACTGTTCTCACACAATAGAGTCATTTAATTTCCTTTCACAACTTTGTTTTTTCAAGTTATATCCTGGGGCCTGTGATTAATTCTGTAAGCTACATGACCAAGGGACTCAGGTCTGACTTTAGGTGTAGGGACATAATTGTTTTCTTCGATCATCAGCCTGTTTTTCCACAGGCAGAATGCATGAGGCTTTCTTGTTCTTATTTTCCATCCTCTGCAGATCTCACATCTAACTAAGGGGAAGGTGACTTCTAGCCTATTTTTATCTTTTTTTAAGGCATGCATGCACCACCACTGCCTGGCAGAGAACCAATGTTCTTTTTTATTTTTTTATTTTTATTTTATGTGCATTGGTGTTTTTGCCTGCATGTATGTCCCTGTGAGGGTGTCAGATCTTGAAGTTACAGACAGTTGTTAGCTGCCATGTGGGTGCTGGGGAATTGAACCTGGATCCTCTGGAAGAGCAGCCAGTGCTCCTAACCACTGAGCCATTTCTCCAGCCCCCCCCCCCCTTTTTTAAATCTTTTTGTATCTCTTATGGGAGCAATTGGCAGAATAACCCAAACCATTTCCCTAATCATCTTCAATACCTGTTTTAGCCACCTGTGTCTTTTAGGCTGACTCAGAAATGTCAGTTAAATCATACATCTAACTAAGTATCATTGTTCTTATAAAAATCATCTTCATTATGATCTGCAAGTAAATTAATTGCCCAGTGCGGAGTGGGATTTTTCCCATGAAACAATTAGACTATACCAGATACATAGTAATCACACTATGCCAAATACAGCAGGAACACAGCATCAGCAAGCCGGAGGAAGTGGAGGACATTGTGGAAACAATCCTTCCGGGGCTTTACCTCTCCAGGATGTACCCAGTGTAGCTTTGCTAGCCACCAGGCTGTATTCCATAAGCTCCATGGCTGATTGCAGCTTCTCCTGTATGCTGGGATTATTGGACTCAGGGCCTCTTGGGGAAACACCATCAACTGAGCTACACCTCTAGCCCCATATTTGATCTTATCTTGGTTAGAGGTGGTGGAAGCAGGCAGGCTCAGCTGCATGGGGAGGAACGGCTGCTCTTCAGAGGGTGAGCATGCCCAGACTAACTACAGTCAGGCTTAGAAAGTGGGCAGGCCTAGCAGTGAGGATCGTAAGTAGCTGCCCATGTCGTCTTCACTACCACTTCATGTGACTTCATACTTGAATTAGACTCTCCAACAAGGCTTCTCTGTCTTCAGGTAGTTCTCTGTCGTTCTGTACTCTGCATTTCTAGAAAAGCTGTAGAACCAGCTTGGCAAAACTCAAAGTTGTGAATTTTAATTAGCATTTTATTAAATCTAGAATTTGAATTTAAAATTCAGCATTAGAATAGGAGTTCTTCATGAATATTGTTTCCATTTATTTAGATTGTGTTTGTTTTATTATTATAATGTTCATTGTAGAATTTAAAGGTTATATTTAAAAATCTCAATCTTGGTCTGGTGAGATGTTTCAGTGGGTAAAGGGACTTGCCCCCAAGCCTGATAAACATGACCTGAATTTGACCCTGGCACCCCCACATGGCAGAAGGAGAGAACCTACTTCTGTAAGTTGTCCTCTGACCTCCACACGGGCACACACACTACAAATACGTAAATGTCCAAAAACAAATTTAAAAATCATCTCAACCTTATAGTATTAAGAACCTTCTGAGTTCTTTATTTCCTGTAAACAGAAAATTTGCCACATATGTACAATATAGCTGTTAGCATTAGAAATATTCATGTAGGGGAATTGGCATTGATATATTAATACCACTCGATTCATTGACTCAAGTTCCACAGTTGACCCAGTAATGTCCTTTATGCTAAGAGAATCTAAGTTAGCATCACATGGTACGTGTACATGTGCACACACACACACTGGCGCACATTGATCATACACGGTATTAGGCTTCATTATGGCATTTTCCACCAGAATCTTGTTTTTGTTGGCTCTCCCTCTGCTCCCTCATCCCACTGATGCATTCCCTCCTCATGTGTGAGTTCAGGCAGGGGTGTGCCACAGCGTGTGTGTAGCAGTCATAAGACGGCTTGCAGGAGTTGGTTCTCTCTTACTATGGACTCCAGGGGTCAGACTCAGGTCATCAGGCTGGCATGACAAAGTTCTTTTTCTTGGTGAGCCACTCGTCAGCCACCATGGCTACCTAATTTTGGACAAAAGTGTCAAAAAATACACTGGAAAAATGATGGCCTGTTCAGTAAGTGGTGCTGACGAAAATGGGGTGTGCACTGTAGAGGAGTGAAACTAGATCCGCACCTTCCAACCTCTGCAGAAAATCATTTCTGATGCACACATACAGACACACAGGCACAAATATGTATGTATATTTCTGTGTGCTTTATCCACCACTTTACTCTGGTGTACTGAGAGTGCCTTCAGTATTTGCTGAAGTATTGGATTCTATAGGAATAACCTGTCTGGGATTCCGAGGGCTTCTGAAATCTGTGGCTTAATGTCTTTCATCAGTTTTGGGAAATTCTCAGCCAGGTAGCAGAGCAGTGTAACTTTACCAGCTGTGACTCCTGAGGGGTGGGTACTATAGGAACCGCTGTTAAGTGAAGTCAAGATCTTGATTCAAGTCTCAGGAAAGGATTTCAGGAAGTCAGTATGAAGCAAGACTGAGGTTTATTACAAACAGGCAGCATGCTTCTCTCTCTCTCTCTCTTTCTCTCTCTCTCTCTCTCTCTCTGTGTGTGTGTGTGTGTGTGTGTGTGTGTGTGTGTGTGTGTGTGTGTGTGTGTGTTGGGAGTGGGGTGGGGATACCGTACACATGTACAGGGAAGTGCAGGCTTCTTGAGAGAGGTTAACTGAAATTTCTTAGGGGCAGCTGGGTATATGAGTTTTGAACTGTAGCTGTGTTTAAAAGATTAAACTGTTTTTGGTATGTTTTTATCTAATGGTAAATGAAAGCCAGTAAAGTGATTTATGAGGTGTATTGTAGGGGTTTGCAGATAAGGTGTGCTGATTATATAAAAGTATAGGACAAGAAAGATACAACACATAGGTCATATGCGATAAGACGTCTTGTTTTGAGTGTTGGCATGATTCATAATTGTGGTAAGATTTCCTAAGAAAATGCGTACTATGTGTGGTTACTGAGAGGTCGTGATGTGTGTTTTGACTGTAAACATGTTTCATAATCTTTCTTGTTCATGAGATTTTTCTTAGCAAAAGGGAGTATCATGTTCTTTGCAGGTGTCATCAGAATTCTTGGCACTCAGCCAGCCAGGAATGCACATAGATCTGGGAGAATGATGGGCTCTTTCCCTTTCTCATGTCCCTGTATTTATTTCCTGTTTTTCTCTTTCCTCAGTGTGGTTTCTCATTTATTCTTTATCTCCCCCTGGTATCCAGTCATGGGCAGAGTACATTTCCTTATTTATTTATTTACTTACTTACTTATTTGCCCCTTTATCTGTTTATGTGTGTGTGTGTGTGTGTGTGTGTGTGTGTGTGTGTGTGTGTGTGTGCAGGTGCCCACAGAGGCCAGAGACTATATCAAATATTCCTGGAGTTGGAGTTTCAGGTGGTTTCGAGTTGCCCAATGTGGGCACTGGGAACAGCACTTGGGTCCTTTGGAAGAGCAGCAAGTGCTCTTCACTTCTGACGCCTCTCCAGCCCACTATGAGTGCTCCACATCCTTGACTGGCTGCTGCTGTTGCTGTTTCTTGTAATCTCTTCCAGATCTCTAATTTCCTTGTTAACTGTACTTAATCTGTTAAACTCATCCATTGAGCTCTTAATTTTTATTATTATAGAAATTAAAACTATCATTTCAATTTGAGAATTCATATTTGGTTATTTGAAAAATAAAATGAAGAGCCAAATTTAGATCATTCAGCATGATCTAAATTTAATCCTTAGAACACAGGAAAAGGTGGAGAGAACTGAACCTCCAAAATTGTCCTCTGACCTACATGAAGTGCCCACACAATAATAATAAATAAAAATGTAAAATACCACCTGCTACTTATAAACTAATCTGGAGTCCCTGTTGACCTTGGTTTCAGTCATGTGTGGTTTCATCTTCAGAAGCATCTCCATTTATGTATATTTGATTGGATTTACTTGTGTGCTGGACTATATTTGAAAAATGGTTTATAGAAATACAAGTCAGTGATGGTACATGCCTCTAATCTTAGCATATGGGGGGCAGAGGCAGGCAGATCTCTGAGTTTGAGACCAGCCTGATCTACAGAGGGAGTTCCAGGACAGCCAGGGCCACCCAGAGAAACCTGTTTTGAAAAAACAACAAAGAAAGAAAGACAAGTCAGTTACCAAGATGAGGTTGCCATCCTGTAGAGGAGATTTTCACCAGCTTTGCTAGCCAGATGCTAGAATCACTAACAATATGGCGGCTCTTTAGTCTGTTTCGGGTACTGGGATCTTCCTGGACCACACAGATGACTAAGCAGTTGATTTAGTTCTGATTTATCCTTAGTTCCAAAATGAAGCCTAATTTACCAGACTCCATTTTGCTAGTTTAGTGGTTCTCAACTTTCCTAATGATGGGACACAGCCCTCATATTGTGGTGACTTCCAACTGTAAAATTATTTTTATTGCTACTTCATAACTGTAATTTTGCTACTTTTATGAATTATAATGTAAATATCTGTTTCCTGATGGTCTTAGGTGACACCTGTGAAAGGGTCATTCTACCCCCAAAGGAGTCACAACCCACAGGTTGAGATCCATTGTGCTACTGGGTCCTATCTTCAACTCTGTGAGTTTGAGGCCAGCCTGGTCTACAGAGCGAGATCCAGGACAGGCACCAAAACTACCTAGAGAAACCATCTTGAAACTCCCCCCATCCCCACCCCCATCAAAAAAACCTTTTAGGTTCAGTCTCAGTTTACCAGAAAATAGTTCCCAAATACTCTTGGTCCACACACTGACAGATCTTAAGTGCATCACCCAGCACACAGCTCCTCCTTAGGAATTTATAATGCTGCCAGGCAAAGAGCATCCCTAAATTCCAGGCTTCTCTAGATGTTTGCCTTCTAGAAGATGCTGACTGGTAATTCTTTACTAACTTGGTTTATGGCAGCTACAACCTTCCTTTCTCCCTCCCTCCCTCCCTCCCTCCCTCCCTCCCTCCCTCCCTCCCTCCCTCCCTCTCTCGCTCTCATTTTCTTTCTTTCTTAAGTTTATCTAAGTTAAATTTATCTTTTAACTGATACATAAAAATGTAAGATCCTGCATAGGGCTAATATTAGCCTTGGTGCATGTATACATTGTGTTATTTAAAATCAGGCTAAGTGTACCTATTTCTGCAAACATAATAACTTCTTGATGGTCCAAACTTTCGAAATCTTCTTTTAGCTATTGGTATTGGCAGTCGTCCAACAGTATGACAGTTTACCAGAGCTGCTTGCTTCTAGTTAATGTAACTTAGTACCTGCCAGTCTACTCTTTCCCCATCCGTTCTCTCCACTCTACTTACCCTCTTCTAACCTCTGTGAGTTCCACTGTTTGGGATCACACAAGTGATATATGGTGCTTGTGTGTCTCTGCCTGGCTTATTTCACTTGTTCCATCTGTGTTGCCACAAATAACAGTTTTTATTCTTGTTAATGACTGACTGGTATTCCACTGTGTATATGTGCCACGTTTTAAAACCCATTCATCTGTTAATGAAGCCATTAAAGAATAGCAAGTCCAGCTTTTTTGGTTGATCTCCATGGGAATGTTAATCTTTGACAAAAGTCGCCTATTAGTAAACACAGTCATTCCTTTTGTTAAAATTGTTGTAAATAGTTTGTAATTCTTTCAGATAGTGGATCTATTTAAGAAATCAGATGTTTCCTTAAGATGAACCTGTCAAGGAAATGACACAGCAAACTCTAATCTTTTGTTCTAGCTCGAGATGCAGATGAGCGAGAGAAGTGGATCCATGCCTTAGAAGAAACTATTCTTCGACATACTCTCCAGCTTCAAGTAAGAGGCTTTGCATGCTGTTTGGATAGTTTGTGTATGGTTTTCTTTTTCAGGGGAAGGGGATTTTTTTTTTTCAAAAATAACTGATGTAATACAATGAGAACTTATTCTTGCTTTTTAGTGTTACATAGAAAAGTTATAAGCATTTATTTTTTTTCTGCTTTCTGTAGGGCAAAATACAGATTTTTATCAGAAATGAAGTTAGTGTAAGGCAATTTGAATGTGAAATGATATATTAAAATGTGCCAGATTCATTTTTAAGTATTTTGTATCAATATTGGGCTATTGACAAAACCAAATTATAAAGTTAGGCACAATGATTTATAAGTGCTGAGAAGGTTACCTCATTTTCTTGTTAATAGAATTTGGTTATTACCACATATACCTGGTTAATGCTAATTAGGATAAAGATGAAAGAAAACTCTGCACAAAATGGGTCCAGAAAAACAGACAAATCTAGCTGAGATCTGAAGTTTGTACTCAAGTCCCTGTCTGTTTCTCAATTCTGTTTACTCTGATTAGTGCCCATTTTCAGATGGCTTTCCCCTGTGGTAGTGAGCCTGGTGACAGCAGTCTTCAGCCTCATATTGTAGGAAGTTAGGTCTACAGTCAGTAAGATTAACAGGCACAGGCCGAGTGGCAGAGCAGCAGAGTGGTGACCACATTCAGGAGGTTGAGCCAGAAGGATACTGAGAATTTAAGGCTAGCCTGGGCTACAGTCTGAGATCCTGTCTTTAAAAAATAAAAGTATTTCTAGAGTGCTTTTCACCTTAGCTTCGGTCATGCATCTGATCCTAACCCAGCTGGAACTGAGGTGATGGGAGAAACACCTTGTAGTAGGTAGTAGACGTCCACACCATCCTTGCCATAGCGGCTTCAGCACAGGAAACAGAGCAGGGTGAGTGACAGATGCAGCACACGCCTCTTCCCACATAGAGAAAATGCTTGCTCACGTTTAGCCTCTAAGGTGCTTACAGGCATGGCAGATAGATGATTTAGTCTTGAATTGTAGAAAACTGGTGCTTTGTGACCCCCTTCTACTTTGTCTTACCCAGAAATTGCTCGATTTGATAAGGTTTACCTTAGGTCTTTGCACATGATGAGCTCCCATCATCTAAAAGGGCTCAAGCAGAGGCTTAGAAAACAGTGTGTGATGATGCGGTTATTAAGGGATGGGAGCAATGAAGATGGAGTTGAAGAGGTTTGTAGATTACCCTGAGGTGTGTTTTGTAAAAACAGTTTTCATGACTGTGATCATTTTTTTTTTTAATTTAGGTAGTTCCATAAATAATATAGCATATTTTGGACAGATGTGTGGTCCAATTAGAAGGTAGTTACTCTACATTTAATTGCATTGAATGTGACAGATGAGATTTTCCCCTAAACTGGCTAAAGTGACATGGAAGTGTCTGGTGTGTCTTCAGCCTGCCCTTAGAGGCCTCTGCTGTAGGGCCATGTAAACCCATCAGGTGCTTTTACTTGCTTGCTTTCCTGAACACTTTTTAAAGCTTTTTGCCCTCTACATTTTTCTGAATGATGTTCTCTCTCTCTCCCCCTCCTTCCTTCCCTCTCTCCCTCTCTTTCCCTCTCTCCCCTCTTCTTCTCCTCTCTCCCTCTCCCTCCTTGCCCTTATTCATAGCTTAGTTTAGAACTGGCCTCTTTGGTAGAACTTGCAAGGACAGACCCTCATGCCACAAGCCCAAGGACCTTTGGATGACAATCATTGCAGCTACTAGGCACTTTTGCTGGAGTGGTGGTGGCAGTATCTTGCTGTCTAGCCCATGTTGGCCTGGAACTCAAGATCCTCTGCCTCTCTCTCCGGAGTTCTGTGACCTTCTCTATCTTTAAAGCACATTATTAGGTAACTCCTTCCAGTCAGGTACCGACGTGGATCCAATTTTAGAGTCAGATTTAGAGTTTGGTAAAAAGAGAGCTTACATGTTTTAGGAACAGCAGGAAGAAGAAGGAAGGTACTTTTGAGATATTCTAGACGTTGACTGCTTTGGCATTTTAAGAACATGTAATATGAAAGTTGTTAGTAATAGAGAGGCTAAGATGTTTAGAACTCTGACGCTGAGTGTTTATTTGAGGCAGTGTGTGTGATAAAGACCGCATTGTGGAGCTGGATGTCTGATTTGTAGTCCAGTGCAATGGCTTAGCATTTAAGCATTAATATTGACCTCTCTGACTGACAGTACTGCTCCTTAGCATCATTGGGACAGTATATGTGAGTTCAGTGTAGACTGTTGGAAGAGCTGCACAGATGTCAGCTGCCATTTCTTCTCCTGTGCCCAGTGGTCCATTAGTGCCCAACAAATATTAGTGATGTGAAGACATTACTGAAGTGATACGTAAACAGCTAACATTCTTTTCCACCCTTACTTGTCGAATACGTGGAGACAAATAACACTATCTGGTAGGCACCTTTGGAAGGGCCTGGGAGTAGAGTTGGCGGCTCATTCATTAGGGTCTGTGTTGGTATCTCTTCCTGTGCTGGCGGCTTCTCTTCCATCACTTTGCTTTAGTTACATGTATTCTATGAGTTACATATTTTGTCTTTATATCACTAAGGAAGCTTATGACATTTCTTCCTCATCACATCTGCATGCTCTCCCTTTTCTGTTAAACTGTTTTTCTACTTTGGCTACAAAACAGCATTGCTCTGGCCTGGTTATTACACCACACAACCTCAGACGTCAAGGAATGTGTTCTTAACATTCTACTTCCTTCTACTGCCTTACTTCCTCCAAACCTCTCTTCTTTCTCTTGTATTGATCTGAGCTTTACATAGCCGTTTTTCTTGGCCATTTTAGGCTTTGCTCACCTGGTTTCCCAGTGGAGACCTTGTGGCCTACTTCTTTAACCCTGTTTTTGCCAGCACTGTCAGAATTTCTTGCGGCTGGACACTTTTACCACTGTCTGTTTGCTTTGCTTTTAGTGCCCATTTTAAGATGGCCCAGTGGCTAAGAACACATTCTGTTCTTCCAGAGGACCTGGGTTCAATTCCCAGCACCCACATGGTGGTTGACAACCCTCTGAGCCTGTGACTCCAGTTCCAGAGGATCAAATGTCCTCTTCTGACCTCTGCAGGCAAAGCATCCATGAACATAAAATAAATTATAAAAATAAATAAGTAGCTACTAAAGTGAGGTGGCTGTATCTAACCCAATTTAATTGTTTTCCACTTCTAATAGAATATTCATCACAATTTCAAATTCCTCTATCTTTAAAAAAAAAAGAGGGTCACTTGTACTCCAGGCTGGCCTTGAACTCATTGTGTAGCTGAGGATGACATAGAATTTGATCTGCCTGCCTCCACTTTCCAAGTGCTGAGATTGCAGGCTTGATTTATCATGCCTGGTTTAGGCAGTACTGAGGATCAAACAGGACTTTGTGCTTGCCAGGCAGCACTCCACAAACTGACATATATCTCCAGCTCCAGAAGCCTTTTCGTGACCTTTTGTTAAGTTCCCGTTGAATCTCTTGAAGTGAGATCTTTTCATTAGGTTAGTATCTAATGAAAACCTGTTTGCAGCTGGATGTGGTGGTACCCACACCCTTAATCCCAACACTTGGGAAGCAGAGGCAAGAAGATCTCTGTGAGTTCCAGGCCAGCCTGGCCTATATAGTGAGTTCCAGTCCAGTCAGGATTACATAGTGCAATCCTGTCTCAAAAACATCAATAGACCCTAACTCTCCAAAAAGGAAAGAAAACAAAACAAAAAATAAAACCCAAAATAAGAACACCTGTTGTTCTCTTCATATAAAAACGGTTTTTCTCAAGCCTTCATCCTTTTTTTAAAAAAAAGAAAAAAAAAAAGATTTATTTATTTATTATATATATACAGGCCAGGAAAGGGCACCAGATCTCATTATACATGGTTGTGAGCCACCCTGTGATTGCTGGGATTGAACCCAGGACCTCTGGAAGAGCAGCCAGATGCTCTTAACCACAGAGCCATCTCTCCAGGCTCAAGCCCTCATCATTAAGCCTCTCTTGTCTTTGATGATGCCAGCCTTGACCTCTGTGATGGATGAGAAAGTTAGGTCTTCAGGTGTTCAGTCCATGTGACCTGCTTGAGCTGGGCTGCTTCTATCAGAATTGCTTTCCTCCTCCCTCACTGGGTCTCAGTGCAGTCACGCTCAGGTTAGGTTTTGGCTTTATCTTGGGAGCTCTATTTCTTGTACTATCCCAACTAATATTCCTTAATTTATTCCCTTTTTTCATCCTTTAAATAAACAGCCATCATTAATGATGCTGAGGCATTCATAAATGAGGGGTGGTGGAAATCCTCTAGAGCAGAGCAGTAGTTCTCAACCTTTGGGTCATGACCCCTTTAGAGATTGAACAACCCTTTCAGAGGGGTTGGATATCAGATATTTACTTTTTTTTTTTTTTTTTTTTTTTGAGACAGGGTTTCTATGTGTAGCTTTGCACCTTTCCTGGATCTCGCTCTGTAGCCCAGGCTGGCCTCAAACTCACAAAGATTCGCCTGCCTCTCCCTTCTGAGTGCTGGGATTAAAGGCGTGCGCCACCACCGCCTGGTCCAGATATTTACATTTTGATTCATAACAGTAGCAAAATTACAGCTTTATTATATTTACTATAGTAAAGGGTGGTCTCTTCCTCAGCCTGTGCTGTGCTTTCATCTCTTGTAGCCCTGGAACTCTCTGCTGTGTATTCATAGCAGTGAACATGTGGACACAAGTTTTTGCTAGGAATGGTGTGAGTTCATGTACATCCTCTCTTCTTACTCATTCATCTCCCTCTTAAGTTTATGAAGCTCATGAGATTAGAGAGGAACCCATTTTACTGATAATATGCTTATGGTACACATGCAGAAGCTCAGTACTGACCAAGCTTTCATGGGTGGTTTGAGAAGTGGATAAACGGAGAAATTGCTTTAGATCTAGGTGAACCGGGACTTGGGGCCTGCCTCTGCCCCTTTACTAGCTGTGAAATCTATGGTAATACTTAATTGCTTTTCAACCTGTTTCTCTCTCTCTCTCTCTCTCTCTCTCTCTCTCTCTCTCTCTCTCTCTCTCTCTCTCTCTTTTGGACAGGATTTGAGACAAGATTTCTCTTTATAGTCCTGGAACTCCCTATATAGACCAGGCTGGCCTTGAATTTATAGAGATCCACCTGCCTCTGCCTCAGAGTGCTGGGATTAAAGGCGTGCACCGTTATGCCTGGCTTCAACCTCATTTGTGTGGTGGAAATTTGATATCTCCAGCCTGTAATGTCTGCACATAGTCTTCCATTCCTACATCATTTCAACTAAAGCTTTCTTTATCTTTCTTCCTCTTAATTCTCTTCCTTCTTTCTCTGGGTCACCTCTGCTTCTTTGTGGGTATCAGCAAATTGTAACTAGTCTGGAGATGGAAGTAAAACTGAAAATCTCTGTTTAAATCCTGTTGAGCTGAGTTTCATACTGTTAGTTGATGTTAACTGTAGGCTCTTCTCTTTTTTCTTTGCTCTCTCTTAGCCTCCCCCCCCCCCCTTTTCTTTTCATGAGTCTTTTTTATTAAGTCTTTATTAAGTCTGTTCTCTGACTTTTCCACACACGGATTGCTTGTCCTCACTGCTGTCAACTACTCCCTACAGATTCTCTTGCCACATTCATCTCTTTTTGTTTTGGTTTGTGACTCACTGTCCCTGTTTTAATGTCTGCCAAGTTTGGAAGCTCCCTGTAAAGAGTCAGAAGGCCACTGGGCCCCTTAACTCCCTCTCAGCCTGTGAGTAGCTTACCTGGTTGCTGTATAGGTATAAAAAGCAGTTTGTAAACTTGAGTAAGTTTGGGCTCAAATTTTAGAAAAAAATCTTGCAGGCCCCAAAGGGTAGTACTTGAGTTTTATGCCATAATATTACTTAATGTAGGCAAGTATAAAGCAAAATGTAAGTATCTCAGGTTTAAACTCTTATAAAATCATTCAAAAAGAACTTCCAAATGAAATGCAAATATAATCCAAAGCAACAGAATCTAAACTAAGATTCATTTAAGCTCAGCTCAGTGACAGATGCCTGTACTTCATTTAGTAATGTAAGTTTTAAAAATGAAATGTAGAAGTTCTTTCAGAATAAAGTTAAGTAACCAATGTAAGAATCTTACCTATGAAAATTAGGGCAATAATATGCCTCAAACTAAAATTAAAAATTGAAGGAAACTAAAGACTCATAGAGGAAAAACTGGTCTCTTGTTTTCTGACTTCCCTGTTGTATACCCTAGACTGTTTTTTTCACCTCCCTCCACCCCCAGTGTATCGAGGCACAGTCCCTGGCATTTCGTTACCCCAACAGACATTTCTAAGCACCTAATTGTTATGGCAGTCCCTTGAGATGAGAAGCTGAGGATACAGCGGTGAGCAAGACTTTGCACTATCATAGACACTGTGGGCCTGTGGAGAGGCTGCTAATTCTAATTCTGAACAGAGTATTTCCATTGGATAATGTGTTCACGGCAGTTTCCCTTGGTGAAATATGGCAGCTTTGATGGTAAGCTAGGTATTGTTTCTTCCATATGCCAAGTGACATACGTACTCCATCTGACCTATGTTCCTATATAGGAATTGACTTCAGTTTAAAATTTCTGAAGACTTAGCCTAAAATACTGGGAGCCTGTACAGACTGCTTCTGAAAATCAAGTTGTCTTTTGTCTGCTCTGGTCACGGCCTCTGTTGCTAGGTCAATGCCTAGAGAAATTGGCTTAAAAACAAAAACAAAGCACCATATATTTTAGAGTTTTGCTTTGCTTTAGGTTAAAAGCAAAAAAAGAAAAGAAAAAAAAAAAAAAAGAAAAGAAAAACCAGGAGCTTCAGTGATTCCCTCCTTATAGCCCTGTCCCGCATATGCATAGCTTCCCATTATCAGTATTTCCCACCAGGATGCTATATTTGTTGTCACTGATTTCTAGTGACTCATCATTACCTAACACATAGATTTGTTGTTTTGAGTTTTTTGAGGCAGGGTCTCATGTAGCTCAGGTTGGCCTCCAACTCACTATTTAGCCAAAGATAATCTTCTTGCATTCAAATCCTAAGTGCTGTTATATGTAGTATTTGGAATTGTACAGTCTTTTGGGATAGGCTTCTGATATTTAGGAAAATATACTTGTTTCCTCCTGGTCTTTCCATGTGTGCTGGTTAAATTTTCTTACAACTTGACACAAGCTGGAGTCACCAGGGAAAAGGGGACTTTGAGAGACTGCCTTCCTCAGCTTGCCTATAGGCAACTGGGGAGCATTTGGGGGCTGCTAATTGATGGGGGTGGGAGCCCACTATAGTGGTATTGCCCTTGGGAGGTTGTAATAAAGCAAGCAGTAAGCAGAGTTTCTCTGTGGGTTTCTGTCAAGTCCCTGGGTCGAGTCCCCTAGCCTCCCTCATTGCCGCTTGTAACCTGTGAACAGAACAAACCCTTCCCACCCTGGCTGCTTTTTGGTCATTGCTTTATCACAGCAGCAGAGAAGGAAATGCAATAACATGACTCGATGGATCATTTTGGGTTTTTTTTTGTTTTTATTTATTTATTTTTATTACTGAGGAGTAAATCCAGGTCCTCATGTGCAAGCTCACAGTTACTGAGCAACATTACCAACAAGGCCACACCTCCAAAATCCTTCCCAGATAGTTCCATCTGGAGAACAAGTGTTCAGATATATGGCCTTTGGGGGCCAGTCTCATTCATGCCACTACATTTTATTATGTATGAATTAAGAATTAAAAAATTATTAAATAACCCTAAATATAAAGTGAAATTATAGCTGTGTTAAGTTACACAAAAAAGTTTCCTGGGCTAATGATGACCTAAAATAGGAAGAATTTACATTGTGTAGAAATGATAGTGAGAAGTGAATGAAGAGCCCAAGTTGTCAAGGAGATAGTGGGAAAGAAATAGCAGCTGCACAAGGGCTGGAGTTGGAAGGTCCTTGGCAAATTAAAGAAGCTTGAGAAGAGCCTTTGTGAGGATGACAGAAAAATAGAGAGTACAAGTTGAAAGATGTAGGTTGGTAGGGCTCTAAAACTGTTGTGTGGATTAGTGTCAGACACTGAGTTATATCCTTTTGAACCATGCAGAGCTGTGGTAAGTCCCTTAATTGGTCGTGAGATGCTATGGAAATCACTCTAGATCTTTTGTTGAGCATGAGTGGTAGGTTCAGGAAGACTGTAGTAAGGAAATTATTCCAAGAGGGTCCATTGTTTGAGATGAGGAGAGGTGGAATTGAAAGCACATTTAGGAGGTAAGAATTACAGAACTTGGTTGATAGATTTGAAGATGTCAGGACTGCTACATTTTTGGTTTGCCTTTTAGAGTGGATGATAGTGGTTTCACTTACTGTGATAGAGATCATAGGAGAACTAATTCCATGCTTATAAAAGGGGAAGCAGAATGAACTTTGAAACAATTTACATGAACTAAAAATACCAATGAGCACAGCAGTGCAGTTTGAGTGTAGCGAGTATTTCTTCAACTCTGCGCCAAAATTACAGCAAATAATTGTTTTGTAGAGCCTTAGAAGGTTCGAGATTCCAAGGAAAAATAGAAAAGGAGATTACTCTCCAGATTGATAAACCAATCACTGGTGTCTGTGATTTCCTGCATTTTGGGCCTCTGCCCAGGTGCTCCAAGCCTGAACTTCACAGTTACACCATTTGGATTCTTGAAGTTCTTCACAAGCCACCTACACTCCTTACGGTGCTTTCACAACAGCAAGCCCACAGACGCCTAACCGACAAATAAAACAGACGCCCAAGCTCTTGTTTACTGTAGTGTTTCCTCCTCTCCCGCCTTCCTCGAATGACAGAACAACTTTCTGGAGGCAACATCAGTAATCAAGATGAAACTTCTGAGCTCAGGAGCTGCCGACTCTAGGGTGCTGGCGAGCTAGCCGGTGAAGCGCGTCTCCCGGCCTTCCCCACCTTTGGGGGAGAAGGCGGGCGGGCGGGGTGGGAGTCCTGAGCTGCCGCGGCTCCTTCGGCCTTGACGCCTAAGGGGCCAACCGCCAATCGGCAGCCGCTCACCTCCCATGCAGGTGACCCGTGGCCAATCGCCAGCGGCCTCTTTGCCTGGGCCAGCCAATGGGGCGGCGCCTGGGCCGCGGCGCAGGGGGCGGGCGGGGGAGGGCGTCCTCCGGCTGCTCTGGGCTGGGGCGCCGCCGCGGAGGGGCATCCGGGGCGGGGAAGGCGCCCCTCCCCTCCCCTGGGACGGCGGTCGGCCGCGGCGAATGGCTCTCCTGCTGGCCGCTTGCGAAGTGAGTAGACCCCTGAGGTCCGGCGGCGAGGGGCCGCCTTCCCTCAGCCCACGCCCCCAAGCTCCCCGGAGGGGCCCGCTGTCCTGCTTGGGAAACGCTGGTGTGGAACTCGGCTCTCCTTTCGAAGGTTGACTCACAATGACCCGTCCCGGTGGAGCTCTGAGCCTGAGCTCAGCTCGGAGCCTGCCTGCCTGCCTGCGCCCATTCGTAGAATCTTCACTCCAGGCCAAGTAGAATTCGGGATGTTTTGGCGTTGTGCTGGTGCTTGGCCCGGTATTCGTTGTCAGTTATGGATGCTGCTGTTTGTGGGTGCGTGAGGAAGGAGGTGGTTTTGTTTTTAAGTAGCTGTTGGAAATGTTTTGGAAACTCCAGTACAGCGTTATGGGGTTCACAGAACGACTGTAGGGAAGGTTTTAGATTGTCAGCCTTGCTCAGTTGTGGAAAGTTTTCTGTGATTAATATAGCGGGAAGGCCCCTGCTGGCCTTCCTGCTGGACTTAACATTTTTTTTTCCCAATCATGAAAGATTGAGAATTAAGTTGAACAAGACATTTTCTAATTTGAAGACTTGGTTTTGCGTGATCAAATTGTTTTACTTTTTAGCTATTTTTAAAGGAATTGAAAGCCAAATAACTATTTCCAGGTTTCTCATTGGGGAAACCGGGAAGGGTCTTAAAGTGGTAGTTGCGGTTTAAAAGCCTTCCCAGCGCCTTTAAAACGGGAATTCTGATGAAGCGGCTCCTAAGTCATTTTTCAGAAGACCTCCTGTATTGGGACAAGCGCTAGGGCCCTGTAGTGACCAGTACTAACATTTCTTGTACTTCGCTTTTACTTGGGGATTTTTAAAAAACTTACTTTTGGTGCATCTCAACAAGGGATTACTTAAATAAAAGCCAGATGGTTTTCCCTACTCCAGAGTAGGCATACATCACTAAAAATGAAATTTTGAGAATTTAAACAAGAAACATTTTTTGTTGTTGTTGTTTTTAAAGTTGGGTGTTTCTTGAGTGTCCTGAGTTTGGTTGGAACAGGGATGACGTTGTGCTTGAAGCACATCTTGTAAATAAGAGGTCGAAAAGTATTTTGGGCACAGTCAAGTTGAAGATCAGCAGAGGGTTTAGTTCAGTGTAGGGTCTGTTTGCTGTGACCTCCCTCTGTCTGTTTATTGGAGAACCACTTGTGTGGCTGTATATTTTTGAAACAGGGTCTTGGTACTTGAACTCTTTCCCTTCCTGCAGGGGTTACACACGTGCACTGCCACACCCACGTTTTGTGTGCTTGATTTAGAAAGGTAATGATGACGGCAAGCAATCCATAATCATGTGTGTCTACTAAAATATCCCAGATGACCTCGGATGTGTCGGGTTCTATCACTAAGTGCTGACCTGTGGAAAAGTAACTGATTCTTACACTACAAGGAGAAGTTTTTATGGTTACTATAATGTACGTAGCAGAAAATTATGTCTTGAAAATTTTCAGTAAAGGTTTAGACAGTCACTGCTGATCTTGAAGCCAGTCTTCCTCTTTAAATATTCTGACAAGGTCCACCACACAGCCATTCTTCTGTTTCCATCTGCCTTAGACTTGTCCGCCTCTTGGACTTGACACTTTCTTGCATGATAGTGCTCTGAGTCCTACATCATCTCAGTGCACTTTTGGGAAATCTGATCCAGTGTGTGAGAGGCAAGTCACACCCAGCCTCTTTACTCAAAAACACGTCGCCTGAGTCACTCCACGCTTCTGTTTTCTGTTTTGGGTGCCTCTGCAGCCCAGCTCCCGGCATGCCTTTAAGGCTCTCCCCAGTGGCTAATTCTCACAGCTGTCTGAAGCGCTTTACTCAAGGCATTTGCTGTGAGTGGTTTCTCGTCAGAACATGTCTAGCCTCTGAGTTCTTTCTCTTCACACCAGCTGCCTTTCTCTCTTGCTTAGATTACCCCACCTTTCAGGTGGTTAAGCTTTGGCTTGACCCTTGGTGCACAGCACCTAGCCCCTTCCCGTGCTGTCTAAAGGAAGACAGTGAGTTACTTTGTGTGCCATTACAGAATCTGTCCATATCTCTTAACAGCTTTTGCTAAATTATGAATTTTTTTGTTCACATGTCTGATTCTTGTTAGGGCATAATTTGCTAGAAATCAAAGGTTTGCACTCCTCTTTGTCACTAATGGAGTGCCTGGCCATGTAGGCTGGTCTCATGTCTCCTTACCCATAGGGTCACAGCTGGCACCCTACAAACAAAACAAATTAGCAAGAGAAATTCTTTTTATTTTTTAAAGCCTCTGTGTAGCCCTGGCTGTCCTGGAACTCACTCTGTAGACCAGGCTGATCCTGAACTCACAGAGATGTGCCTGGCTCCGCCTCCCAAGTGCTGGGATCAAAGGTGTGTGCTGCCATTGCCCAGGGGGGTTTGGTTCCTAAGGCTAGCCATGGGTAAAGGAATTCTAGTTTCTCCAACTGCTTTGGGAGAAAAGGGGAACATGAGAAATTCAGAGACTACTTGTAAGCCCTTCAAGTGCCCTTCATTTCAAGGGTGCGGCATTCACAAATGCCAGACTTGGGGTTTGGCTTTCTGAGCCGAGTAGAACATCGTAGGTGTTTAGAAAAGGGGTAAGTTGTATAAACTGGTGACACAAGCACGCATGATACGGTTAGGGGGAAGGTTTTTACTGTATATATGAGGGAGAGAAGCTTCTGGAAGAGTCCAGAGCAGAAGGAGAAAGTAGTAGACTGGACCTTGCCGTGACAGAAGCAGGAGCAGAAAACAGAGAAGGTGCAGGGGAGAGCGCAAGATGAAGAAAGGACCAAGAGAGTGCATTGCTGACTTAGCAGGGTCAGAAGGAGGGTGAGAAACGATGCTCCTGAGCTGGAGGGGATTTAGGACGTGTGTGTGTGTGTGTGTGTGTGTGTGTGTGTGTGTGTGTGTGTAAAAAGCTAGGATGTTAGCATGGACCCTGGTATGTATAACAGTGACTTGTGATACTGAGGGAGCCTAGAGGCCAGCATGTGTTTTGATATGCTAATAGGCACCACAGACAGCATTTGTCCCTTCTGCCAGTGTTAAGGGAAATGGCACCTTTGGTAGAGGGGAACTAGCTTCACAAAGGAATGTTGGCTTTTGTCTAACCAACAGAATTTGGGCAAATGGAGTTTCCTTTGGACGTGACATAAATGATCCAAATATGAACCGTTATAATATCCTAAAATACAAACCTTTTACTCAGGTGTGTTGGAACTAGATTTTTTTCTCCAGTATTAAAATATTTCTTAGGTCGCTAGACTGAACTGGTTACAAGTATAACGGAATTGGAGAAAATGTTTAGAAACTGTGCTGTGATGGTGGGTGGATTCTATATCTTGTATGTGACTTCCGTATGACTTCTGGTGTAGTTGAAATAATGCCAGTATCACAGGAAGAAGCATGTTATTGGCTAGAACAGTCAAAGGAACTCAGGAAGTGTTCTGAAATTTTAGTTTTTTAATATTGAGTAATGCTTGATCCTATTTGCTGTTTTCTCTGTTATCCTTAAAGAAGTCCTTTGGAAATCCTAATTAAGTACCTGGCCATAGCAGAGAGTCAGTGCATGTTTTTGCCATGAATGAATGGTAATTTTTGCTTTCTGTGTGTATGGGGGGTAGGGGGAAGAGGGGAATGGTATGGCAGTATTGACATTGAAGTTCATTTCTGTAGACACTTTAAAGAACTTGACCATTGAGCCGGGCGGTGGTGGCACACACCTGTAATGCACTCAGGAGGCAGAGGCATGCGGATCTTTGTGAGTTCGAGGACAGCCTGGTCTACCAAGTGAGTTCCAGGAAAGGCGCAAAGCTACACAGAGAAACCCTGTCTCCGAAAACAAACAAACAAACAAAGAACTTGACCGTATTATATTGACTACAGCTCATTTTGTTTTTCTAATATGTGGTCTTTAGCCAAGTTGCTTACTCTGTTTTCTTTGTATTCTTGGCATTCTAAGCTTGTTTTAAACTCTGGTTGCTTTAGTCTTTATATGTTTCAAGGTTATAGGGAACGAACAATAGTTCACTTGAGTTTTAGCATTCTTTGTCAGACTGTGGAAGACCTTGTATAGTTGAAAACTACAGCTTTCTGTCTTTATTTAAATGAGGTCAGCCGTAGATCTTCCCAGTGCAATGGAGTTTTTACTGTCTGCACGAACAGTCATTAACTTGGAGGTATTTGCTTCAGGAAATCCTAGAACGGGAAGGAAGAAAGTCTAAGATTTAACCGATCTCCGTTCTCCCCACCTCCTCTCTAAGCTATGAAAGAAGGTGTCTTCCAAGTGATTTGCCAAGTCTGGAATAACAGGGATTGAGCCTAAATCCAAGCTGTATCCTGGTGTTCTCGGCACACCTCTACCCATTGCTCACCTTGCCTCTCAAACCGTAGAACTTTTTCTGATTCGGCCACTAATTTTTGTTTCCTTTGAAGTCAGCATCTAGATCTGAAAAATACTCTTCAAGAGACGATTCTTCTTTGTCACTCAGGCTGTGTAGCCTGTGCTCTCCCTTCTTCCAGAAGCATTCTGTTCTTCTCTTGGTGTGCCCCAGGAGGCTTTTAGAGCCAGTGTTCCAGGCTCTTTATTCTCGGGCTTTTGTTTGGCTTTAGCCCGTGGGAGGCAATGCTAGAAGACCTAAGGGAACCCGAAACTTGTAGGGTGTTACTTCTGCCCTTACCTCTCTGCTTTGGAGCCGCGTTCCCTGTAGCTGTTGTGCCCAGTCCTTGCTCTCCCTTCAGGCTCAGAGGGATAAAGCTTCCTTGCTGTTCCGATTTCCTAGAGTCCCACAGACTCTTTTTGTTGGCTTGCTTAGCCCTGAATAGTCATCATGAAAGAAGAGTTGGAACTTTGCATTGGATGAGCCAGAGCCCACTGCTCTAATACAGACTCCTGCCTCTGTCCATAGCCTGGATTCCCCTCTCCAAACCTCTCTTACCCTCTTTTCCTCTGCATCCTTTGGAGCCTTTCCCATTGCACTTACTGTTCAAATCAGATACTCGAAACCAGTGATTCTTAATCTTCCTAATGCTGTGACCCTTTAATACAGTTTCTCATGTTGTAGTGACTTCCAACCATGACATCATTTTTGTTATTACTGTAATTTTGCCACCGTTGTGAACCATAATGTAAACATCTGTGTTTTCTGATGGTCTTAGACAACATCTGTGAAAAGGTCATTTGACCCCAAAGGGGTCATGACCCACAGGCTGAGAAACCACTGTTCTAGACGGACGTTGCTTTGAAATAGATGGAAACTCTTAGGTCAGGATCAGTGTCTGCCTCACCTTGGCATCTCTAGGATGTCCAGTACAGAGTGTAGTCACAGGAGATACCCAGTGAATAAATAATTATTGTAACATAGGACTGTAAAGCCCAGAGTAGTGTGTGTAAAAATGTGCTCGTGACAAGACTTGGCATGAGAGAATGAAATTTGTCACTGCCTGATCATCTTGTGTATCATACTGCTGTTTATTGCAATAGCCTTTTGTCCTGTTAGCTCTTATTTATTTATTTATTTATTTTTATTAGAATTCCTCATCAGCATCGGACCTCAGCATCTGTGCAGTCTTTACTAACGGAGTGAGGCACTGTTTCAAGGGATGCTGATGTAGAACTTGCAGGGACTTCTTTATGTTCTTTATGTAATAGTAAGTAAGCACATTGAAGGATTCAGTATCCACCATCTTTCCTCCTCCTCCTCCTCCTCCTCCTCCTCCTCCTCCTCCTCCTCCTCCTGCATTTGCCCAAACCACGCACTGGCTTGGGGGAATATAGTAAAGAGCAGTGAATTCAGGTCATCTTGGTAGACTTCCAACGTTTTTAATTGTACAATTTTGTGTGTACCTTGAGCAACTTTAGCAAAACTGAGCCTATGTTTCCTTCCACTGGACATCCACTGGCAGTAGAAATCAGTTATACAAACACAGTTTGGCAAACGCAGTTTAAGGGATACAGCTAGGACAGTGTGGAACGTATTCTTTTAAAGGTTGTTTTTCATTCAATGTGAGTTAAAAACCTTTGGTATAAGTAGTTTTATCATGCAGGTCCCCTTGTGCGTTAATTTGTCAGCTTGTTGTCTGCTGTGCAGAGGTCAGGTCATGTCAGAAGAGCATAGTGGGTTTGTTTAGAAAACATTGCATAACCACAAGTAGTTAGGAGAATTCTCAGTGCTTGCTTAAATGCTCGGCTTACGGACTTACATGATCAATTTTACTTTCTCCTGCTTGCACAAAGAGCATATTTCCAGGAAATTTCCCCAAAACAATTGCATTTGGTAGATTTTTAAGAATAAAGCGAATAAAATGCTGATACTCTCAGACTAGGGAAGGGAAGAATGTTTGTTCCTCTATTTCACAGTTTACTTAAATGCTGAGATAACTTAACCTGATTGATAACCTGAGAAACGGCTTAGAGGGCAAAATAAAGCCCCTGCCATGCGGGCCTGATGACCTGCCTGCCTGAGCTCCCGGGGTCCCATAGAAGGTGGGGGGACAGCATCGACTCCACAGAGTTGTCCTCTGTCCTCCGTGTGCATTCTGTGGCAGACTCCCACCGGAGAATAATAGCAAAACAAAATACAAAAGCCTTCAAGTAGCCCAGCTAACTCAGTTGTCCCTTAAGAAAAGTGTTGTTTGCAAACACCTTGAGTTTGCTTTCTTAGAAGTTGAGTCATGAGCATGGTGGCAGGAAGGGCATGGAATCCCCTCAGTGTCTTGCTTTGTTTTTTGTTAAGGGCTCATTTTTTCCAGTATGCCAACAGTCTCTGTTTTCAGGGCTTTTTGCTGCCTGGTGCTTTACCTTTAAATGATGTTACAAATTTGGCTACGATTCATTTCGCTTGGAATGGGGTATGAATAGTTTCAGCAATGCCAACTCTTTGGAAGATTTTAGAATTTCATAGGTAATCTTAAAATAATAAAACTGGTGATTTTGCATATAATTTAAAAAACGTGTAGCTTGTGATTTCTAAATGTTTTTCCATGAAGCCTTGGTGTTTTTATAAAAGAAATACTTAGAAAAATTAAATGTGTCAAGCAAAAACTGTGAGAGTCTCTCTTGGTCCCCCTATTTCCTCAGTCCTACTGGAGACATAGTAGAATTTCAATGCCTTTTCCTATGTTTGATTCAGGAAGAAATGGAGGTGTGGGGGGTATATAAACTTAAAAACACAGCTTAGAATGTATTCCTAAAATGATTTCTAAAGTGTGCAGTTTCAATATCATTCATATCTGTGAGATAAGTACCAGTTAGTGCTAACTATCTTATAAAGGCCTATAAATTCGTTTCCATGATTGTTTTGTTTTGTTTTTTTGAGACAAGGGTTCTCTGTGTAGTCCTGGCTGTCCTGGAACTCTTTAGACCAGGCTGGCCGTGAACTCAGAGATCCACCTGCCTCTGTCTCCCAGTGCTGGGATTAAAGGTGTGTGCCGCCGCTGCTGCTGCCGCCGCCGCCGCCGCCACCACCACCACCACCACCACCAGCTAAACTGTTCCATTTTTAAGAAATCTTATCACTTTATGGAGTTCATATTTACAATTTGTTCTGTCAGTGGAAGGGCGCATAAAAGTTTCATCTTAAAAACTAAACAGTTGTGCCCAGTCATGAATTTTAGTGCTGGTTTGTACTGATCTTCATTCTTGATTCACCTGTTGGGTGAAACAGCCCATTTCTGTCCTGTCTCTGTGTGAGCATTATAATTTTTGGTTTGGGTGGAAGCTTTCTCTATGTTGTTTGACTCTTGGTTCCCAAGGTAAATTATTAGATGCAGCTTACATTGTGTGCTTTAGGCATAATTACCAATAGTTTTCTGAACCATCCATACTGGATTTTCCCTCTGACCTGTTTGTTGGATGTATTTTGCCACATTTTGCTTATTGCTTTAACCACTTTTATACCATCCATTATCTTCTTCAGGATTCATCAACTTACTATGTTTTCTTTTTTAAAGGAATGTTAAGTTTAATGCTTGTGTATTTTTCTAGATTGTATATTCCCTGAGAAAAACTGCACGTGGCTTATAGTATTATTCGCTAGTCTTTTTTTGTTCTTTTTTAAAAAAATCCATCAAAATGATTTACCTGTGAAGTACTGTGTGGATCTTGGGACTAAAGAAAGTGAATTCTGGCTCCCCAAGGCTCCGGATCTAGAAAGGAAATTGAACAGCTCCTATTGGGTTACTGGTCCCTCTTGTTGACGGGGGAATGAAAGCAGGGGCAGTGAGCTGTACTGACCACTCAGGTAGTCTGTTAGACGTTGCAGCGTCAGGATGCAGAACCTGCTCTGTCCTTACCGCCTGTTTGTGCTCATTCCCCTCAACTCCTCAGATGATTTTCAGACCACATGTCTCTCCAGGCTACAAACTCCTTCCAATTGTCTTGTAATTTAATAGAAAAGTAAGTGTAGTAGCATTTGTAGGTAGAGGAGTGGGTTAGAATTCTAATTAAACATTCTAACTGGGGAGGAGTTGAAGGAGGGGAATCTGCAATCAGAATATATTATATGAAAAAACCCATTTTCAGTAAAAAAAGAAAGAGTGATGGACGATCTGAATGTTCAGTAAGCACTTGTGAAATAGGTTCAGTCTATCTCACAATCTTTTTTTCTTTTTTAAGACAAGGTTTTGCTTTGTAGCCCAGGCTAGCCTTGAACTTTCAGCTGTTCTCCTGCCTCAGCCTCCTCTTAAGTGTAGGGATTCTGGGCCTGAGCCTTGCCTATAACTATTTTACAATGTCATAAATGAGATACAATGAGAAAGAAATATGTAACAGACTTTATAGTATAGTACTCTGAAAAAGTTCACTATGTCTTATTCATGGTGAATCCATAGCATTAGTATTGTTCACTTAGAGTTGAGAAAAGACCTTTTAGGGCATTCTTAGAGTACTGAGCAATTTTTGGTAAGAAACCAACAGCTATTATGTGGTTAAAAGAACCTAATTTGAAGCCATGTGTAGCCTTGGGAAAACATCTTTCAAGAAGGTGCAGTGGAGGGAAAAGTTGATCCCTGTGCTCAGTGTTATGGGTATTTCAAAATTGATGATCTTGTCTCCAAATGAATTGGTAGTTGAACATTATATCTTTAGGGTTAAAAATACTCTACAGAATTGCTTACTTCAGGATTCCTCAGTAGCTCCAAGGCCTGTTCTTTAGCTGATGTAGGTAGACTGTGGGGATAAATGTTTCAGGATGCTCAGGTAGCCGTGGATGTCATTAGTATCCCTCATGGAATCATGCGCACATGAAAATTACTAAGTTGTTTCTTTAGTATACTTTTTTGTTATTAAATGAACTTTCGACCCATCTGATAGGAAGACAGAATGGTGTCATTTCTCCAAGAGCCTAACATGCTAATTTATTTTTCTAAGAAACAGAAAAGCCAGTAATTTTGGCAGACAGTTTGGCTTTTAACTTGTCACTTGCTTGTGTCCTTATTTCCTCTGTGTAGATACAGTTTTCTCATAGTCTTTTGCTTGATTAATGATGACAGACGCGCAACATGGTAACTTTCTGCTCTCTCTTTTGTTACCTTTATGGAAGATCAGTACCACACTTGCTTTTTTCCAGTCTTCTGGTATCTCTCCAGTTCTTGAATTTTCAAAAATAATTGTAAGTGATTGAATCGTAAGTATGCCCTCTGCTTCTTTGATTGGGTGAGAGGTCATCTCAAACGTGCCATCCCCAGTTTAGACTTTGCAGGTGCTCTTATTTTAACTAAAATGGCATTTGAGTAAAAATTCGTTATTTTTAGGGTATTTGTTTTGCTAATAAAATGCCTGTTGTCCATATTCTTATTTCCTTTCATTAGATGGGTTTTCTTTGAAGTTTTCCTTTGTTAATATTTTAAGCTATTTTTCTGTTTTATAGTTCTACTGCTAATGACTTTTTACCATTTTGAATTTCTGTGAAGACATATAAATAATATTTCAAATATATTTTTCTTTCTAAACAAATTGTTTGTTTTGAGGCAGGAGCTAATGTATCTCAGGCTAGCTTTGAACTTGTGAACCTCCTGCCTCCATCTACCAGATCCTGGGATTCTAGGCATGTGCAGCCCTTTTCTTTTTTAGGGAGGACTTTTTTTTTAATTGTATACTATTTTGTTTTGTTTAAGGAAAATACTGCATCTAGCAAACTCAGCCCTTTAAGTTTTCATTAAGAAATAAGACTTTGATAGGAAACTGTCTCATTTTTCACATTCTTTTGTGTAATTTCTCAGTCTTCCTTCTGTTCAGTGTTATTCTTAGCTCCTCAAGTTACCCATAAATTTCTTTTCTTTTTTTTTTTTGCGGGGGCGGGGGGGGGGGGAAGGGGGTTCTGATACATTTTCTCTATGTAGCCCTGGCTGTCCTGGGACTCACTCTGTAGACCAGGCTGGCCTCGAACTCAGAGATCCGCCTGCCTCTGCCTCCCGGTGCTGGGATTAAAGGCGTGCACCTCCACTTGGCTACCCATAAGTTTCTTAATTCCTGATTATGGTCAAGAGAACCTCAAGCCGCCTTTGGTCACTCTGACCTTTGTTGTTTGGTCCGTCACTGCCTATAGGAGTTATTTTAAAAGCTTTTACTGGCTGCCTCAAAAGTCTTACTAGGAGAGTCTCCAGAGCAAGCTATGATTTGCACAAACCTCAGGGTTTAAAAAGAGCCCTTGTAATGCTCCTTTTCATGGGAGTGAAACATTCTGTTGTGTATTTAGTGTCCCACCTAAAATCATTAATAGGAATTTATTTAATTTAACTTGCTGACATGTTAGCTTTTAGGTGTCCCCTGAGAATATCAAGCTAGTCCTGTGTATTAGAAATTAGAAAATACTGATTTCATTTTTCTTGTTATATTATAGACCATTTTGTATTAGTTTCTCTATGGACTGCTTTTAATCTTGTTAAAATTTGTTTTAGTGTTTTGAGAGAATCTGGCTGCCCAGAACTCTTGATCTTCCTTCTAAATGCTGAGATTATGACTTAAAATGTAAAGTGAATTTCTGTGTAGACTGAGAAGAAATAGAACTGTGGTCCATCAATCTTGTAAGCCAGAGAGCAGCAAGGTCCTGATTGCCAGCACTGCAGAAGGACATGGACAAGAGAAGGAAGGAAAGAAGGAGCAGAGAACAGAAGTACGGGACAGAGATCCAAAGGGAGCCTGGGGAGCAGCAGTTGACATTTGGTGCAGCTGGTGCCACAGGCATTTGTCTAGCGCTGAGACAGCCTGGAGGGTGCTGATGAATGAATGGCACAGTTCCTGTCTTCTGTGTCTTTCTTCAGAGAAGCCAAAGAGTACTGTGTTCAGTGTTAGAGCAAGTGCAGACTACTGTGAAATGTATCTGTTTGACTCCGAAACTGCTCTCTAGAAGTTTGAAATCACAGTTTTTAAAGGTCTGCCCTGTTTGCAGTTCTTTCCAAAGGAGGATAGACCACCCTCAGCTTGGGAAAGGTCTATGTTCTTAGTCTTAATTTAAAAAGAAGTCTCCAGCACCAGCTCCAGGATGGCTCACTGGGAAAGGCCCCTGATGCAGAGCCTGATGATCCGATTTCATTTCCCAGGATCCACATGAAGGAGGAAGAGAACTAATTCCTACAGGCTTCCCTCTGACATCCACACATGTGCAGTTGTGTGTGTGTGTGTGTGTGTGTGTGTGTGTGTGTGTGTGTGTGAGAGAGAGAGAGAGAGAGAGAGAGAGAGAGAGAGAGAGAGGTATATGCACAATAAATAAAAGTACTTTTTAAAAGTTCCATTAAAAAAGGACCAATATGGATAAGTGTGATGTTTCACTGTCTGAATATTGGCTGGAAAGAAGAACAGGTATATAATACAATTTTTAAAGTTCTTTTTATGTTGTTTTGTCTTTTGTGTGCATGCATGTGTGCCTGTGTGAGTTCATGTGCATAGAGTACCTGTGGAGGCCAGAAGAGGGCATTGGATCTCCAGGAACTGGAGTTACATGAAGTTGTGAGCAGCCATTGGGCACTGGCAGCTGAACTACAGCCTCTCTGCAAGAAGCGCTCTGAGCTATCATTTCAAACTCCTTTTTTTTTTTTTAAATAAAATCTCCAACAGTTTTATGTTTTTATTTTATTTTATTTTAATAAAACATATTTATGTTTGTTTTATTATATTACAAAATATAATCAGAAATTTAAAATGTCTTTTGTTATTCCATGAGATAAGGAGAGACAAAACAACTCGGATGTCACATGTAATGTCTGAGTGGGAGGATAGAAGTGGTGACTGATGCTGAAACCGGTGATACTTTCCGTGCATTCTTAGTCATTTGAAGAAATGTGTCATTACTGTCACCTGCCTGTCCATCCTACCCATGAATGTGTACATATTATTTCATTGGCTGCAGATAAGTTAACTCTGTAGAATTCCTTTTAAAGCACACCTACAGTTTTTGGATTGCTGTGCCAGTTCTGTGATTTTAGGCTGATGACCATCATTAAAACCTCCCCATAAACATTCCATAACTTGACGTTATGAAGCCCGGGGTTTATTCTGATGGTGAAGGACAAGTGTCCAGGGGACTGAGAAGAGAGCCCAGTGAGGCTCATAGATCCAAGAAACAACAATTAACTTTGAAGAATTAATTGAAGTGGGGTTCAGACTTGAAGTTTAAATAATGTGTATCTCTTCTGTAGAAGAGGTTCCCTAACAGATTTGTTTAGAAGGCACTGCACTGTTAATTAATTTGCTGACAGTGATAGTTCTTAATGAACTTTGAAGAGGAAATTTCTTAACGATCATCTTTCCTCTCTCCCACTCACCTTCTATTCACTCTTGATGTGTCATTGATATTTTTAACTATTGAGTAAGAACAGTGTATTTAACTGGTGTTAGCAGGGTCTTGATAGTTAAATCATTGCTAATTATGCCATAATACTCTTGAAACAAAACAAAAACCAGGCCACACAACCCTGTTTTCCTGTGGTGTCTTAAGTGACAGAGGAATTGTCCCTTCTGTGAAATGTGATGTGTGAACTCCACTCTACTCAAGCAAACATTTTAAATACGAAGTTCTCTGGGATTTCTTTAAAAGTGAAAATGTGTAGCAGGGTGTGGTGCATGCACAGACAGATCTCTGAGAGTTCCAGGCCAGCCAGAGCTACATAGTAAGACCCTGTGTCAAAACAAACAAAACCCCAAAGAATGTGTTTAACTATAATTTTGTTATTATATGGATTGTGAATACATTGCTTATAATTTTTCTTAAACATTGTTTTCATATATATCACTTATTGGAAAGGGTTTAATTTGAAAGAGAAAATAATCACAAGATAAATTGGCTTTTCCCATGGTCATAACAGGGTGTAATTTTAAAAATTTTTTAACATTTTGTGTCAGAATGTCAATTTTAGTTGGAGAACACCACCAGTAAATAGTAGTAACACAATGGTGTTTTTAATAGATGGGGCAGCTGCTGCTTTAGTAACAGGAAGCAGAGGGAAGGAGACGGGGAGAGCTTGGTTAGAAACTAGGGACCATGGGCCGGGTGGTGGCGCACGCCTGTAATCCCAGCACTCAGGAGGCAGAGGCAGGTGGATCTCTGTGAGTTCGAGGCTAGCCTGGTCTACAATGCGAGTTCCAGGAAAGGTGCAAAGCTACACAGAGAAACCCTGTCTCGAAAAACCAAAAAAAAAAAAAGAAAAAAGAAACTAGGGACCAGTTTGCAGCCCATGCTTTGGTATGTCAGTTTGATGTTTTGAAGTTGGGTTGTGTCATGCTTTAACAGTGAGGAAGTGTTCTTATGTGTGCCCAGGTGGGATGCTGCTATAACGTCAAAGAAGCTTCAGCATCAGTCAGCTCACTTAATGGAGACTATAAAAACAAGCAGTGTGCCTTGGCCACAGGCAGGGAAGACGAGGAACGGCTGAGTTTGTTGAGCTGCACCATTTGTCACCCACTTAGTACAGTTTTGTGGCTGACTTAGAAGTTGATGGTGGTAGTTCCTTCGGACAGGACAGCTGGGTGTGCAGGTAGACACCGTAGACTGGGAATATGGTTCTCTCCAAGGGCTTAACCTTTAGAACTAAGATTTGTTCTTAGTCAGAGATGATTAAGAATTTCTTTTAAACAAAGTCAAAACAGGAAGCTTATGGTCTTTTGGGAACTTGAGATGTAGGTGTACAAAAAGTAGGATATGCTGTTGCTGGCTTTTGGACTGAGAAAGAAGTGGGGCCTCTAATAAATAAACATTTACACCCTGTCCAGAGGGTAGTGTTCATGCCAAGACTGACATTGAATAGGGAGAGAAAGATCAGCAGTTACACTTAGAAAGGCTGGGAGACTGTTTAGCCCAGGCTAGCTGTAAATTTATAATTCTGTCTTAGCCTCCCCAGTGCTAGGATTGTTGATGTATGCCACTGTGCTTAGCTTTCTTTAAAACAACTTTTTTAATAAGGAAAAGAGAGAGTGGAAAACTTCAGAGCTGATGGAGTGGGTTAAGAATCTTTAATCCTAGCACTTGGGAGGCAGAGGCAGGTGGATCTCTGTGAGTTCCAGGACAGCCAGAACTACATAAGAGAAATCCTGTCTCAAAAACAAACAAACAAAAGTTAGGTTAGCTAGGACCAGTGGGTTAGCTCAGTAGGTTAAGGCAGTTGCTGCCAAGCCTGAGTTCAGTTGCCAGGACCTGCATGGTGGAAGGAGAAGACTGACTCCCACAAACTGTCTTCTGACCTCCACACACATTGAGCCATCACTTCCAACAACAGTAAATAAATCCGATTAAAAAAACCACACGAAGATTTTGGGGACAGGAAAAAATGGGGAGAAATAGGAAATAGTCTAGGAGGTTTTATATTTCTTAAATGACCATGGCTCTGGTGGAAAATCAAGCCAGTTGTGGGGAGTTTGGGGAAAAGGATTTTATTTTGAGGGCCAGGGAACCAACCCTCTCCTTTGAGCAGCAGCACATGTAATTGGAGAGAGGGAGGTTGGTACAGTACTTTTCTTGGAAAATTTAAACAAACTCATTTGTGTAAATACACTGTTTTGAAAGTTGAAATTCCTCATGTGTGAAGGGTAAAGAGTTTCCTGTAGTAATACGTGTTGCTTGGGCACTGCCAGATCATTCACTTTGTTTTCCCCCAGGGTTTGGATTCAGGATTTGTTCCTAGTGTCCAAGACTTTGATAAGAAACTTACAGAGGCTGATGCTTACCTGCAGATCTTGATAGAACAATTAAAGGTATGATATGCTGTTCTGATGTAAAGTAGTAAATGTTGCTAAGTTGGACTTAGAAGTTACTTGATGGTCATTTACATCCCTCGTGATTTCAGCAGTTTTTAAAGCTGACTCCTTAAAAGATATTTTTCTCAATTATATTGATAAAATTTATGTTCTGTAATTTTTAATTATTGAGGAAAAGGATGTTGTAAGACCTTGGATTCCCCCTTCCTTTCATTTTTTGGGGGTGGTGGTGGTGACTGTATTTCTCTTTGAATTAAAATGATAGGTCATAGGAAGAAAAAGAAGCTCATCAACTTAGAAGACAAAGCAAGACCCTATTTTCTAAACAAAAATTAAGAAGTCTATGGAGACGCTGGGGAGATGGCTCAGTGCTTGATATGCAGGCATGAGGGTCTGAGTTTGGTTTCCCAGCACTCATGTAAAAACTGGGCACAGCAATACATGTCTGTAACCCCAGCACAGGTGATACCACAAGCTTTCTGGACACCATCAAGTCATGTGTGTCTGCTCCATGTTTATTGAAACAGTTACCCTGTCTCCAGAAATAAGTTAGAAAATGATAGGAGACACCCAGTGTTCTCTGGCTTCCACATAGAATGTGCGTGCACACACATAAACATACACACGTGCATGCTACACACATTTTTTAAAATGTTCAAAAAAAAATCATAGTTTTGGAGATAAGAGAGATGACTCTTTCAGTAAAAGCGGTTGGTAAGAAAGCAAGAGGCCCTAATTGAAATCCCTAGCTAGCACCTCTGTAAAAAGCATTGCCACAAGTGCTTATAAGCACGCCACTGCAGGATGGAGACAGGCAGAGCCTGGGAGCTTGCTGGCCAGCTAGCCTACCCAGAATAGGTTCAGTGAGAGTTCCCATCTCAGAGCAAAGTGGAGAGTGGGAAAGGACATTGGACATGCTCCTCTGGCCTTCACATATACACACATGCACATGAATTGCAAACATACACAAAAGTCACTTGGTTTTTTTTGGCTGTAATTCTACCATAGCATTGGATCTTAACAGTTCACAGTCATTCACACAGAAGAATGATTTTAATATAGAACCTTGAAAAAATTTATGCTGTCTTAAAAATGCATGTTAGCCACAGCAGAAATGCTTAGGAACTGAGGTTTACTTTTCTGTTTAGTAAGTGTACACAATGTAATAAAATATCTTGATACTAAAAGTGTCCTTTTCATACCCTGTAGCTTTTTGATGACAAGCTTCAAAATTGTAAAGACGATGAACAGAGAAAGGTAATTTCTACAACCATAATTTTATTTAATTTTTCAAAATTCAAAAGCTTTTTGGAAAAGTAATGGAAGTATATCAGTATTTTATTATAATAATATTGTTGAATCTGGGGGAACTAAGGTATGCTTAGAATCCCAGCTCTGGGGAGGCTGAGGCAGGAAGATAAGGAGTTCTTGGGCAACTTGCACTATCTAGCAAGATTCTATAGAAAACAAAACAAAATGGATGAGGCATGGTGGCACATGTCTTTAATCCCAGCACATGAAGCTTTGTGAGTTTGAGGCCAGTGAGGACTACATAATGAGAACCCATCTCAAAACAACAACAACAAAAACCCCAAGCTTACCAAAAACAATATTACTGATCTACGATATACTACTGCAGTGTGCCCTCAAGTGGTGGTTTCTGGTAAGTATTGAGTTACAGCTTGATAATTAAATAAAAGGGTACTAATCAGATTTTAATATAATTCTGTTTTGCAAGTATTAGATGTTTGTGAGTAAGTTCTTTTCTATATAAAATGTGTTGAAGGTAGAAAGTTATTAAAATTCTAGGGCATGGAGGCTCACGCCATTAATCCCAGCCCTCAGGAGGCAGAAACAGAAGGATCTCTGAGTTCCAGGCCAGCCTGGTCTGTGTAGTTTGTTCCAGGACACTACACAGTGAGACCCTGTCTCACAAAACAAACAACAAAACAAAAAGGAAGTTACTGTTTCCCTGTGGTCACTTCAGATGGAGAGGACTGCTCAGAATAGCATGTGGCAGTGGGAGCCTATACTTGTACCCCAGCCCTCCAGGCCTTGGCTTCCCTGGGATTTGGGGGTACTCATGGGTGCCACACTTTCTCTATTCTTGCCCTGTTCCCGGTGCAGCCTTTTTTTTTTTTTTTTTTTTGATTGCTATTTTGCTTTCCTGCTAACAGTGGCTGTACCGTTGGGTCAGCTACAGTTAATAATAATATTAATTCATGTTCTAACTCACTTTCTATTAATTCTTAGCTTTGGAATTTATTTCTAGATTATTTAAAAAACACTTTAGGGAAGGTTATTTTGTTTTTGTTTTTTTTTTTTTAGTCATGAAGTTTATAATAAATATAAAATCTCTTTCTTAAAACCCTTGAAGTGTATGAATTTTATGAGTGTTTATCTGTAAAATATTTGGAATTTTAAACTTAAATACTGGATTTAAACTAGAAAATATAACAAAAAAGTATTTCCTTTCTCACTTGATTACACTAACTTAGAATAATGTAAGTAAAAAAAAATCTTTATATACTTAATCCTAAAAACAATAGTATGTACCTCTTTGTAATTCTCATTATTTCTATTTAAAACTTATTTTTCACAGAAAGTTGAAGCTCTCAAAGACACAACAAATGTAAGTTCTGTATTAAACTCTGACTTCAATTGAGAAGCTGCTTTTAACCCACTGCTGCTAATAAGAACAAGCAGTGTATTGGTTTCTGTAGATTTTATGAGAATGTTGAAGAATTGAGTCTTGGGCCACAGATTTATTATCCCTGTGGTTGACATTGATCCCATGCACCATTTTGTTTCTGGTCTTAACTTCAGTGGTTTCTTGGGATAAAAGTGTCCCCCATGCATAGGAGGTGGGGGGTGGAGGCAGAAGGATTAGAAGTAAAGGCCAACCTCTGCTACATAGTGAGTCTCAAGCCAGCCTGGGACAGTTTTGAGACCCTATCTCAACAACAACAAAAACAAAAAAAAGGAAAGAAAAAAATCTGGTATCCCATATCTGAGATACTGGGCACTGGATCATTTGCGCTTGCATAATGTAAGCTAAATAGAGGAGGGACTCCAGTCTGAACACAAGATGTGGTTATGTTTCTTAAATACCTTACCTTGCAGTTGATGCTTGCAATTTGACCCTCTGACACCTGAAATTGAGACTTGAAACTTAGAGGATTAGGGATACTCAACCTGCACATACTCTCCCCTTTAAAATGCCAACACAATTTGAGTTTCCTTCATTCACTGTTCTTTGATATATTCCAATAGACTACTAATGATATTTGTATCTTGATAACAAGTATTTTTAAAATGTACAAAGTAATATTTCAGATCTGAGTGTTCTGACCAGATCCTGTCCTGTGTCTTGCTTTAAGAATTGAAATTGAGGTTGCTGCTGTTGATCTAAAGAATTGAAGGCCAATTGGACTCACATAACTTTCTTTCTCTTTGAGAGAAAAATAGTAGATACTATTTGGTATAAATGATAGTGTGATATTCCTTAGTAAATCATAGAATTGCTAATAAATAACTTGTCACACTGTCAGCAAATTAGAACTCATGATACATGGAAGATAGTATTTGATCTGAAGACTTTACTCTTTTGTATATTTGAACTGATTTTTTAAAAATATTTTAAGCTATAATATAACTATTTTATTTGTAGCAAGATCCTAAAATCAGTGTTTTGTCTTTATAGAGCATGGTAGAGTCAATTAAACACTGCATTGTGTTGCTACAGATTGCTAAAGTAAGTACATTTTACTTTGTATTTCCTTTCTAAGTTTATAATTTAAAAAATTGTATTGGAATTTTTCTTTAGTAGATACAAAACTCAGTTCTGAAACATTACCTTTCAACAGTAAACTGAATTGTGGGACTGTATATTTTATTGAACAACTAATGTGTTTGGATGTTTTTACACACACATTTCCCTGTTTGCTGGTAATTTCTGGTGGTGGTTAGGAAGGAAGGGAGCATGTTTAAAGAACTCATTCTTTGCTTTAACCACAACTGCAGCTTGGAATGGAAGGCTATATTTTGTTAAATTGTTTACATAATTTTTTTTCTTAGAAATCAAGTATTAAGCTTTAGCACAACATTATTCTCGTACATAGTAAAGAATATAATAGATACATTTTTGAAATTGGTGTTTGACAAAGGTTTTATTTTTTGTTTGTATGTTTGTTTTTGAGGAGAAGATACTGAACTACATTGGTGAACCACTCATTAATTGTTGTTATCATGGAACAAAATGGGTAGTGAATTATTATGGGCTAAATACTAATGTATATCTACTTTTATGAAAGCTTTTTGGTATACTAAAATATATAGGCCTGAAATTTTCAGGAAGAGAAATACATTTGAGAATAAGCACTTGGTAAAAAGCCTTCTTCTTCTTCTCACCATTGTACTTGACACCTGTGCGTCTGTCTGTAGCTAGTGGGTAGAAGAAGGTTTCAAAATAATCAGTGGTCTGTTCTACTCATTTGCATGTTTTTGATTGTCCAGTTAGAGAATCTCTTTTTTACCTCACATTGTTAGTGACACAGTAGCATTAAGACAGGGTTGGAGACATGAAATTCAGGCTAAGGTTTTTACGTCGTTTTTCTCGGATCTAAATTTACATGACTACATGGAGAGCATCTGCAGATATTGTGGGCGGGGGAGGAATTACACACCCATGGAAAACTCTAGTGGTGATGGAGGAGATACAGTTTAGACTTGTGGGCCAGCCTGGGTAGTCTCTGAAGACATCAGAACTTTCGATAGCTGCACTTTAGGTGCAGCCTTTCTTAGCCACTCGTTAAGAACAGTTTATTACATGATTTATTCATTGTGTGTAGCGGTCAGAGGCCAACATGTGGGAGTTGACCCTCTCTTGCGGTCAGTCTTCTGTCATGTGGATTCGGGTCTTCAGCCTTGGGGTCAAGCACCTTTACCTGCTGAATCATCTTGCTGATCCTCATCAAGAATTTTTGATGTTTTCTGTCTTTGAACTGTATTGAAGTTCAGATTATTAAATTTTTCTACCAGAAAAGCAATGTTTTAGTCTAGGTTGACAGATCTACTTTGCAGGGTATTTTAGAATGAGTAGTAGTATTCGGGAGTCGCTTACACATTGGCTCTTTAATCAATCCCAGAAGGAAGTTTTACATTGTGAAGGCCTTTAAAAAAAATTTTTTTTTTGAACTTTGAAACGTCTTGGCACCCTGTATGACTCTGTAAGGTAATTTCAGCGTGCATCATATCAGTTGCTTTTCTCTCACACTTGGAGAGGACTGCTTGGCAGTATAGCATCGAGCCATCCCAGCTCAGGTTCATCTCCTGCCTCTCTCTGTGTGATCGCACTGTTGATAACAGGGTCCTGTTTGCCTCTGTTTTTCTCTTCAGAGGAGGCAAGCATTCTCGGTTTAGGGACCTTTACTTCTGTTGGGTGACTCCTTTCACAGATGTCTAGCAGGGTGGTCTCTTACCTCACATCGTTCGGATTTCTGCCACACAAAATGTCTTGACTATCTGAAATAACCTCTGTATCACACTAGCTTCTTTTTTCTTCATAACTTTGCATCACTTGGCCATAGCTACATATAATGTATTGTGCTTACTGACATTTATTTTCTCTCTGTGAGAGCATTTGTCTCAAGGACTCACTTGCCACTTTCCATTTTCACCATAGGCTTTCACGACAAAATATCATAGGAACGGGGTGGCTTTTCCAGGATTTGTTTTCTTACAGTTGTGTGTTAGAGTAAGGCTCTACCCTTTTCAGTTTCTGATGGGGATCCCTTCTCAACCTGGCATCTGCCCTTCTGTCTGTCCTCTCAAACAAAGCCTTTCTGTGGTTGTATGCTCAGAAGAAAAGATTCTCTGCTGTCTGTGATCATAAAGATTTTGCTTGTATGTTTTTATTTTGTCTCTTACATTTATGGTAGTGTTGCACCTTGATTTTTGTTACACTCTGAGTAAAGGGTCCAAATTCATTATTTGTTGTTGGGGTTTTTTTTTTGTTTGTTTGTTTTTGTTTTTCGAGACAGGGTTTCTCTGTGTAGCTTTGCACCTTTCCTGGAACTTGCTTTGGAGACCAGGCTGGCCTCGAACTCACAGAGATCCACCTGGCTCTGCCTCCCTAGTGCTGGAATTAAAGGCATGTGCCACCACCGCCCAGCTGTTGTTGGTTTTTTTAAAATGTACATTTTCTATCATCACAGCTCCATTTGCTGAATGTCGTAAGACTTGGGTTTATATGTTAGAATTTATGTAGGTATACAATTAAGACATTGCCTTGTTAGGGCAGTTCAGAATGTATTTATGCTTTAATCTTTTTAAAAGTATGAATGATTTAAAAATACTGGAGTTCCTAATTCTAGTCGAAAGTGCTCATGCTTATTTCAGTGACATGTTTCCAGATCTCCATCGTGCTTATGTGTTTAACCAAGTCACAGTCCTTGTGCTTTTCACCATATGCACACATACTCTGATGTATGTGCGACAACTGTGGGCCCATTGGTTAAGTCATTTGAATTCAGTAGAGTCTCTGGTGCAGGAATACTGGATACTTTGCTTTAGCTAATCCTGATGAGCTAGCTATAGCTTATGATGGGTCATGAAGCATTGACGAGGCTGCTTGCTTATATAGATTTCATATACCTCAAAAGGCAAATAAGCTCTGATTCAGAATATCCCATAAGATAGCATATATGAAAACAAACATTTTGAGTGAAAATTGTCAAATGTAGTTTAGTAGTTTATTTTATTTCATACAGAAACTAGAAGTGCTAGGTTTTTGTTGTGTTAGAATTTTTTTGTTTTTGTTTTTATTTGAGATAGGGTCACATGTAGCCCCGGCTGTCTTCAAAGTCAGTGAGCTGAGGATGAATTTGGTGACCAGTGCTTTGCTTTGCCATCGTTGGTGCTACAAGAGTGTGCAGACATCCCCAGTTTGTGCAGTGCTGAGGACCAAACTGGGTTTCCTGTAAGCTGAGCTATGTCCCCAACCCTAGGTTTTAGAAATGACAGTGTGCCAGTGATAGAGTAATCTTTAACAAACCACCCTAAAACTGAGTCTTAAAATAGCTCGTGTAATGTGCTCTTACTGAGAATAGTCACAAAGGTCTATATAGGTTCAGCAGTGGAGAGGATATGATACTTGCCTAACAACAGACCATTTTTGGCACATTTGATAGTCCATATTTCACTTTCTTAAAGTTTTGGGGGGATATTAGTTTACTGTTTAGAAATTAGAAGAGGAAATCTAAATGTCATGAGTTTATAATCTGAGTGGCAAACTTGGATTTTCTTTCTCTATACTTCTAAATGATTCATATTTTTAATTTTTCTATATCAGAATTACTGAGACTTTAGAATTTCAAGTGTGTAGTTAACTCAGTTGTTGACATAAAGGTGAAAATAGCAATTTGAATTGTGTAGATATTAAGTACAATTACTCTCTGAGATTTGTAAAGAATATGTGTACTGGGCCAGGAGTCCCTAGACCACAGCTAGGACACAGCATTTATGTTATCTGCATAACACTAGAGGATGATTGTGGCTGTGCGTGCTACTGTGGAACTGTTCTGTCACACTACTTGTGTACCTGGTTTCTCTTTGCATCATTGTTTTGGATTGTCTCCCAAGACAGCGGAGAAAGCAGAGGCTATAGCTTCTACCTTATCCCATTCTGAGTCTCTCCGGTGTCTTCCTTTGGTACTTACTACATGTCCTAGTTACAGTTCCTAGTCTGTGACAAACACCATAGCCAAAGGCACCTTGGGGAGGAAAAGGTTTACTTCTTACATCTCTCAGGTCACACTCCATTGCTGGAAAGTTAGGAAGGGAACTTGGAGGCAGAGCTGAAGCAAAAACTATAGAGGAATACTGCTTACTGGCTTTCTCTCCATTGCTTGCTCAGACTGCTTTCTTATACCACCAGGATCATCTGCCTCGGTGGCACTAGCCACAATGTGCTACCCCTCCCTCATCAATCATTAATCAAGACAATGCCCAACAGTTTTGCCCACGGGCAGTCTGATGGAGACACTTTCTCAATTGAGGCTCCTCTTCCTAGCTATGAGTAGGTTTGTGTCAACCTGACAAATCTATCCAGGACACTGCATTTATAGTATATATCTGAGTGAGACAAGGACTCCATGAGTTCCTTTTAATTTAAAAAACTTGCTTTTATATCTGACTTCTCTTCCTTAAATATTTTCCTGTATTTTTTATTTTTATCTTCATAAAAACTCTGAAACAGGTACAATTTTACATGAGTGAACATGAAGAAACCCAAGAAATGTAGTTTTCTGAGGTTGTAGTATTCTAAAAGTACAGTAATCATATGGCATAATCTTTTCTTTAAAAAATAAATTTATTTATTTATTTTACATCCTGACCTAAGTTTCCACTCCCTTCTCTCTTCCCAGTTCCTCCTCCAACCCCCCTTTGTTCCCACCCCACCCCCCCAATCCACTTCTCATTTTCTGTTTAGGAAAAGGGCAGATCTCCCATGAGTATCAATAAAACATGACACATCAAGTTGCAGTTAGACTGAGTACCTCCTCATATATTAAGGCTGGTCAAGGCTACCCAGTATGAGGAGTAGGGTCCCAAAAGCCCGTAAAAGAGTCAGAGACAGCCCCTGTTCCCACTGTTAGGAGTCTCCCAAGAGGACCAAGCCACACACCTGTAACATATATGCAGAGTGCCTAGATCAGTCCCATGCAAGCTGCCTGGTTGGCTCAGTCTCTGTGAGCCCCTGTGAGCTCAGGTCAGTTGATTCTGTGGGTTTTCTTGTGCTGTCCTTGACTCCTCTAGCTCCTACAATCCTTTCTCCTCTTCTCAGGATTCCCCAAACTCTGCCTAATGTTTGGCTGTGGGTCTGCATCTGTTTCCATCCGTTGCTGGATGACTCCTCTGTGATGACAATTGGGCTAGGCACCTATCTATCTGGTCACAGGAGATAGCCAATTCAGACTAAAGGTTTTTTTTGCTTCCTAAGATTTTTCTGAGTATGTGCTTTCTCCCAGAGATCTTTGATGGCTTTCTAGACTAGAGTACTCACCAGGAGATGCTCTTCCATCCCTATGAATGAGACCATCCCAGAAGACTACCAATTCTTCATGTTCACACCCATGTTGGGCACAGAGCTGTTTAGAAGGCAAGTGGGAAGGAGGGGTACAGAAGAGACGAGTCCAGGGCCCACAAGACAAAGTTCTAAGTCCTTTTTCATGCAGTTATGAGAAAGAATTTTGTGTCACCAACTTTCCACCACTTTCTTCACACTCTGAGGCATAACCTTGGAGAGGCAAGACAAAATGGTATTGAGCCAAGAGTGGGAATTCTTCAGTGGGGCTGCCTGTATTTGGAGCTCACCTCTATTACAACATCCAGTGGTGACAGTACTAATACCACGTGGGCCTGGGGATGTTGTTCAGTTGGTAAAGTGTCTTCCTAGCATACACAGAATCCTGGGTTCCTTCTCTAGCCCCATGTAAACCAGGTGTGATGGTGTAATCCTGTAACTGGAGACAGAAGATCAAGAAGAGTTCAGGGTCATCCATTGAGTCCAGTCTGGGATGCGAAACCCTGTCTCAAAAACCCAACAAGCAGGCCCAAACAAAACAAAGCAAAAAAATCCTGTGAATGTTCATAAAATACTTCCCAGGCAGTATTAGCTGTTACATCATCACTTCACGGATACAGCTATTAAGTTTACTGAGACAAAATTAGAACATATCTCTAGAAAAGTATTGGTGCAATTCTGAAGTCATAACCAGATATGTGAAATAATGACCATCTTGGGTTTTTCTGATCATAGTTCGTTCAGACAAGGGTCATGCCTGTAGTAGTGCAGTAGAGGTTTAGGAATTGGGAGGAGCTGGCATAACTTACTGTAAAGTTGAAACTTACAAAGTGTGAAGGTCTCGATCCTTATATTAGCATATCTGATTTTAATTGTTGCTAGGAATGTAAGTAAAGTTTGGTAGGTACCTTGCTGAGCTCCAGTCAGGGCCTCTGTAGAGGTAATGGTCAGGGATTACTCCTCTTGGCTGTGTTGCCTGAGTTGGAAGGAGTACCACATGGAGTGAAAATCTCAGTGGAAGCAGAGAAGTAATGTTCTAACTTTATTACTTACCTAGTAAAAGAAGCTTTCTTATTAGGTAAAGTACACAAGGCATTACTTAAATGTGAGAATAAAGTTAATATCTTTAACATTTTTCCTTAAGGACCAGAGTAATGCGGAGCAGCACGCAGATGGAATTATAGTAAGTCTAATGTGGTCTCTGTTCCTTTACTCTTGCAGCGTTATAACCAGTCATGTCAGGAGAAGCCTGAATTTTCTGTTCACTTTCAGCACAAACTCCACTCTTCACCTACTCACTGCTTTTTGTTTTTAACTCTTGCAATTTTCCTTGAGCTCCTAAAGTTGGCCATCTTTCAACAATCATTTGGAGGGGAAATGGCAGTCTTAAAATTGTTCTGTGAATGAATCACTTTGCATGTGTCAACTTGAAGGGTTAATTAGCTTTTACGAGGCATCATTCACCAAGCTGCATTTCTTGTCAAACTTTTTTTCTCAGATTGAAGCAGAGGGAGGGGTGTGCAGTATTGAAACATACCTTCGTCTATTAAAAATACATTTCTATCTGTATGTTCCTCTTGTTTGATTTTTAGATTTTGTATTTATTTGTCATCAGTACTGTGTTGCATAATGTATTCTTGGTAGAACAAATAGCATGTATTCTTTGATGTAGTTATTGTCTTTTTCCTCCTTAGCTTTTACTCTTCTGTTGCTCTTAACATTTCATTTATAAATAGGACATTTGTGACTAGATTTCTTAGCTGATAATAAAAGATTTTAACAGTTCGTAGTTTGAAGCTGGGGAGATATCTCAGTTGGTAAAGTGCCTGCCATGAACCATGAGGAACAGAGTTTGGATCTAGTGTACCCACATGAAAACCAGGCACACAGCCACAGCTGCAGCACTTAGGGTAGGGGAGAGACCTACAGGTCCTGTCTCAAACAATATGATAGAGAGTGATAGAAGAAGGCAGCCATTGTTGACCTCTGGCTTTTATGCACAGATGCATATGTGTGTTACACAGACACACTGCACATACAAAAATAAGATCAGTAGTTTTATAGTGTTAGTGACTTCTGTTGACTGTTCTTAAAGCAGAGCTGTAGATGTAGCTTAGTTGAGAGTTCTTGCTTAGCATGGGAAGCCCTGAGTTTAATCACATCTGCCCCCCAAAACACACAGCATCCAATAAGATGTAGTGGTGACACCTATAATCCTAGCATTCAGGAAGTGGAGGCGGAAGGCTTAGGAGTTAAAGGCCATCCTCAGCTACATAGGGAGTTTGAGGCCAGCCTAGGCTATGTGAGACCTTATCTCAAGAGATAAACAGAGACTGTTCTTGAAACAATAAGCAGCCTCGTTACTCTGAAGCTCAGTGCCGGCTTGTCTAAGACTTGGAGATGACACATTAGACCCTTGACAAGGACCCTTACGGCTCCAGGGAGGAGGGAGCTTGTTGGCTTTACATTTGCTTCGAAATGGGAACGTTCATTAATTACAAGTTTTTTTCAATCTTTTTTTAAAGACAACAGATAAAGGAATCATTTTTGAAATACAAATTAAATATTTCTCTACCCAAAGTGTAAACCCTGGTGATATGATAGAACTGCGCGGAATAAACACAAGTGCAGTGTAATCTGCCCTTCCTGAGGTCCTCTTGTGGGGCAGGGGTATATTTATGGCCCCTGAGGAAGACGCCTTTGCAAATGCAGGTTTGGGTTATTTTTAATCTCTTCCCCCTTAAAGCCCATTCATTGTGTATGAAATAGGCAGGGTTTAGAGAGCACGTCACACGTGCTTGGTCCTTGTAGTTTAAGAACACTGGGAAGGCTCATATGTAGACAATTAAACTTGTAGAAAGCAATTTTGAATAATTTGCTCTGAAACTAGTCCTTTAGCATAAGGGTTTTATTTTGAAGATGGGAACCCATAATACAGGCTGAGAGCTAGAGTGCTTGGGCTTGTACAGTAGTCCTGCCACTCACATCTGAGACCCTTGGCAAGTTACCCATCCTTTGTGGGTCTTAGGATTGTCATCTATGACAAAGCTGAAGCTTTACTCCTGCATGTTCTTGTAAGGTACAGAGTGAACACACTGTAATAAATGTTAGTCGTGCATATTTTACATAATTTATTTAAACATTGCTTTATCATGGATACATTAATGTCCCAACAAGTTACAGTTGAGGATTACTTGCATAAACATCTTTTTTTTTTTTTTTTTTTTTTTTTTTTCCTTTTTGGGAGTTTTGTTTTGTTTTTTCAAGACAGGGTTTCTCTGTTTAGCCTTGGCTGTCCTGGAACTCATTCTGTAGATCAGGCTGGCTTCAAACTCAGAGATCTGCCTGTCTGCCTCCCGAGTGCTGGAATTAAAGCATGCACCACCACTGCCTGACTATAAACATCCATCCTTTTTAAAGGAAGTTGTAAAATGTTTTTTTTGTTTCTTGTTTTTGATTTTTAGCTGAAATTGACAGATGATTGAAGATAAATACAGGCTATTCTTTTTTCATCAAAACAAGGAAAGGGTATATGTTTCATATGCTATCAAAAAGACAAAATTACAACAAACTTTATTATAGGTCTGATTAGTATTTCTGTGATTCATGGACTTTGGAGCCTCTAATTTATTTTAAAAAGATGAGTTCTACTGAGGCATCAGATGACATGGGAACTGAGCAATAAAAGCAACACTGATGAGTATCCAGTTAGCCCTTCCTTCCTTCCTTCCTTCCTTCCTTCCCTCCCTCCCTCCCTCCCTCCCTCCCTCCCTCCCTCCCTCCCTCCCTCCCTCCTTCCCCCCTTCCTTTCTCCCTTCCTTCCTCTCTCTTCCTCCCCTCCCCTCCCCTCCTCTCCCCTCCCTTCCCTTCTTTCCTTCTTCCCTTTCCTTTCTGTCCTTTCTGTCCTGGAACTCGCTCTGTAGCCCAGGCTGGCCTCGAACTCAGAGATCCGCCTGGCTCTGCCCCCCCCCCCCCCCCCCCCCCCCCCCCAGTGCTGGGATTAAAGGTGTGCGCCACCACCATTTGGACAGCTAGTTTTCTTATAGATCACTTATAGATCAGAGTGGACTCAGGAGAATTTGAATTTTTATGATCAGGGAAAGTTTTGTCATCTACCTGTTTTCTTGGAGTTTCACTTTGACTGTTGACATGTAGCACGGATGCCTCAGTTTGGGCTTGCTCTGGTCTTTTGAGGCCTCGTGTAAGGAGCTCAGTCCCAAACACCAGGACTTCTAGTTTTTAAAAGTCCGATTTATTGTTACTTTTATGATAATGGGGATTAAACCTAGGGCCTTACATATGCTAGGTTACCGTTGAGCTGTGTCCCCAGCCATCATTTCTATTTTTTTTTTTAAATTTAGAACAGGATCTCGCTTAAGTTGCCTAAATTGTGCTTGAATTCATTCTGTAGGCTGTTGTAGGTCTTGAACTTGGGATCTTCCTGCCTCCATTTTCCAAGTAGTTAGGATTATAAGCAAATGCCAGTGGGTTAGATTAAATTCCCATATTTGTTTTTTAATGCAAAGAAGTTTAAAAGTTTTTGTAAAATTTGTTTTGTTTGTTTGACAAGCCTAATATTAGGATATTTTACCTGGAAGAAATATTTTATCCAAAAAGTTGAGTTCCAGTCCCTGATTGTAAAGTTAGTTATTTCTTAGATTCTTCAATGGGAAGAATAGTACGTTTTCATTCGTGCGGATCAAAATATTAGTGAGGGGACTTTGCCTTTGCTTAGTTTTGGTTTTACAGTCCTGGGGACCAAGCCCAAGGCCTTAGACATGTTAGGCAAGTGTGCCAACACTCAGCTGCAGCCCCATTCTTGTGTGACGCTCTTGGTGTCCTTAGAGAAGAGCTCTAGGGACAAGCAGTTTATCCTCAGAACTTGGTTGTCAGAGTAAGAACCAGAAAGCCACTGGAGCAGTGATTTTCAACCTTCTTAATGCTGGTATCCTTTAATACAGTTCCTCATGTTGTAGTGACCCCCCAACCATAACATTATTTTTGTTACTACTTTGCAACTATAATTTTGCTATTTTAGGAATCATAATTAAGTATTTTTAGAGATAGATGTTTGTCAAAGGGGTTGTGACCCTCATGTTGAGACCTGCTGCATTAGAGGTTATATAATCAAGGCTCTTGTTCCGTTTTACTCACTATGGGAAACTGAGGCCCAAAGAGGATGAGAGGCTTAAGTAGTTCAAGGAATTAAAATTCCAAGTCTATTCCCTACTTCCCTTTACTAGATATTTTATTATTTAAGATTATTTTCACGGTGTCATCTGTAAGTGTTCTTTGGTTTTTCAGTTAATATCTGTGTTAACTAGAATCAGAATCTTAGGTTCAAATTATTTAGTTTAAGAAAATCAGATTGAATGCTTTTTAAAATAGAGAAGGGTTTTGATAGCCTGAAAAACAATTTAGATATTAAATGGCAACACTTTAAAAAAATCCATCTACCATTTTCTCACTTTTGTTGCTAAGTGGTTTTTAAAGTTGTATGGATACATTTGGGGATCATTCAGTAGCAAAGATCTTGTTTAAACAAACCAGGCATGGCAGCAAACCTCTGTGCTCACAGTATGAAGGAGACTGAGGCAGAAAGATACAAGTTTGAGGCCAGCCTAGTCTACATGCTGAGATCCAGGCCAGCCTGGACCTCAAAACAAAACTGTGTCTCAAAATCAGTTCTTTTAATTAATTGAGCAAATTAAATTCACCTAGACTACCTCCTTCTTTAAAAAACAAAGTGAGGCTGGGTAGTGGTGGAGCACACCTTTAATCCCAGCACTTGGGAGGCAGAGGCAGGCGGATCTCTGAGTTTAAGACCAGACTGGTCTACAGAGTGTGTTCCAGGATAGTCATGGATACACAGAGAAACCCTGTCTCAAAAAACCAAACAGAACAAAACACAAAATAAGTAAACTATGGAGTTTGGGGTTAAAGTGCATCATGCTGTCAGAATAACTTCTTGATTTGGAATCGGAGAAATCTAGATTTTTTTTTTGTCCTTACCCTGACATTTTCACTACATCTTTTGAGCACCCAACCCCCAAAAAGTCCTCAAGGAAGGCTTCTTCCCCATACTCAGTACAAGGGACCCCACTGTGGAATGTATAGTCAGGTGACTCTGCTGTGTGGTTGGTGTACAGTGCTGGGGCAGGAGATGTGGGCCAAGTGGCACAGACCATTATCTAGTGACTGGTTGGTGTTTAGTAACACAGAGCAATACTGTGTGAGGTAAGAGTTTGAGACCTCTGAGTTGAACTGAGGTAGTTGGTTGCTTTCTTGCCTTGCAGGTTTTTCTACTTATCGTCCTTCTATGACAATGATTCATTTTTCTTCCTTTCTATGCTTTATTGGGAAAAACTCCTAAAACTCTGCATAAAAAGATACATTTCCCCTTTGCAATTTGACCAATTTACTTATATACTATCCTGTGGATCTTGCTGTTATAAATGTGGCATTTTCTTGTTTGGGGGAGGTGGTCAGCATAAGAAGAATATTTAATTAAAAATAATTCTGCTGTGTTTCTTATCTCAGAGTACTATTAATCCTGTAGATGCAATATACCAACCTAGTCCTTTGGAACCTGTGATCAGCACAATGCCTTCCCAGACTGTCTTACCTCCAGGTACGGTATTTGGAACCATCATGGAGTAGTAGATATGAAAAAATTCATTTGTTTGATACTCACAGTACTCTTAGAATTTCTATATATTTTAAAATAATAGTCACATAGTATAGCTGAAAGTGAACTGGAAAAAGAAGGCAGTATCTTGGATAGTGGTGCTTTTGAGGTTGATGGAAGGAATTTTGGTTTTTAGAGGTGGAGGACAGCATAGCAGTGAAGGTATAGATTTGCTGATAGGACTAAATTCTGTGACTCAGAATTCATAGCCAAGAAAATGTGAAGCTCCTGATCTAGTTAAATGGAACCCAGCAATATGTAAATGTGAGATATTCTTTATAATTTTGAACAACATAAATATTTTACCACAGTAGACATTAATGAGAAAGGGAATATATGTGAAGTGTATATATACGTGTGTGTGTGTGTGTGTGTGTGTGTGTGTGTGTGTGTGTGTGTGTGTAGGGGAAAATATGTGAAGTGTATATAAGTGTATATAACTAGATGTCCTGCTAGTTGAGAGGAGAGTAATTAATACTGTTAAAGGAAATAAAATTAGCAGAAGCTAGACCTGTGATCTCAGCACTTAGGAGCCTGAGGTAGGAGAGTCCACAAGAGTTGAGGCTAGCCTGAGATAATAGTGAGCTCTTTTCTCAAAAATCCATTTGTTGCACCATATATTTCTGTGTTCTTTCAATGACATATTAAAGCCACAGACTACACTGTATAAAAGGAAGTCATTCATAAAGACCACAAGAAATTGTTTATAAACTTTTACTCTAAGAATGAACTTATTATCACTGAGCACTAGTGAGGGGGAGTGGGCCCTGTGTCTGATCTTACAGGGTTTGAGTTTCGGGAACACACTCTTGTCAGAAGCATTATTGGTTTTACACAGCAGTTGTGCTGGGTATTGGCCACGCTGACTGGTGGTGCTGGTGCTGGTGCTGAGAGTGTCAGTGACTCTGAGGGGCTTAGAGATCATAAAGAGAAATAGCATGAATTTGACCTACTATAGAAAAGTCCAGATCTTGGAGTTTTATATTCCAAACAAGTGCAGCTGCTGAGTATATGTTGAGCTGTTTCCTCACTTATCTCACATATTCTAGAACCTGCTCAGCTGTGTAAGTCAGAGCAGCGCCCATCTTCCTTACCGGTCGGACCTGTGCTAGCTGCCTTGGGACACCATCAGACTCCAACGCCAAATAGTACAGGTACAGGCTTGTGTGACCTTTACTTCTGGAACTTCCCATTAACATATGGGATTTGTGTTTGGCTTCTAGTGGGGAAAAGGATGAAGAAACGTAATAGCTACTAACACTAGCAATAGCTTAGTTTTTAATTATAGTTCCTTCTCGAAATGGATAACTTTGTGATTAAACCAAGAGTATTAGTAAATGTAAGGCTTTCTTTGTGTACCCTTTACTTAAAGCTCCTGATTGAATCTTCACACATACACACACACACACACACACACACACACACACACACACACTCTACTCTCTAGACTTGGACACTTTCTTTCCCATGGAAAAGGCATCTGGGACTGCATAAGGACAGACTGGAGCTGAAGGCCTTGTTGATGCTCTCTGTTCACTTATGTGTGTGCGGCTGCACCTCCTGTGCGGTTTTATTCTCCTCTGTTCTGCCCTCAGTGAAGCTGTGTGTTCCTGTGACTGGCTCTTAGAACAGAGATGACTGAGAGCTTCCTATATTTACATGGTTTGATCAGCAACATTTCTTTTTGTAGCCACCTGAGCGGTTGTTACTGGATTGCCCACTGACTAGATGATTCCAGTAATTTCTTTGTAGGGCAATACCTCAGTGATTCACCTTTTAGGAAACATTCATCAGTCACATTTTTGTCAGTTTGGTAGCATTAAATATGTCATTTTACATTTTATTTACTTATAATGATCTTTACTCTTTTTCTTAGATGCAGGGCTACACCCATGTTGGATACTAGATTTACTTCTTCTTTTTAAATTAGTTAAATGTGCATTGTGTTACTTGTAGAACTAGACTCAATGAGGTGCAGTTACTACTTTTGACTTTGTTAAATCAGGAGGTTTAAAAACTATAAGTCCTGGTTAGCAGGTGGGACCTTGGCATCTGTTATCACTCCATAGGCACTTCGTTGGTAGAACTTTTCTGTGTAACAGTGAAAAAATATGTGACTTTAGCCCATATTAAATTTTGGGGGCAGTGAGTGATTCTCTACTTGGGTCTTTCATCTTTAACAGCATTAATTCATTCTAAAATTTGAAAGAAAAAAAAATGAGTCAACAGTAGTTCATTTTCTTGGGAAATGCCAATAAGCAATTTCATTAATGAGGCTAAGTTTTTGTTTTGTTTTGTTTTTTTTGCTTCTGTATTTCATGAACTGTGTCATATCTTAGCTTAAAAACAGAATCTGTAGCTGAGTGTAGTGGCACACAGGTGTCATGCCAGCATTGGGAAGCTGGATCGGGGAATTGCTGCAAGTTTGAGGCCAATCTGGCCCATATAATGAGTTTCACTAGCCTGTGAGGTTTGCTTCTATTTTTGTTTTGTATGGTGTATGTTCAAGTTATGAAATGGTCAAGTATTTTTACACTTGGAAATACATAAAACTGGTTAGTAAATGAAAATGTGAGGAACATTTCTGTATATCAACTAATTTTAATATAAATTATTTTCAAAGGGAGAAGGTTATCTTCTGAGAATTACTTCTGAAGAAGATATCTCAAAGTACCTTAACATTTTAGAGGTGTATTTAGGACATTGGAAATTAAGTTAGCATATGGTTTTTGTCTTATTTTCATCCTAATTTCCCTATTTTCTCCATCTGTTTTCTTCCTTCTTTGGCATAGAGAAAAAAATTCCCTTTAATAATAAGTTGTTGTTGAACTCTTAGTACTTGGGCTTACAGTTCCCATTCAAACTCATTTTCTTATGTTTTCCATTATATGGTCACCTGGAGTATTTGTGTGTTACTTTTTGTGTTTCATGGTCTATTTTTCCTGTTCCAACAAGAGTTTCTTTGGTCCCTTATTTTTGCCATTGAGGAACAGAGAGAAATTAATTATTTGGTAAGGAGAGTTACCTTTGGAATTTCTTCAATAAGCTTTACTTTAGGGAACAAGCTGTTTTATCTAAAAGGGATCTTTGTGAACATGGCACAATGGATAGCTAGTTGGTTTATTAACTGAACCAAGATAACGAGAACAGACTAAGAGTCTAGGGACATATCTTCACTTGTTTCTGTTACTGCTGTTTTTGTTTTCCTTGTTAGTAGTTATTTTTGACAGGGTCTCTCTCTAGGTAGCCTTGGCTGGCCCATAACTGGCTATGTACAGCAAGCTGGCCTTGAATTCACAGAAATCTGCCTCTGTCTCCCAAGTGCTAAGATCGAAGGCTTGCACCATCATACCTGGGTTCCTTGGCTTTTGATTGCCAGCAATAGCAGTAACTGAACTTCAGTTTGCACCTGGCATCTATAATAGATTAGTCACAAACAGCCTGACAGCCACTAGGCGTTCAGTGAATTAGTCTCAGTATCCTGATGCATGTTTGTTCTTGCTTTATTACTGAACAGTGTACCAAATAGCTACTTCAAAGACAAGATGATTGTCTTTTTTCGGCCTCTCCAGTAGTTCTGGCTCCTGTAGTTGGTAGTTGGACTACATCACTAGAAAGATGCTCTTCTCGTCTTCCTTTTCTTCACACCTCCCTCCCTTAGCTCTGTTTATCTCTGCTCTGATAGGCACCTGACTTAGGTTTAGGCAGAAGGGTCTGGGCTTCATGGAGTGGTTTTATAATTACTGTGACGAGCGCCATGAATATGAGTGTGGTATCCCAAGCAGTATCTAACAGTCAGGCAGTCTTGGTCTTATATTTCCATAGACGTTAGTATCTGAGTTTATGGTATAAAGAGCCATGGCTCCCATTGGTGCTAGTGTCTGTTATGAGGTGCCAAACACCAGCACGTGTAATATGAAAAGAACTCCCTTTCTGACACAGAATACAAGTTAATCTTGAATTACAGAGTGGAGGTATAGAAATTTTCCCACATGTTTAAAAGGCCATATCCAGACTGGGCGTGTCATTGCTCAGTGGGAGAACGTTTTCCTAGTATGTATGAACCCCTGGGATCAGTCTTCAGTACCAGAAGGAGAATAAAAAGGCTGTGTCCCCATCTTGTAGTACATTTTTCCTTCTTATTTCCATTGTCTAAGTTAACTGTTGATTTAAAAAATACTATAGAGAATTTTATCAGTTTAACCAAACTCAGTCTTGACTTTAGAACGATCTGTTGTGGGCCCATCTCCCTAATTATCATCATTTTCCCTAATTGAAAACTTTTGACTCCTAGGCAGTGGGAATTCACCACCTAGCAGCAGTCTCACTCCTCCCAGCCATGCCAACTTGTCTCCAAACACAGTCCCAGAGTTCTCTTACTCTAGCAGCGAAGATGAGTTCTATGATGCTGATGAATTCCATCACAGTGGCTCATCCCCAAAGCGCTTAATAGAGTAAGTATGTGAGTATTGTATGTATTCAAGTGGCTCCTGGTTTTGAAATGATGTGGTCTAGAGCTGCTGTTAGTGAGACTTGCCTTGTAGAGTCTTTGAAAGGACTGCTTGCTTCACTGGCTTATTGAGCAAAGTCAGTTCAGCGACAGTTTTGACTTGTATTCCTGATTTTGTAATACAGCCTGAATAAATAAGTCAGCTATGGTAATATGCCAGTAATGTTGGGTTGGCTCTATGTATTTCTACAGTGGCACTGTCATCAGGAAGAGGATCCAGGGAGAACTGAATAAGCTGTGAAGTATTATGAAGGAGGAGTCACTATTACATGTGTTTGTATTAGAGTGGGAATATTTAACAACTTAAAAGCAGGGATTTTCCTGGGTGGAAGAATGACAGAAAATAACTTAGTGTGTTGGGAGAAATAAACATTTATATAAACATTTATATAATCCATGGTACGTGGTATATCTGTTTGAATGATTATAAACTAGAAACTTATAAATAGTAGGGTTTTATTTCTCACAGTTCAGTTCAAAATCTGGGGGCTGGCAGATTTGTCTATGGTTAGGAGGCTTGCTTCTGGTTCACAGGTAACACCTTTAGTAGAATTCTTGTATGGTGGAAGGCAAGGCAGTTCTCTGGGGCCTTTAGTCCCATGTACAAGTTACTGCCTCATGACTTGATTGCTAGCTACTCAAAGGCTATACCTCTTTTTTTTTTTTTGAGCTGAGGATCGAACCCAGGGCCTTGCACCTGCTAGGCAAGGGCTCTACCACTGAGCTAAATCCCAACCCGGCTGTACCTCTAAATACTGCCACATTGGCAATTTGAGTTTCAGTGTAAGAATTTAAGAACAGGACTGGAGAGAGAGCTTGGGGGTTAAGAGCACTGGCTGCTCTTCCAGAAAACCCAGGGGGAGTCTGTGTCTAACAAATTGGCAAGCAGCTCTGGAAGCAGTCAGCGACACTGTTTCTTTTCCTGTTGGTGTTTAGAAAGCCCTGGGGACAGGAGCCTGCGGTCACCATGGCCCAGAGTGTCTTAAATGTGTGATGGGATTTGCAGCATTAACGGATAGGCTCTGCAAGTCGGATCATGACATGGACAAACTGGCCATCATCTTCGGTTACTCCGTTAGCAGTGCTGTGGAGCATTCAGCAACAGGAATCACTGGTGGTGATTGGCTTTGTTTTGGAAGGGATATTTACAATATCATAGGGAATCTGAAACAGTACCCCAAGTGACATCATTACCCTGGTGGGATGCAGTCTAGAGATATAGAAGAAACATGAGCTTAGCTACACCAGCGAAGACCAGAACCTTCAGCTGAAGTAGGCAGTAAGCTCCAACTGAAGAAAGAGCAGCATAAACGTTGGAAAAGATAATGACAAACTGGTAGAAATATTTGCATTTCCTATGGACTAAGACTTAACATAGGAGAAAAACCGGCAATGGACATGAATAAAAGATACATAGATAAATACACATTTAACATGCAAAATAGCTGACCAGCTTCTTAATAATTGTCCATTGAGAGTATGTTGAGGTTCTATTTCTTTCTTTAAAAAAAAAAAAGATTTATTTATTATGTATACAGTGTTCTGCCTGCATGTATGCCTGCATACCAGAAGAGGGCGCCAGATCTCATTACAGATGGTTGTGAGGATTCGGTTGCTGGGAATTGAGCTCAGAACCTCTGAACCTCTAAACCATCTCTCCAGCCTCTATTTCTTAATTGTAGATAGGCACAAATTCAGATGGTGTACACCAGCTCTGCTGGGGAGGAGTGGCTGTGCTCATTCTCGTGGAGAAGATCGCTGTCTTTAGCCTAGCAATTTCACTAGTGGACATTGACCCTGCCGCTGACCTACATCTGTGAAATGTGCTTGCAATGCTGCTGATTTTGGTGTGGTCTGTAACACGTGAAACAGTCTAACTTTAGGAGGCTACTGAAGAGTGGCGTTAAAAAGACTGTCATAACAATAATGGTGCCTACTCAGTGAGATTTTCTGTAGCCTTTAAAAAGTAGCCTGTTCTGAGTGTGGTGGTGCACATTTTGATCCCAGCACCAATAAGGCAGAGACAGGCAAATCTCTGAATTCAAAGCCAACCTGGCCAGGGCTATGTAGTGAGACCCAGTCTCAAAAAAAAAAAAAAGGTAGTATATTAATAAATTGTAGAACCTCCATAGTGTACCTAATTGAAAAAAAATAAGGTGCAGAGCTGTGTTTAGTTTAGTACTTTTTGTGTAGAGAAGGAAAAAGACTTTGTTTGTTTATACTTAAACACTAGAAAAATATATAAGAAACCTATAACTACTTAGTGGGGGAAAGTTGGTTTTAAAACAAATAATTATGTAAGCAGAATCAAGCACTTTCTTACTATTTACAATTTGTTCTTGTTTTGTTTGAGGTTTGTTGCTATTGTCTGGTGTGGTGGTATTGTGTTCCCCAGAATATTGTGCACCCTAATAAAATGATCTGGGGTCAGAGACAGAACAGCCACAATATTAAATATTGGCAGTGGTAGCACACACCTTTAATCCTAGCATTCCAGAGGCAGAAATCCCTCTGGATCTCTGTGTGTTCAAGGATACAGCCAAGCATGGTGACTCACGCCTTTAATTCCAGGGAGTGATGGCAGAAAACAGAAAGGTATATAAGTCGTGAAGATCAGAAACTAGAAGCTTTTGGCTGGTTAAGCTTTCAGGCTTTTGAGCAACAGTTCAGCTGAGATTCATTCTGGATGAGGACTCAGAGGCTTCCAGTCTGAGAAAACAGGATCAGCTGAGGAATTGGCGAGGTGGCTGTGGCTTGTTCTGCTTCTCTAATCTTCCAGCATTCACCCCAATACCTGGCTTCAGGTTTGACTTTTTTTTTTTTTTTCTTCTTTTTTGGTTTTTCGAGACTGGGTTTCTCTGTAGCTTTGCGCCTTTCGTGGATCTTGCTCTGTAGACCAGGCTGGCCTTGAACTCACAGAGATCCGCCTGCCTCTGCCTCCTGAGTGCTGGGATTAAAGGCGTGTGCCACCACTGCCCGGCCAGCTTTGATTTTATTAATAAGTATCTTTAAGATTCATGCTACAGTCTGGTGCTGGAAATTGAACCCTGGGCTTTGTGGGTGGGAAGCATTTGCTTGACTACTGAGTTACACCCCCAGCGCATATGATTTGTTACTCTATAACGACCACAAAGAAATGCAGGGAAAGGTAAAAAGCTCCAGCAGAGGCCAGAGTTTTCCCAGTGGCAGGGTCAGGTTGTAGAAAGCCAGGAATAAAAGTGAAAGTGTTCATATTTTCATTTTAAGAAGCAGTAGTTAGAAACCCTGCTTTGTACACGGCACCCTGTCTGCTTGTCTGTTTCTGGTTGGTTGTTTCCCTTTTCCTGTTTTTGTGGAGGCATCGTCGATATGGTTGCATGAATGTTTGTGTACTTCAAACCATGAACACACTCTCACAAACACAACCATTTCCAAGTTGTGTGTGTCCTTTGCCCTTTCTCCCACCACTTACCTCCTGATCCACAAGCAACCCCTGATCTCTTCTGTCACGAGATACTTCTTTTTCTTTCTTACGAGGTTGTGGGCTGAGATACAGCCTAGTGGTTAAGTGCTTGCCTGGTGTGCAGTAGACCAGCACTGGGTTGGGGCAGGAAGTGTGACCATGACAGAAAGGACCAGAAGATCGTTGTTAGCGGCATCGAGTGAGCACTTCTGTTCCTTTTTCCCCAGGTTTACTTTGTCTGGAAGCTCCCTCGTGTTATCACTGTGTTTCTCTGTCACCAGCTCATCCTTTTCATTGCTGGGCGTTTTTCTGTTGTAGGACTATATACTGCACTAGTGTGTTCATCAACGGATTTTAGTTGTTACAAGTAAAACTGTTATCACATCTTTTGTGGGGGGGGGTGCTGACTGTTAAGAGTGCTTGATTTGTTTGTGAGTAGTTGGGTGTGGCTGAAGTACAAGGCATACTGTGTTATTTGTTAGACTTTTAGGAATTTGGAACCTCGTTCTAAGAGTGTTGGTCTCTATTTTGTGGATAGTGCCCCAGACTGTGTAGCATTGGGGGTGTGTAGCTGAATTTCTAAGCGGTCTTATTAAATAAAGAACACGGGGCCGATTATAGGGGGTGAAAGCCTTAGAGATCAGGGAAGTAGTGAGAGCCACCAACCACCTTAGCTCACCAGCTCCATAATCTGCAAAATGCCACAACTTTCTGTCTACCCAGGCTTGTATTGCCTTGTTGTTCTGCCCTCTCATTGGCTATCTTAGCCCAGCCAACTCACTTCCTTGTCACCGTCTGTCTGTACAGACCTTCAGGTCTCTGTGGTTGGTACTGGGATTAAGGGTGTGTGTCACCACCCTTGGCTCTGTTCCCAGTGTGGCCTTGACCACACAGAGACCCTGCCAGATAAGTGATAGGATTAAGGGTGTGTGCTACCACTGCCTGACTTTTGTGTTTACTGGCTTGCTATTTCCTCTGATCTCCGGATAAACTTTATTAACCTACAAATAAAATATGACCACATTTCAGCACAAATACAGTATCCCCACAGGGTGGTGTAGAAAGAGAAGACAAAGCCTGGTGGTAGAATAAGGAGCGCCAGGCCCTGCCCTGTGGTGGTTCTGGGGATGGAGGGAGTGCTGGAGCTGAGATACTGAGCGGGAGAGGTGGCAGACCCTCTGACAGGTTCTCCTCAGTAGAAAATGTTTGACTTATTTTTTACTGTTAATTGAAAGCCAACTACATAACATGGTTCAGAAAAAGCTTTCAGCTGCCTCTTAGGCTTATCAACCTCTGTACAGGTAGGTTGCTATGGTTCAGATGTTTGAATTCTAGAATCTCAGATACATTGCATTCTGAATCTGTTTTGTTGGGTGACCTTAGTCAACTTACTTACCCTGTGTAATCCTCAGTTTCCTCGTTGGTAAAATGGGGATAAGAATAAGTTCAGTGTGGAGGAGTCATTGTGAATATCTAAATGAGGACTGCGGAAGTCAGCTGTGCTGTGCTTAGCGTAACTGCTCTCACAGAAGACTCCGGCTGTTTACTTTCATGTTACTTCTGCTTGGCAGAGGTGTAGTTAGCTTTATTTGTTGCTGGACATTTCTTCCTGATTTTCCTGCTTTCTTGGAGTTAGTACAGTTGCTTTTAGGTTGGGTTTTGCTTTGCTTTTATCCAGGATAAATTTGGAACTGATTATATGTGGATTGCAAGCAGCGTATCAGCCCTAGTCATTGAAATGAAAGACTGTAGATTGCTCTTCTCCATTGTCACCTTGCCTGTCACCTCTGGTACTGTGAAGGCTAGTCCTCTGGGGAGGCTTCCGGGTCATATCCAGCTCAGTACCTCCAAGTCCTGTGTCCAAAGTGTGTTTTCAGCAATAGGGACTTCTTCAAATTCTGGGAGGGCAATAGCAGTGGCCTGTGACGTTTGGGGATTTGCGTGGGCTCTCCTGACCAACAGTCAGAGGCTCCCTATGTCTCTTACTGGGGTTTTTGTTAGTCTAGGCTCTCCGGGCAGCATTATCACCCTAGTGACTATCATAACTTCATTGAAACTATACACATATGTATACACATATACTTATGTATTATATGTAATTTTAGGTAACTATAAAATATGACTCTCTTGTGGCTTTTTCAGACATCTTCCCTCCCTCCCTGTGTTGGCTTCCTTTTCCCTACCCAGTTAAAGCCCCTCCCCCCTATTTTCCATTTTCCCCATTTATAGTGTCCTACGCATCTTACGTTTCCCTGCCTCTAGAGCGCCTTCCTTCCCTCACCTCCATGGTTTCTTTACTTTTCCTGGCGTCTACACAGTCCGAAGCTGTGGAGCTAGGAGCCACAGATGAGGGAGAAAATACAGTGTTGTCTTTCCAGGTCTGGTTTACTTAACTCAGTATAATATTTTCTATTCCGTCACTTACCTGCAAATTTCATAACTTCAATTTCCTTTACTGCCAAATAGTAATCCATTGTGTAGAAGTAACCACATTTTCATTTTCTGTTCATCAGCTGAAGGACATTGAAGGCACTTTCATCTCTTAGCGTTGTAAGCAGTAAGTAAACACAGCTGAGCAATGAGTAGGATGTCTGGTCCTTTGGGTGGATATACATACCAGGGAGTGCTATACCTGGGTCATATGGTCTATTTTTAGCTTTTTGAGAATTTTCCACACTTGATTTTTCTCAGTGGCTACACCAGTTTGCATTCCTACTAACAGTAATTGAAAGTTCCCTTGTCTGTCTGTCTGTCTGTCTGTCTAATCTAATCCAATCTCTAGAACTCACTGTTAGGCCATGTTTTTTACTCTGTTTCTTCAGTTCTTTGTATAATCTGAATATTAATCCTCTCTCAGATGTATAGCTGGCAAAGATTCTTCTCCACTCTCTGGCTTTCCTCTTCCTTTGCTGTACAGCTTTTTAGTTTTATGAGGTCCTACTTTTCAGTTGTTGGCCTTGATTCCCGGGCAAATCGAGTCTTATTTAGAAAGGCCTTTGCTCCTCTGTGCCTTGCAGGGTGCTGTGTTTTCTTCCAGCAGTTTCTCAGGTTTCTCTAGAAGCCTCTGGTTTGGCTCATTTGGGTCATCTCTCTCTCTCCTTTTGGTGAGTTTGGGCAATGGTCTGTGAATCTTGTCTATCTTCCCCAAGAACCAGCTTTGAGATTTGTTGACTCTTTGCATTGTTTTCCTTCGTTTCTGTTCTGAGTTCTTATTATTTCTTGCCTGGATTTGGGTTTGGTTTGTTCTTGTTTTTCTACATTCTTGAGTTGGACCATTAAGTCATTTATTTATGCTTTCTCTGAGTTTTTAATGTAAGAGCTTAGAGTTATAAATTTCATCTTTTAGTGTGTCCTGAAGACTTCATTGTGTTGTTTTCATTTTCATTTAGTTCCAGAAATTTGACTGTTCTTTTTTCTTTCTTTTTGTTTATTCTGTGCCTCTTTTACATCATGTATCTCTGTCTCATTCATTTCCCTGTCCCTTCAAATCCACCCTCCACCCCTGCACACTCCCCAATAAAACAAAATTGAAGAGAAAAAAAGAGAGGGAAAAAGGTGGGGGGAATTAATACTCTCGTCATGGAAGCTGCAGTGGGGCACAGTGAGTCACGAAGTAAACCCTTTGTCCATCTGTCTTTAGTTGCAAGTGTTCATTGCAAAGAGTCATCGGTCTGGCTCGAGGCCTCTGGTTTCTACTACACTATCGATGCTGGGCCATCACTGGGACTCCCCTTGAGTATCCCATTGTTGCCCTGTGTTGTGGAGACCTGCAGCTTTTGGTCTGCAGGTCAGGTCCCTTTACATACTTCAGCAGATCATTGATGGGGTAGATGTTGGGGCGGGCCAAGTCCTAGCCCTGATTCTGGGCCTGGGCAGCTGCAGGGTTGGCCCACCAGACACTTTTCCCCTGACCTCACCACCAGGGTGGGCTCTCCAGCATTGCCCTGCTAATTCACCTCTTGCTGCTGTGAGATTCTCCTGCTTTCATGCCCTTAGGGTCGGCTCTCCCACACCTATACCTTCAGGGCCAGCTCTATCGTGTTGCCCAGGTGAAATACAGGGAGCACTCTTCTGGGTGCTGCAGCTGGTAAGGGGTACAGACAACCCTCCCATCCTTATGACCCCAGGGCCAGCTCCTCCACCTGTCTCAGGCATTGATGGGTGGGAGGTGGGGAGTAGGGTATCTCTCCTCCGCCCATGCTACCACATGTCTAATGAGTAATGGGGTCAGCTGTCTGTGGTGATATCGTGTCCCCTAATATATTGTGCACCTTACTAAACTTATCTGGGGTCAGAGGACAGAACAGTAGCTACATAGAGGCCAGAAAATGGTGGCACACATACCTTTAATCCTAGCATTCTGGATCTCTGTGAGTTCAAGGCCACACTGGAAACAACTAAGCATGGTGACTCACGCCTTTAATCCCAGGAAGTGATGGCAGGAAGCAGAAAGGTATATAAGGCCTGAAAACCAGGAACTAGAGCCTGGTTATGCTTTTAGGCTTTTGAGCAGTTCAGCTGAGATCCATTTGGATGAGGACTCAGAGGCTTCCAGTTTGAGGAAACGAGATCAGCTGAGGAATTGGCAAGGTTCTGTGTCTCTGATCTTTCAGCGTTCACCCCAATACCTGGCTCTGGGTTTGTTTTTATTAATAAGACTTTTTAAGATTCATGCTACAGCTCTCCTTTGCTCATAACATTGGGGCTGGATCACCCTCACCTCCAACCACTAGGCAGCTCTGCTGTGCTGCCTAGCTGGGGGAGTGGGGGCAGGGCCTGTTTCCTGAGTGCTGCAGCTAGTAAGGGCCAGGGGCAGCTCTCTGGTTTGTTGCAGGTGGTAAGGGGTGGGGGGTGCATTTCTCACCCTCCCACACTGCCACATGACAGATGAGTAGTGGGGACAGCTTTCCCATGCTTACAACTTGAGGCTGGCTCACCCGCACCTCCACCAACAAGGTTGGCTCTATTACATTACCCAGGTGAGGGGTAGGTGGACAGGAGCAGCCCTTCCTTCTCTTGTGACCTCAGGGCCAGTTCTCATATCTGCCTCAGGCACTGATTGGGGGTGGGGTGGGAAGGAAGGCAACTCCCCCTCACTCATGCATCATAGGACGGATAGGTGATGGGGCAGCTCTCCCTTGCTCACTACTTTGGGGCTGGCTCACCCACACCTGTGCCAGCAGGGTTAGCTCTATTGTGTTGCCCAGGCAAGATGCGGGGTCTGCTCTCCCGAGTGGGGAGAGGTCAGAGACAGCTCTCCTGTTCTGTTCTTACAACCACCAGGCCGGCTCTCCCGCCTGCTCAGATACTGATGCCCCATGGGACAGATGAGAAATGGTGGCAGCCCTCTCATACTCACAACTTCGGGGCCGACTTGCCCATACCTTCGCTAACACAGTCGGCTCTATTGTCCTGCCCTGGAGAGGGTCAGGGCCTGCTCTCCTGAGTGCTACAGCTATTGAGGGCAGGCCCTGCTCCCCACCTGCCTTAGATGTTGATGGGTGCGAGCGGGAGAGGGCATCTCTCCCAAGCTCATGCCACCTCCGTGTGGCAGGTGAGTGGGGCTAGGTCTCCCCAGGTCACTTTCCCAGGGTTGGCTCACCTGTGCTCTCACTAACAGGGTCATCTCTGTTGTGCTGTCCAGACAGAGTGCAGGGCTCGATTTCCTGTGTGTTGCTGCTGGTCGATGGTTCAGCTCCCTCACCATCTCAGCCTCCTCTCTTCCTCTCTCATCTCTTCAGGCATGTCTCTGTTCAGTGGACCTGAACCATTTTGTCTCTCTGCCATACCACACCAGACCACACCTCTGCTCACTCTGATAGTGCCCACCTGGCTGGTGCTGCAAGGTACCAGATGGGCCTGTGTTTTCTCCTCGGAGCCTAGCATATGGGCCTCCCTGTTCTACGCAGGTTGCCATGATGCTGGCCTGGGCCATGCTTCCTCATCTCAGAGAGACTATTATAGTGCCCAACTGCCCCGCACCATGGGTGGGTCGGTGGGTGGGCTCCTGGTTGGTGCATTTGGCTGAGTTTCTCCCACCCCAGCTGCATAGCGTGGGGCGTGGGCTTTGCAGAGGTTAGGATCCTGGCCCTGCTTCGAATGTTACTTTTCTTGAGATCCTTTTTGGCACATTTTGTCAGTCAGTACTGTGTTGTTTAATCTCCATGTAATACTAGAGATTTATTTTCTGTCCATTTTAAGTTTTACCACATTGTCTGTTGGATACACAAAAATTCCGGTTCTTCTGAATTTGTTAACATTTGTTAAGATTTGTTTTGTGTCCCAGTATATGATCTATTTTAAATAAGCTTCCATGGATTTCTGAGTAGATGGATGTTCTTTGGTGTTTGAGTGGAATATCTTGTAGGTATCTCATAGCCCATTTCCTGTAGATGACATTTAATTCTGAAGTTTGTTTATGTGGTTGTCTGGGTGACCTATTGAAGAGAATACAGTCTTGAAATCATCTGCAGTGAAGCTGGAGTCACCTTGGAGTCTTTTCATTGTAGTTGGACACTTTCTGTGAAGTCAAGTACTTCAGAATCTGATCCATATATGTTTGGATTAAAATGTCTTCTCAGTTAACTGTTCCCTTGATTAAAATAATGTTTCTTTATCTCTTCTGGTTGGTTTTAATTTGACGTCTACTTTGTTGAATATCAGAATAGCAACACCTGCTTGCTTCCCTGTCCTATTTGCTTGGAATCCCACCCACTTTTAAAGTGTCCTCATTTGAATTTAATCATTGTCTGTCTTTACAGCTGAGTTTCTTCTAGACGATGGAAAGAGAACTTTGGTTTCTTATACACTAGCTCACGTCCATTAATATTTGAAGTTACTACTGAGCAGAGTATGTGGTTTGCAGCTGCTTCGTCATTTGGATCTTTCTGTTGTTGATGGTACTGTGGGTTTGAATGATTACACTTTCATTTCCCTCTTTTCCTGGTCTCTTGGCTGTGCTTGTCCCTCTCTTCAGCCTAATGTCTAGGCTGCCTCTGTTGAGTGGAAGTTTGGTTTTGTTTTGTTATTGTCCATGTTTGGGTAATTTCATATGATCTGTAAGGAGTTGGTCAGTCCATCTTCAGATATCAGTGTTGATTTGGGATTGGAGGAGTAAGGTGATTCCTGTTCAGTGTTAAGTCAGAATTTATGTAAATGAGACAAATGACTGAATCTGAATCTTGCTGTTGTGTAAGCTGTGCTGCCCAGATCTATACGTGGGAATGAGAGGATAGCATGGGGGGGACAAGGGTCTTGGACACTTAGACTAGCGTGCTGTAAGCAAGGCCGAGGGCTGAGGATGGCCCAGGTGAGCAAAGTTCCAGGACTGTCATAAACTATTGAGAAACCATTAACAGTTTGCAGAAGAAAGTTTTGAATTTTTAAAAATTTAACATACTTTTATTCATGTTTGCCTAGAGATGGAGAAATAGATCACTTAACAAAAACATACAATAAAAGTGGGGGAATCTTTTTTTTTCTTATGTATGTATGTATTTATTTATTTATTTTGAGCTGAGGATTGAACCCAGGGCCTTGCACTTGCTAGGCAAGCGCTCTACCACTGAGCTAAATCCCCAACCCATGGGAAGCTTATGCACAACTTTTAAACTACAGTAATGATGTGCCTTAATTACTGCCATGCATAACATTACAGGGTCAGCACATAACCATTTAGAAAAAAGATTGCAAAGTAAAAGGTTTTCCTTTTTAAACAGATTTTAAAGTCTCTTAAACATTAGCTATTTTCTTTTTAATTTGTGTGTGTATGTGTGTGTGTGTGTGTGTGTGTGTGTCTGTCTGTCTGTGTCTATACCACAGTCACCTGTGGAAGCCAGAGGACAACTTGCAGGAGTCAATTTTCTCTCTTCACCGTGTGTGTTCTAGGATTGACTTCTCATCATCAGGCTGGGTGACAAATGTCTGTACTCACTGGCCCACCCCACCAGACCAACATTAACTATCAGTCTAAACAATAGGATTGAAAATCTTTTTGCCTGTCAATAGCTTCACTTGCCCATCCACTAAAATCCTCTAAAGTAAACTTTAGCAGCATGTGATGAACTCCTTACAACATCACCCAAAGTCTCCGGTCTAGTCAAAAGACTCCTCTTGACATGTTTATGATGAACTCGTCCTAGCATGTCTGTAAGACCATCTGTACTGTTCTGGCCCCTCTCACTCTTCCCTCTTTTTGGTTCCCTCCTCTCTTTCCTGTGTCTCCTGCCTCCAGTTCATGAACTTACCCTTTGAAATGACCCAAATGTAAGCATTGTGTTCAGTCTGGCATTCCGGGCTCCTCTCCTTCCTCAACCTTAGACTCTAGTTGGATCATCTCAGTTTGGGTCTCAAACTCATGGAGAACGTAGATACTTTGGCCAAACTAGGTTCTTTTTGTTATTGGTTTTTACTTAACTTGCTTTCTATTTGTTTGTAATGAGGCTTTAAATACTCTCAACTGGATGTATTGGCTAGCCTTGCATATTGTCTCATAATCCAGCCCTATTTAAACAGTGTATTCACGTTCTCTGTTGCCTGCCATCTGGACAGAGCTGAGACGTCTGTCACTAGCTGCTGCCTTCAGTTTTGTAACTGGGGTCAAGATCTTGCCCTTATGTGTTTCTCTGTGTATCTCTGATGGAAGAGAGTTCCAGAGTCTGTGCCTTAGGGACTGTGTAACTGTTACACAATTAGGAATTCCCTAACTGTTACAGATTGCATAACTAGCCAGTGTGGTTCCATGTCTGTACATCAGAGGAGAGTATGTGCTGGAAAGAACTTGTGCTAGAATGTGCATTCAAAATAACCCCTCTGCTTTGCCGTCATAGGACATCAGGCCTTCAGTGATCTCTGGTGCATCTCTGTGTTGTCAGAATGATTAATTTTAGAACCTTAAAACCTTTCCTTATCCTGAATGTACAAGCTAAATGTGTGTGACCCATTTTTGTTCTGAACGAGCTGGGCTGTGGAATGGCTGGAAGTTTATCCCATGCTTTTTTTTTGTTTCTATCTTGAGACTGTTTCACGTGCCCAAACCAGTCTTCTGCAACCAAGGGTAAAGAGAAAAGGTACAAGATAAATCATAGGCCTTTGGAATGTTATCAAAATAAAACTCATGTTTTATAGAAGTTGAGGTTTGAAGATTGATTTGGTAAAAATCTGTTATAAATTTAGTTTACAATTGAGTTGGTTTAAAAGCTTGATTCTATTTTGATGATGGTCTGTCATAGAACCACATATTTTGACAAGAATTCTCATGCAGTTCTTTCATGTAAAAATAATTTGATCTCTTACCTGGGCCTTTCATTCATTACATTGCTTCTTAAAGCAGTGAGATATACACTTTTATAGGCCCCTATGATGCATACTAAATTTAAATTAGAGAGTAAGTAATTACCTAAGGATGTATGCTAAATAGATACACACACAAGGCAACCTAGGCAATTATAATTACAGTAGGATACATGCATACCCTATTCTAAACTTCTAATATATTGATCCAAGCAAAGCCCAGAGGATTTTTAGGTGAAAGTATTCTGTACGTGTCATTCTTCATTTGTCTCACAAACCCAGAAAGTAGAGAACAGTAGAGGTGAAGCCTGAACTGTGTGCTAGGGCTGGGGCTGATCCTGTCGACTGAGAGGTTGGAATAATGAGTGCACGGCTCTAGTGCTGGGTATTGGAGGGAGGCAGTGTGCTGTGCAGGGGTAGGAGTGTTGGGCACTCTGCGCTTGCTTAGTTCTTCTGTGAAATAGTTCATTAATTTTTTTTTTAAGATCAAAAGAAGACAACAGGGTAAACTATTGTGTTATAAACTAGAGTGTATAATATATAGTGTTCACAAAGATGTAAAATGACTGGTTATTCTGTAGCATTTTTAAGTGTCTGTATTGTGAGAAATTTGGTTTATGTTTTTATACTTTACGTAATTGCTTGCCCTTATAATTATTTGGTTTTTTGAGACAAGTTCTTACTATGTAGTCCTGGCCTTGAACTCACAGAGAATGGCTTGCTTCTGCCTCCCAAGTACATGGATTAAAGGTGTGCGCCACCATGCCCGGCTGGTTATTTAATTTATATATGAATTCCTGGGTAGATTTTGATAATTTTTAGGAGAGGCTCTTTTTAGACCTTCTTAAGCCTGCTTATAGAGTTAGTTGCCATAAATTTATTTTTAAAAATAATATACTTTAAAATGTTGTTAATTCAAATTTACTTTTTAAAGATTGAGAAAAAATGTTAATCCTCTATGGACTACCTCAAGGATCTCAGAAAATAAAGACCCAAGATGGATTATGTCACCATTTTTTTTTCCCCAAAGAGTCTCACTCTGTTTTTTTGTTTTGTTTTGTTTTGGTTTGTTTTTTTTGGAGCTGAGAATCGAACCCAGGGCCTAGAGCTTGCTAGGCAAGTGCACTACCACTGAGCTAAATCCCCATCCCAAGTCTCACTCTGTAACTTAGGCTGGCTTCAAACTCAAACATCCCAAATGCTGAAGGTCATAGGTGTGATCCACAGCCCAGCCTGACTGTTGCCATTTTTGAAGAAATTGCCAGTGACTGGCACATCTCCATGTGCACAAAGAAGTAAGAAAGTGAATCCAAGTTTCAGATGTGGATACAGAGGCAGAAATCTCACTGACTTGATCATGGCCTTCAGCTGGGCTTGGTTGAACACATCCTATGCACAAAGCTCAGACCTCAGAGTGGCTGCTTATAGGAGGAGTCTGGCTGTTTCCGCCATCTGCCCGTGTATTGGTTTCAAGTAACTTGTGATCAACCTCTTCATTCCCTGTTGCTTTCTTTAGCTATAAAAACTGATCTTGTTTCACTTTTTTTTCAATTTCAGTTCTTCAGGATCTGCCTCAGTCTTGACACACAGCAGCTCTGGAAATAGCCTAAAGCGCCCAGACACCACAGAATCCTTGAATTCCTCCATGTCCAATGGCACAAGCGATGCTGGTGAGCTGCCTCTGAGCATTTTCTTTTCTTAGAAATGTTTGCATTACTGGTAAGGACCACCAGCCAATCTAAAACCAGCCTAAGACGACCTGTTCTGTTGTAGATCTTTTTGATTCCCATGACGATAGAGATGATGATGGGGAGGCGGGGTCAGTGGAGGAGCACAAGAGCGTTATCATGCACCTCTTATCACAAGTTAGGCTCGGGATGGACCTTACAAAGGTAAGAAGCAAATCTGGCCTTCTCTGCAAGTCTTCCAGGTTACACGGGTTACACAGGGTTGATGGAGTGGGGGGTGTTCACAGAATGAGCATAGTCATCCAGCATGGGTTTTGCTTGTCTCCTGTTTCATGTGTATGCAGATGACTAAATGAAACCAAACTAACAAACATGTTAGTTTTCAGAGACAGTGATGGATGGGCTGTATACATTAAGAATTGATAACTGATTTGTAGCAAATGAAAAATCTTTACCAACCCTGCAATACTTAGGTTCTGAATCATATTTAGATCCATGACCTCTGGCATGAAAATATTTATTTAAAATTAAAACATTGGCATCTGGTAGGATCCATACTAATTTCCTGGCTAGTACCTGTCACACTCTGGTTTTGTGTTTCTGCCTGCTGTGTCTGTGGGGGAGGGGCTGGCTGTCCCCACTATGTTCATATCGTATTCTTCTGTATCACTTTGTCTTATTACAGCCTCATGTCCTCTAAGAAGCACTTGATGCATTGTTTCTTAGCTCTGCCTTCCTCCTAGTTCCCAGAGCATATTTTCCTCAACTGGACCCCAGGACACTTGAATCTTGTGTGATGTTTATCACGGTCCAACTAAGCTCTAAGTGCTGTTGTGTCATGCTTAGGGATGGCAGAGACATGCACCGAGGAAGCACATAGACCGTTGAACCCCTTCTGGGGTTCCACATCTAATGGGCAGGGCCCTGGGTATTCTGAACCAGGACATCTTGGGAAAGGGGTCCGGTAAAGCATGCCGGGGACCTGTGGTGGGTGTGCTGGGATGAATGAGTGTCTTTCTGCAGTGCAGAAATCTCTTTCTCATAGGATTTGATCCTCAGGAGTCAAACGTATGTTTTACAGGTAGTTCTTCCAACGTTTATTCTTGAGAGACGATCTCTTTTAGAAATGTACGCAGACTTTTTCGCACATCCGGACCTGTTTGTGAGGTACTTGGCTGAGCACAGTAGTTTGTAGTCTTTACAGATGTTACTGCTTGGTAGCCTTCTGTCTGGGTGCACAGCTGGACCCTCCATATCCTTTCAAGCATCTGGGGTAGTAGTTGAATCTCGTGAGGGCGTGCTGCTAGGTCATGTGGTGGAGGAATAGGGCCATCGAGTCAGTCACCTGGGAAGCTGCTTTAAAGCCAGCTAACAGGCAGGCAGCTGGAGCTTAAAAGGTCAAGGCTATGAACTTACTTGAAATTCCTTTAATTTTGCTCAGCAAACCTTTCTGAAGGGCCTATCATTTGGCAGGTACTTTGTTACAACATGAAGAAAGGAAAAGTTTAAAATGAATCATAAGTTGTAATGTAAAGCCTGCATGCAGTCTGAGCTGCGTGCACAGGGAAAGAATCATGTCAAAGAGAGACTGACAAAGTTCATGCTTTTCCCTAGCAGCAGGCAAACTTCCTTAGCAGGAAGAACAGTCAGTGTCTCTGACTGTATCCCTTGTTCTGGAAGAATCCAGGCTTCTTGAAGCCATATGCACATCACTGAGGTTTCAGAGTAGATGAAACTAGCTAACCACAGAGGCAGGTGGGGAGAGGGAGCGGGGAGAGAGTGTGAGATTTAAGAAAATTGTATAGCCAGTTTTCAAAGTGCAAGTATTTTAAAAATCTGTAATAGTGCTAAGCTTAGTATATAATTGACAGATGAGGTCCATTGGTAATGCTGTCAGGGATCAGGTGCCTAATGACAGTAACTTATTTACGGAAATTTAAAGTTTGTTTTCCTCAGAGGAACCGCTTTAGAATTTTAAGAGTATAGCTAAAACATGAATAAATCAGGTAAAATGGAATACTAAAATGCATTCATGATTAACTCCAAAAAGGAAGAAAGAGTAAATAATGAGTCAAGGACAAAGGGGCCAGGTAGAAGGTAACCTCAGGTAAACCATCAGTGTCAGAACCACTAAATGTAGGTAGAACACATCTTCTTCAAGAGACAGCTGTTGTCAGACTATCTAAAAAAGCAGGACATGTCCTTATCCTCTTTGAAGGGGGAGACTTTAAATACAGTAACACTGCTTAGTTAAAAGTAAAAGGCTAGGGTGGAAGATATTGCTCAGTGGTGGAGTGCTTACCTAGCAAGTATGAGGCTCTAGCTTTGACCTCTAGTATTGCAAATAATACAAATTAAAACAATACTATACCGCTCCAGGGCAGGGGAATTGCTTAGTGGGTAAGAGGGCTTGCACAAGCATGAGGTCCTGGGTTCTGCACCCATATAAACCAGGCCATGCTCACACATGCCAAAGCCCTAGTGCTGTGGGACAGAGAAGAGAAGGGTTCCACAGGCTTGCTGGCTGCTAGCCTCTGTCCAGGTCTACTTGGAGACTGTCTCAAGGGTGAGGCAGAGAGTGATAGAGCAGGACACCTGATGTCTCCTCTGGCCTTTAAGACTATTCTGGGCTTACATATCTGCACACTTGTCCATATGCACCATACATGTATTTATCACACACACTCATAAACACCCCCCAAAAGGGGGAGGGATTACCATGTTTCTTAGTTAGTGTTCTATTGCTGTGAAGAGACACCATGACACCATGACCAAGGCAGCTCTTGCAAATTATTTAATTGCTGGCTTGCTTACATTTCAGAGGGTTATTATGTTGTTATCATGGTGGAGAGTGTGGTGCAGACAGGTGAGCAGACATGGTCCTGGAGAAGTGGCTGAGGGCTTTACATCCCAGTCTGCAGGCAGAGAGAGAGAGAGAAAGAGAGAGAGACAGACAGACCCTGGTCCTTGTGTGGGCTTTTGAAAGTTCTAAGCCCACCCCCATTGGTATGCCTTCTCCAACAAGGACACACCTCCGAATCCTTCCAAACAGTTGATGACTGGGGACTAAGCACCATGGGGGCGGGGTATTCTCATTCACACTACCACCCATGTGAAACACTGAGCACAGCCAAGTTGTTATGGCTGTATTAGTACCAAAGGAGCAAAGAAGATAAATGTACTGTAGCCCCAGCATTCAGGAGGTAGAGGCAGGAGCATTGCTGTAAGTTAGAGGCCAGCTAGCATACATAGTAAACACTTGAGCTAAAGAGTGAGATCCTGTCTCAAAACAAACAAATGGGTAAGAAATACAACCAGAGACAGATAGGGACAATTTGTAATGATGAAAGAATGAGGGGTTGGGGATTTAGCTTAGTGGTAGATTGCTTGCCTAGCAAGTGCAAGGCCCTGGGTTCGATCCTCAGCTCTGGGGGAAAAAAAAGACAACAAAAAAAAGTATGAATTTATCAAGCTTCAAGATATATGCAGCAGGCCTGGAGTATAGCCAGTAGTGAGGTGACCCTCTGGCATGTGTGAAGCCCTCACATGGTCACCAGTATGACCCCCAGTACCAAACAAAACAAGAATAACCACAGGGAGAAATAGCCAGCTGGGTCCTCTAGAGTTGACTGTGGAGTCATCCCAAGAAATCATGAGGGCTGGAAAGATGCTCAGTGGTCAAGAGTTCTGGCTTTTCTTCCAAAGGACTCAGGTTTGGTTCTCAGAACCCAGACATCTGTAGCTGACAGTCATCTGTAGCTCCAGTTCCACAGGATCCAGCATCCTCTTCTGGTTCCCACAGAAACCAGGCATACATGTGGTGCACATACCTACATGCAAGCAAAATACCAATACACATAAAATATAAAATAATAAATTAAAAAAAAGAAAATCAGTAAGCCCATAGAATATCTGAACCAATTAAAAGTGCTTATAACCACATAATGGTTTTTGACCATAAAAGAATTAAGCCACCTGAGTGTGATGGCACAAGCTACCTATAATCCCAGCTCTTAAAAGAACTGGGCAGGAGAATCAACTCAAATTCAAGGCCAGCATGGCCACAGACTAAGACCCTCTTTCAAAATCCAAGCGATGATTAAATTAGCAGTTGGTGGTTTGGAATATAGGAAGTCTCTCTGGCAGTGAAGCAATGTGCTTGTGTGAGGTCCTCGGAACAAGCAAAGCAGATTTGGCCCCAGAAACTAGCATCAGTGTTTGCCTCGGGAGGGCATAGAACATGCAGAGGGAGCCAGGAACTCTGGGAACGAGGGAAGTGCTCTGTGTTCCAATTGGGTGATGATTAACTACATGGACAAAAACATTTGCTAGAGTCTTCTAACCACACGCTACATTGAAGGAATTAGTTCTGTATGTTGTGTCTTGGTGTCAAGCTGGGATCGGTGTCCACAGTTTATGTTCCATGTGGCCCAAGGTAGATCATACTGGTCATGCTACACCAGTGTCCATCCTGCCAAAAAGTAGAGCATCACATTTGTCCTTGTCTTTTCCAGCATTAGTGACCAGAAGGATCCCAGGGATCGAATGGTTCAGGTTGTGAAATGGTACCTCTCGGCCTTCCATGCAGGGAGGAGAGGATCAGTAGCCAAAAAGCCGTACAATCCTATTTTGGGTGAGATCTTCCAATGTCACTGGACATTGCCAAATGATACTGAAGAGAACACGGTGAGTCTCAGTCTGTGTGTGTGTGTGTGTGTGTGTGTGTGTGTGTGTGTGTGTGTGTCTGTGTATCTCTGTCTGTCTGTGTGTGTGGTTGGAGGACAGCTCTCTGGAGGTAGTTCTATGTGGGTCTTGGGGAGTAAACTCAGGTCCTCAGACTTGGCAGCTGACACCCTTCTCAGTGGCTCTGTGTTGTGGTTTTCAGTTCTTTCACACTGTGTGAAATAATTGAAGATTCCTTTTATCAGGATCAGGTAATGGTGAAGGCAGTGACCTCAGATGCTCACCATGCAAAGGACGTTGTTGATGAGCATTTTCTCTTAAGTAGTGGGGGTGAGGGAGTAACATGACTTAAGGACGGGCAGGCAGTAAGTCAAATCACGAAAGCCTTGTACACCATATTGGTAAGTTTGTGACTTATTGGGGTCTCAGTTTTGCTTTGAAAAAAGATCATAATAATGATTTTATGCAAACTGAGTTTGGAACTAGAATACTTAACGAGGCAGTGTTCTAGAAAAAGAGCTGGTTCCAACTACATTTGTCAGGTGGAATTGATGGGTGGAGAGCGGAGCTCGGGAAGAGAGACATCAGAGTGGCCTTGTGCCTGGCTGTCAGCAGCTCTGGTTGTCAGTTTACTATCAAAGGAAGGGTGAGCCAAGATGAATTGAGACTGTTGGATTGCAAAGGGAACTTTCAGCGTGAAATTTGAGTGTGGTACTTGCTAGAGAAGTCTGAAGGAGAGAGATTTTAGTGTAATTGGATGGTCTGGATGAAGTTGGACAAGAAGACAGCCAGCTAGAGAAAACTAGGTACCTAGAACTGAGACCAGGGCTCTGATACTGAGGTGTTTGTTTATTGGGGCAGGGGACAGGGCAGATGTGAAAGTAGATGCTAACTTTGTGGATTCTCTCCAGTTTTACATGAGTATTATAGATTGAACTCAGGTCTCCAGGCTTGCATGGTGTGTGTCTGTTGAGCCATTTCACTGTTCCAGGGACCAACAACAAAAAGTATAAGCCATGGAGCTACTTAGGCATGAACAAGGAAAGTCCTCAGTCCACAGTGCCTGGCCTATAATAATGGTGTGGAAAATGAGACTACTCTATCTATTTCCAGGAGACACATTAATGTGTAGTCATTACTAAAAAGAGAGACAATACATACTACTTCTTGTTCATTCACAAGGATGGCTGTACCAGGCCTGGCTTTCATAGCCTGTCTCACATTAAGACACGTGAAGCCTTTAAAATTTTAGTCTAGTTGGGGAAACTTCAAATCCCTAACTGGTAGTGTGGGTAAGTGCTGTAATGGAAATGTGTGTGTGTCCAGGAGGGACCAGAGATGCTGTTTGTTAGATCCTGCATTGTCCTGTTTTATCTGAAAAGTTTTTTAATTGATGTTACAATTGCTTCCAGGAGCTGGTTTCAGAAGGGCCGGTACCCTGGGTTTCTAAGAACAGTGTAACATTTGTGGCTGAGCAAGTTTCCCATCATCCACCCAGTAAGTTACAGGTTTTTCCTACAACTTTTAGTCTTAAACTGCCCTAAAGCCTGTCATCTGGTGCACAACAGCCAGGTCGAATGGCTTCTTGTCACTTGAGTGCTGTCCTCCTCCTGTTACCTGAACTGGAAACTGTAATCTCAAAAACTCAGCATCACTGATGGATATATACAAAATGAAGGAGTTTGGGAACCAGCGTTCAGTGTTTTTGAAGTCACCTTACCCATGGCAACTTGGAGACCATTTGTAGTTTTTGCACAATGTATTCCAGATGTGGTGGGGAGAATACATAGCCTCAACATCTTTGTTCAGTGTAGAGTGGAAATATTGAACTGGATGTAGTGGTGCACACCTTTAATCCCATGACTCAGGAGGCAGAGGTGGGTGGATCTCTGAATTTGAGGCCAGCCTGGTCTACATAACAAGTTCCAGGACAGCCATGGCTACATAATAGAGAAAACTTGTCTCAAGCAGCAAAAAAGAGTGGAAATATTGGAGGGGCCCAAATTGGGGGTAGGAGAGCATAAGCATCTTTGCCAACCAGAACAGATTGCCTTTTCGATTTTAGATTAAACCTCTGGATTGACCATGACCCTATATATGTGTTTGTTGGGGCGGGGGTCCTGCCCACCAGCTCTGAGTATGCTCATTTTGGGGAAGGGATAAAAGACACCCACACCCAGCATGACTTGAGGCTCTTCTCTGTGAGGAGGAAAAGACTTTTCTGTGGGGCCAGTTTGGACAGTGTCTATAGAGCACTCACAGAAAACACTTTCTTTTCCAGTTTCTGCCTTTTATGCTGAGTGTTTTAACAAGAAGATACAATTCAATGCTCATATCTGGACTAAATCAAAGTTCCTTGGGATGTCGATTGGGGTGCACAACATAGGTCAGGGTAAGTGTGTGATAATGTGCATTCTAGCATGTACTGACACTCAAGGCAAAGTGACCTGACAGTAAGCTGGGGATCATAATTTACATGTAAACATGAATTTGGAGACAGTAGGGTGGGTATGTACCACATCATCCCTGAAGTGAACTGTGCTCCGTATCTGTCAAGCAGAAGGCAGGCCTGTGGCTGCTGCCCTAGCGGAGGCTGTTCCTCTCTCCACAGGCTGCGTCTCTTGTCTGGAGTATGATGAGCACTACATCCTCACATTCCCCAATGGCTACGGAAGGCAAGTAGACTGTGCTTTTCATCAGCTGCAACCTTGTTGTTCTTAAGCCACACCCCTGCTTTCTCTCCTAACTGCCAGTCTTACCTGAGAACCTTGGCTCTTGCAGGTCTATCCTGACAGTGCCCTGGGTGGAATTAGGAGGAGAATGCAACATTAACTGTTCCAAAACGGGCTACAGTGCAAATATCGTCTTCCACACGAAACCTTTCTATGGGGGCAAGAAGCACAGAATTACTGCAGAGATTTTGTAGGTATTTGGTTCTCTGCCTCCCTCAGTGTTCCACTTTTCTGTAGTACTTTCCTCTCTTGAACTTCTGTTAGGAACTAAGCAACTGACTTTGTAACCTTGTTTCCATCTTTAAAAACAAAACAAAACAAAAATCAAAACTCACATCAGGAGACCTATGCCTTGGGCCCAGAACAGTCAAGGGTGGCGGGTGCAATCTCCCTCAGGACTTGTTATGTACTGGGGAACTGAAAGACCCCTAAGTGTCAAGAGCCCTGTGCTATAAACTCCAGCCTTCTTGCCAGGTTGGGCCATGAAAACAGGCTTTGTGACTTCCAGGAAAGCATCTGTAAGCCCTCACAAAGCTCTCATTTTTCTGTTCCTTTGCTAGTGAAAAACAGTGAACATCACACATAGGTATCTGGCACCATTTATTCTCTGCAAGTAGTTAGGACCTAGAAGGCAGCTGTGTCTGAGGAACAGGGAGTTTGTGGTCTCAGAAACTGCCTGCAAAAGGGTCTGTCCTGTTGTGTCCTGAGGCTTTCCTGGAAACAGTGTCCCAATGGAGTAATGCTTGACCGATTGGTTAATCAGTTTTCTAAGAGAATTTAATTTGAATGAAAGAATCAGCTACCACCATCCCCTTCCCAAAAAAGAACATAAAGTTTACTATTGATACGGAAGTGGACAGGCCTGAGTGACAGGCCACACTGTCACTCTGCTGTCTCACAAAAGACAGATGATGTTATTAGTAGGGTGGTCAGAGGGAAGACATAATTAGTCCTGTTCCTAAAAGTTTTATTTTCAAAATGGAACCTGGCCCTGAGCTTTGATGTAATTTATAGACGACAGATGGATTCTCTTCTGTGGTATTTGTGTTCAGTCCATTGCTACATGCCACACATCCTCTGAAGAGCACTGTCCCGAGTAAGGAACCACGGGAAAGACAGCATCTCCCTGTGAAATGGGTTTGCAGCTGCTTTAACCAGACCTTGCAGTCGCTTTCCCATGTTCTTCTGGACACTTTGAGTAGAATAGCTTTCAGCTTGAGACTAATATAAATCGTTTCTTTTCTGTTTAGTTCTCCAAATGACAAGAAGTCTTTCTGCTCAATCGAAGGGGAATGGAATGGCATCATGTATGCAAAGTATGCAACAGGGGTAAGAACCGTGTTTGCCATTTGTCTACGCTTCATTGTGCAGCCTGCCCCTTGTGCTTGTTTTCTTCCTCTTGACTTTAACCAAGAGCATTTGGCATCTCTTCCGGGTGAGCCTTACCTCCCCCTCCTCACACTCCTACAGTGCAGGTAACAGGATGGCCTTTACTTTTTTCTGCTCTCAAAACACTTAAGAATAATTGGAAGCAATGCTTGGCAGTCACCTGGTAAATGTTCAGTCTGTTGTCAAAAGGTCTGTAAGATGAAATGTGCTTAGTTGGGGTTACTATTGCTGTGACGAAACACCATGACCAAAAGCAACTTGGGGAGGAAATGCATTATTTCACTCAGTTGCATACAGTTCATCGTTTTTAAGGAAGGAGACAGGAACTCAAGCAGGGCAGGAACCTGAAGGCAGGAGCTTATGCAGTGGCCATAGAGGAGTGATGTTTACTGGCTTGATTACCATGGCTTGCTCAGCCTGCTTTCTTATAGAACCCAGGACCACCAGAATAGGGGTGGCACCACCCACAATAGGCTGGGCCCTCCTCCCTTGATTAGTTAAGAACATGTCATAGGACTTGCCCATAGCTGTCGTGTGGAGGCAGTTTTTCAGATGGGTCCTCCTCTCAGATCACTCTAGCCTGTCAAGTTGACATAACATTAGCCAGTACAAAGTGCTAAACTAATTTGTGTTTTAGACACTCAGGTTTTTGATTAATTCATTGACTGGCTTTGCATCAGATAGAGATATAGGATAGTCCTGCCATGAAGGAACTTGGGTTTTATGCACTCAGATTAGCAGGGAGAGCTGGTGAACTGGAGTTTAGAGAGAATCTGCAACCTGTCTTCAGAGGCCACTTACCACGCAGATTACTTGATAGAGGTGGTGTAGCTCCAAGAGATATCTCTAACATGTAGTGAATGCACAGCCATGCTGAATGTATCTGTTGAACTGAGCCGCTAAACTAAGAATTATTTTAGACTTAGGTTGCAAATGAAACTCACTGTGCTGAGACATATGGGATTTGTGTGTTAAAAGTCTCCTGGGAAGTTGACTCTGTAGCAACACTGACTAATAAAGCATCCTCTTGCTGTCTAGGAAAATACCATCTTTGTAGATACCAAGAAGCTGCCTATAATCAAGAAAAAAGTGAGGAAGTTGGAAGACCAGAACGAGTATGAGTCCCGCTGGTAAGGAGCCATAACTAGAGCGGCTGCCATGCTTCCTGCTTGCCTAGGCCGGGGTCAGGTGTGTCTGGGAGACAGCATTATAAAACTGCAAACTGAGCTCCAGTGCCTGGGCCCTTTGTCAGTCCCCACACTTAAGAGCTTTGTAACTACAGCCAGGTTTGCTGACAGAATTCTGCCTCTTTTCCCACAGTTGAAATAGCAGTGACATGAAGAAGCCACTTCTTGTGCCCTTAAGTCCCTGCAGGTTGACCTCTTGACCCTTTTGAGGTCACATTCTTAATCTGAATTTTTCTGGAATGAAAATTATCAGACCCTTCATTTAACCCTTTCAGTTTATAGTAAGAAATAAACTGACTCCCTAGAGTTGTCCAGAGAACCAGAGAGGCAGTCAGAGGCAAACACCTAAGTCTTAGCTGTCATGTGTCAAGCTGCCTGTCCCTTACTTCGTTGACAGTTAGCAGTGGGCTCTTTACTGCTCTGTACTGTTAGCAGCTTAAGGAGGTCTAGTCTACATTGTGGCGCTCAGCAGCTGTCGGGTGGCTGTAGGCTTGCATTCTCCGGCTCACAGGCTCCTTCCATCTCTTTAGCCTTTGGAAGGATGTCACTTTCAATTTAAAGATCAGGGACATTGACGCAGCGACCGAAGCAAAGCACAGACTTGAAGAAAGACAAAGAGCAGAAGCCCGAGAAAGGAAGGAGAAGGAAATTCAGTGGGAGACGAGGGTAAGTCCTGGTCCTGTTTCCTCTGGGGCCTCTTGAGAGTTCCCTGGTCCCTACCTAACACTCTCTTCAGTGGGTGGGAATGGCACAGAATGAACAGAACATGTGTGCACTAACCGATCCTCTCTTCTGTTGTAGCTCTTCCATGAAGATGGAGAATGCTGGGTTTATGACGAACCATTACTGAAGCGTCTTGGTGCTGTGAAACATTAGGCTGGCAGCTGGGTTCACGCCTGGGGACCAGGGCAGTAGGCATAGCTAAGCAACAGTCGATCTTCCTTCAGGAGAACCTGTCACTTCCTTTCTTATTGCAGTGGTTCCTATCTCAGGGATACTGGACTTGACGACGCAGATGAACAATTAAAGTGGAAATCGCTTCCCTTTTCTCCTCTGTGGCAGTTACAATTCTGACTTCAGTCCTGAGAAAAACTTCAGGTTTTGAAACAAGATGTCTCTTCCTTTTCTAGATCCCATGCGTTGAAAAGCATTTACACACAGACCTGGGTCTTAGTGTCCTGTCCTCTAAGGATTCTGCTGTTCAATCATAAAATCTTTGTCTCCTAGTTCATATAATCTTGGGTTCTAGTTACCACACACACACACAAATACACTTGACAGTTTTATCACAAGTATACCCCACCTGTAAATACTGTTTCCTCAGAGTTGTTTTAGAAAATAAGAGCAATGTACGAAAATCAAGTGTTAGGAAATTTCATGGTTTCACCTATAACCTTTATTTTAGAATGGAACTATTAGATTGTATCTAAACCTGGATTAGTATAATTATATGCAGTGCTTAAGGCTTCATAAAATAATTTTCCAACCTTTTTAAAAATACGTTTCTTTCATTGTTTATAAACCAACTTGGCAACCTCGGACTGAGCTTTTTCCCCAGGACTCCAGCCCTCCCTCTCCCCACTCTGTAGCACATGTAGCTCAGCCTGAAACACCTTCCTGCCTTACAGGGCCAAGGAGCAAACTATTTTCCTCCTCCCCCCACCCCAAAAAAGCCACAGCAGATGGCTTGATCTGAAGGGAAATACAGAACTATGTTTATTTAAAAATACATTAAAAAACAAAACAGGGCAGTTTGGTGCTATAACAAATTAGTTACATGTAGGCACACAAGAACTGGGTTCTCCTCAGAGGACACAGGCCAGGCAAGCTGCTGACATAAGTGTCTGGATCACACTTGGCTACTAGCTCATTACCATCCAGTGCAGTAACCCTGGGTTAGTCTTGCGGAGGAGAGAAAAGTAAATCAAATCCTAGGTTGCCATCGCAAAATCCAACAGAAGCCCTAAGGCAGTAGTGTAACTCCATAAAATTCACACACGTTTTTAAATACATGTTGCTTCAGGCCAATGAGACTGCAGTTTATTTGACTATTTTGTGGTAGGGGAAGAGGCTGAGTGTTGATGTGAAGGCCCTGATGTCAGTAATGGGGATGGTAGAATCTGCCAGGAGAGGAGAGGTTGGCAGGTAGGTCAGCTGCATCCCTTCACGAGAATTGGAGTCCTCACCAAAAGGGGTGCCATCTTCTTCCAGTTCATACTTCCCATATCCGACAACCTGGAAGAGGCCAAAGACTCGGGTGTGACGTTTGCCAGCTCAATGTCAGCAACTGCAAATGGTTGGGTGTACTCACATGAACGCTGAGCATTTTACTTCCAGGTCCTCTGTGAGCCTTGAACCAGCTGACCAGGTCTGACTTTGAGAAAGCCTTCAGAGCTTCAATCTTGAGAGAGGAAAGTAGACATCTGTCTCCACTCCTCAGCACCTAAGTTTATCTTAGGGAGCTTGTCTCAGCCTGCCCCACCCTTCCACCAAAGGACAGAGATCCTCAGGGACTGGGTCTTCGTACTAGGGTCTTAGCAGCTGTCTACATCGGCAAAGGTGTGATGACAGCTGAGGACTGAAGCCAGAGCTAGAAACCCAGTCTTCCTCATGTCTCACAGGGCCTCTCCTACTCAGCAACTGTTAAGACGGTTCAGCTGGCTCACACAGTGTGATACGCAGTGCATCCAGTTGCCTGGATGAGAGGACCAAGCACTTTTGTGATGGTTTCAATAATTTCAGCTAGAAGTCCCCAAAAGACCTGAAGGAATTCCATGTTCATAAAAATAGAAACTATATATCCTTCAGTAGAAACCCATAATTACCCCCATAAAATCTCCTAATAAACCTCAAAGTGGAGGAGCTGCTCTGGCTGCAACTGGTTCATGTACAGAGGTAAAGGTTAGCATCTCACAGGGAAACTCCAGTGACTGACAACCAAAGATTTAATTCCCTCACATACTACTGTTTCCATTCTGTACGTAATACTCAATGTACAGTCAAGGGCCTTCCCAGTCCCTCAGGGCTGTCCTGGTCTGAAGAATCATTACCTCGTGGGCAAGGCGGTCAAAGAGATACTGCTGCGTCACCACTTCATTCCAGTTCCTGTCCACCTCCTCCCCAAGGTGGGTGTCCTCACACTCTTTCAACTTGATCAGAGCTGTCACCTGTCAGCCGCGACATCACACCCATTCAGAACTAACTCGGCTGGTGATGGACATGCCCAGCATGCAAGCATGGTAGTGACCAGCTCTGATGTGCTCAAGGCTTACAAAGACTGGGAAACAGTCACCTGAGTATTGAATGCATCTTCAGTGAGGTTCTCGATCTTCTCCTCAAAACTGGAAAGAAATTCTTCTATCTTCTTGTCAACAGTTTCAGAGCTGAAACAATTTGGGTTAGAAGCCAAAGTAATTCAAGCTCACTCGCATTAAAGGCTGGAAGTTTTCTACCCTAAGCCAGGAGCACAAAGAAAACAAGGAAAAGCTCTTGTTCCTCTCATCTACAGCCTCATTTCCTGGTACCACAGTGACAAAATGTAGCCAGTGGGGCCATGCCACAGCTAAAACTGTCAAGGCCTTATATACCTCAGCATCAGAGTGTTTGTGTGTGTGTGTGTGTGTGGTGTTTTTTGTTTGTTTGTTTGTTTTTTTTTTGTGTGTGTGTGTGTGTGTGTGTGTGTGTGTGTGTGTGTGTTGCTCACATGTGTACCTGTGCCCACAGAGGTCAAAAGAACACATTGGGTTCCCTGAAATTGGAGTTATGGACAGTTGTGAGCCACCATGTCAGGAATGGGAATCAAATTCTAGTCCTCTCCAAGGACTAACTGCTGAGCCATCTGGTGGTTTTGGGGTTTAAGACAGTCATGCAGCCTGGGATGCTATCATTTCTAGCTTTCTGTGGTGCTAGGAATCAAACCCAGGGCTTTGTGTATTCAGTGATGTGTAGGGTTTGAACCACACCCTATGGAACCAGTAAAGCCTCAGATTAGTCCTAGATGAGCTGTCCATTATCCACCCAACCCCTTCTAACTAAAGCAAACCATGCTTAGCCACAGTTGTACAAGACTCAGGGAAGCACCTGTAGTGTCACCCCCACCCCCACCCCGTATCTAGAAGAATATACACAATTACTCTCTTACTTGTATTTGGTTGCCTGAGTCCCAACAGTTACAGAGAATCCTAGAATCCCAGAGGTGTTCCTACAGGTTGGGTAGACATGGTACCTGAAGCCAGACAGAGAAGTTAGAGGAGTTCACTTGGTCACTTAGTTCTTGTCCAGAGAGGCACTGAGCATGGGGTGAAGGGCTTCTGCCCTTTTGGAAGTCCCAAAAGGAACATAAGCATGTGCGCTGCTGCTGTAGGCTCAAGAGAAGGTACCCACCCTGACGCTGAACTGGGTACAACTCACTTTTCTGGCTTATCCAGACACCTGAACAAACTGAAAAACTCATCATAGTCTTAACATATAAACTGCAAAAGTAGGTACTACACAGTAAGGTATGGGAGGGCCAAAGTAGACTGGCAAGTTGTCTGCAAGGGAGCTCCAGGCCCTCAGTGCTCTTGCCAGCCAGCACTTACCCAAGGGTCTGCTTGGTTCGAAGGAAGTCAAAGCAGGGCTCTTCCATATGCATCTGTAATTCAACATAATTTCCATCAGCCAAACTCCCAGAAGAGAAACCTCAACCCTCCCATACAGGCCTAAATGGTCTAGGTCCCTGACTGCTCATATAAGAATAAATGACCACCTGTCCTTTCAATTACAAGTTTCTAACTACCCTAGGTCCACAGCCCTTACGCATGAAGGTTGGCCTCAAGGTAGGTAGACCAGAACTCCTGAATACCACTTCCATGCACTTACCACAAGCAGCTCCATAAGAGTGTACTCTCTTAGACTCCTGGCACCTGACTGAAGGGAAAACTCAATCAGACAAGCAATGGCTTACGATTACAAGCAAGGGTTTAACAATCCTGGCAACCACTTTCTTAGGTTTCACTCCCTAACTTCTTGCCCCAACAATCCTGTTTACAATGCCTGCCTTCCCATGAGCCTGAGAACAGGAATAGTGCTGAAACACCTGTATTGTTGGCACTCGTGTATACTTCCAAGTAGACATGGGTGAAGACAACAATACTTAGCCTACCAGCTCCTGCCTGCCAGACTCAGGATACACTGTAAAATAAGTATGTAGTTCAAGGCCCCAAGGAGCCTTGAGTGATTGTGGAGGATCTGAATCTGTTTCTCAAATGAATAGTAGCTTCTGCAGTCAAACACACAGACACAAACCAAGTACTATGAAGGTACCCAAGAAGTCAGGAGAATAGCAAACTAACTCAGAATAAAGGATGGATGGAGGCCCAACAAGGATGTTGCTGCACATTTTGGAGTAGGTCTCCTGCAGCCTTCTCTGACAGATGCACTCCTTATCTTTCCTCTTTTGCCAGAGGAAGAGGACAGAGTGATTAACAAGCACCAAGAAGTCCTGTTTGCCTTTAAGAGGGCCACCACAGAACCAGTCAAGTGTGTTCGGTGAGGAGGGAAAGCTTCCTAAAGGAAGCAGTTAGTATGGAGATGAGCATGGCATCAGGCAGATGCGTTTGCTTCTGACAACCAGAAGAGGAATGACTGGAGAGGGCTCAGATGGTGAGTGCTTCCCTATGAGCACAAGGACCTGAGTTCACTCCTCAGAATCCACGTTTAAGAAATGCTGGAGTTGGGGCTGGCATTAATTCCCAGTACCCAAATGGTGGCTCACAACCATCTATAACTCCAGTTCCAAGAATCCAACACCCTTTTCTGGCCTCTGCAGGTACCAGGCATTCGTGTAGTACACAGACATACGTGCAGGCAAAACACTCATAAAATAAAAATAATTCTTTTGAAAAAATTCTCAACATGGTGGCATGTACTTGTAATCTTTCGGCTCACTGTCTACTAGCCTTGCCTGCTTGGTGCATGCCAAACCAGTGAGGGACCTTTGTCTCAATGTCTTTAAAGGAAGAGGCAGGGTATGGCACCTGAGGAATGGTCCCCAAGGCTGGCCTCTGACCGACTTCCACACGCACCTGTAGAACCTATCTATAGAATAGAGGGGAAAGACTCGGCCCAGGCTACCATAGTCTCCAACCCCCACTCCCCACACCCTCCACCACACACACAAAGGAGATCTGAGTCCCAGAGAATAAAGAACTCTGCCCTGGATTTACCATCCCACCAAACGCAGGTGAAGACTTTTTCTCATCTGGTAGTCATTCTGTTTGTTCTGCTGATAGCTTAGCTAGGTAGGTTTATTTCATTTCTTTCCAAGTTGTCCTTTAAAAATATCTTCTTATTGCTTAGGTTTTGTTAGGGACTATGTAGGAATTCCCATCACATTTTATTATGTGTTCTACATCACCAACTGGTTGATTAATAAAACAATACTCAATGTGATTTACTTTAAAAAGAGGGAGGCCCATTGTACTGACAGTTTTATTATTATTATTATTATTATTATTATTATTATTATTATTATTATTATTTATATGTAGAGCTGAGGATAGAACCCAGGTCCTTGCGCTTGCTAGGCAAGTGCTCTACCACTGAGCTAAATCCCCAACCCCGTACTGACAGTTTTTAAATGCAGAAACTCCAGGGGGCAAATGGCCTGGAGTTTGATGCAACAAAGGGCCTTGAAGCCACTGGGTGAGCTCATGTCTAGCTACTACAGCCCTGCTGTGCAATGGGGCCAACTCACCTGGTAGTACACAGTGACTTCAGAGTTGGCATCGCCTTTATTCAGAGCTCTGACTTTGCATAAGTGGTGGCCACTTGGCAGCTCCACCACCTGGAACTGCACAGGCATCCCCTGCTCCAGGGGCATGAAGTTCAGCTTGCTGCAAAAGAGTCAGCGTGGGTCACAGAGGCAGACCTTATGCTCTCCCGCAACCCCAAACTGAAGAAGGTAGGTTTCTCCTCCCTTCTGAACTGCTCTGTTTACATCAGGCTCAAGAAACCAAGCAGAGGGAGGAGCTGAAAGAGCTGTGAAACAGTCGGCTGAGCTACAGCATAATGCTTCTTCCTGGGATGAGTACTAAACCTCAGAGGAAATAAACCAATACTTACTCAACAACGTATTTCAGGAAATCCATAGACTCCTAAAAGGTAAAAGAGAATAATTCCAATTTTCTAATTCCCTGCAGTACTTAGGACAGACAGCATTAGGAAAGCAGAGAGTCTGTCACCTAATCCCTGGACAAGCTGTTTCTCAGGCCAGTTATGTTCATCAAATACTATGTGACTCAAGCTGCCCCTCTGCCTAGTGTAAACACACTAAATTTACATTTTTAACAGCTCCCGTTTCACACTGGTTTACCATGCGTATGGCCAGGGCTGTATTTTGGAAGTCTGGGCAGCTGACACATCTGCCATAGTAGAATAGAAAATAGAAAAACACTGGACTATCTGAGTACGTCCCTTCCGTTCCTCCTGAGACCTGATTCACCTGAACGATGCTAAGTGAAGGTGAACTCAACTCTGAAGTATTTCTCTGCAGCTATTTCATGACACCAAATCGTCAGCCCAACCCCTGCCTGGCCCTCCACTGTGTCAGACAGACAACTAGCTAGTCCTGCTTTTCTAGCTATTGAGACTTGGAAGGTCTTTCTGTTGGCAGTGTGGAAACCAAGGCTGGTTTGGGAGATAAAACCAGAAAGAGCCGGGCGGTGGTGGCGCACGCCTTTAATCCCAGCGCTCAGGAGGCAGAGGTAGACGGATCTCTGTGAGTTCGAGGCCAGCCTGGTCTACAGAGTGAGATCCAGGAAAGGCGCAAAGCTACACAGGGAAACCCTGTCTCGAAAAACAAAAACAAAAACAAAAACAAACAACAACAACAACAACAGAAAGGGGAAGAAGAGAAGCCACAGTTCTACGAATGACCACTTCCATATTCACAAAAGGCCACTGCGGCTCAGGCCCCTCTCTCCCCCTCTGCCTCACCCAGTCAGCCAGGGAGTTCGGGCATCTTCCCCAGTTGTCTCCTAAGCACTTTTCATTTATTTCACTATCCTCAGGCGTATCATTTTCATATGACATGGCTTGTCACTTGACAAAGTGCGCAATTCTTAATTCCAGGACAATTTTTAACCCTCGGGAGGCAGAGGCAGGCTGATCTCTGCGAGTTCAAGGCCAGCCTGCCCTACAGAACGAGTTCCAGGCAGCAGCTAGGGCTGTACAGTGAAACCCTGTCTTGAAAAATCAAATATATATTATATATATTACATGTACATATATAATGTGTACGTATGCACACACACAAATTCAGTTAACTATTGTCACACTTGTGAGACATATTTTCATAATATTTCCATCTTGGAAAATCAGAACTATATACTCATTAAACACTTCCCTACTTTCTCCCTCCCAGCCCCACTGGCCCCTGGAAACTACCATTCCACCTTTTCTGTCCATCTTACCATTTAGATACTTTAAAAATAAGTGGATATTTCACTGCTTAGCTTGACCAAGCTCAGCATGCAGATTCTGGCTGTGCATGTATGTACACATACTTTAGCACTCTCCTCTTCCTATTGTAATCTCTACATGATGGTTTTCTCATGTGGTCTTCAGCAAATTTAACCAAAACAATTAATAACAATCTCCTTCCACTCAGTCATAACCAGTCTTCTTCTTCATATGACATGACCTGGCCTGGCATCGGGGTCAGGAACTCCTACCCGAATTTGCCGATGCTAGCCCCATAAAGCCTTTAGAACAGTGTAATTCATAGGCTCCGCCTACCGTAAGAGCACCTCACTCACCGTGCTAGTGACATTCCCTTGTACTAGGCCTTCAACAAAGAGCTGGGACTTAAAATCCTTGACAAAGTTCAGCAGAGAATCAAGGGAAAGGCCATCCATCAAAGCCTGGTACTTGTCAATCATAGACCAGCGGGAATATTCCAGGATTAAAAGCCTCACATCTCTGTACAAAGGACATTTAAAAACAAATGTTGCAAGAAATGTATCTTCAGAAAAATGTTAGGTCAAGATTCTGTAGAAGACGGGTGATTCCTATCATAATATATGAAGGAGAAAAATGCCAAAATAGCCAAAGTAGCAATTAAACTGCATACAAAGTTTTAAATGGGTTTATCCACCAATACAATGCACCTTCCTATCTCAGGTATAGAGTGAAATATTTCCTGTAAGTTGCTAAGTAAGTCAAATTTAACTAATTGTACACAAATTTTTAATTACTGCTGTTTTGTTATAAGTCTCACTAATGTGTAATTCCAGCTGTTCACGACCAGACTAACTTCACTCCCCATCTCCAAACTGCCTCCATAATACTGGAGTTCTTAGTATCTGTGACTCAATTTCTTTGTCATGTATAAACGAAGCAGGGCCTGTGTTTAAGGTCAGGCTGTTGGATGACCATTTACAGACACCCAAGCAATGAAGTCCTGAAGGGGCTTAAAGCCATGTGGACAAAGAAAGGGCTGTGTCTATTCACAGGAGGAGCCTTCTCTGCCCTTCCCACAGAGCTCTTCTATCAGCTCATGAGGAGTACCCCAAGGCACCTTTTTCTGATTCACACCAAGATACCCATGCAGGTTGCAATTAGCCAGGGGATCCATGTCATAAAGGGTTTATGCTTTTGCTCAGGTGTTCAGCTCCCTTCTGCACTTTTCTCGATAGAGGAGGTTAAAAGGTCCTGACATGGTGAGCAATTTGATTCAGCATCTCATCCGCTGCCTCCTACGAAGCATTTTTAGGCATACCCCATGTGTACCTACTTGGCTAGAGTCTCAGGCTTGATGAGGATATTGAAGTAAGTCTTCTTCAGTTGCTCTGTTATCATTGTGAAGACAGCGGGTGTGGAACTGAACTCCGCCAGGTAGTCAATAATGAGCTGAAAGAGCAGCTAAAAGAGACAGCATTTTAAGCAGCAAAGCATGGAAAACACTCAACTTCAAGGAAGAAAAGCTTTTCTTCAGTAGCACAAGGGCCAGGGAGGAAAAGATACTGCAGGGGACCCAAGAGAAGTTCTTAGGACTCAGTCCCCAGAGGCCAAAGCTGCAACATTCTTCAAAGCCGAAGCAATATGCCTTCAGTTTTCATCCCTAACTATTTTTAAAATGTGCCTTTAAATGGAAGGGTATTATGTTTGCACATACATTTTGGAAGCAGTGATAACTGTTTAATATTGAATTATCTTATCCAAGACAGACATGGTGGCTCACGCCTTTAACCCCAGAACTTGGGAGGAAGAGGCAGGTGGATCTCTGTGAGTTCAAGGACAGCCTGGTCTAGAGAGCATGTTCTAGGACAGCCAGGGATACATAGTAAGACACTATCTCAAAAAACAAAAACAAAAATTGTCTTATCCAGAAATGTGAAGTTTTATGATTTTCTTTAGATAGAACTTAACCTTTTTCTGTTTCCTAGGCATTTTTCCCCCAACATGTAACTCAAATATTTGTTTCCAATCATCTCTAAAGGGCAGTAGCTGCTTTGAAGGGAAAAGCCTATTGGATCAACCATCACAGTTGTGTCCTGAACCTCCTCACACTAACCAGCTCTGTCATCAGGAACGTAGCCAAAGTGCATTATTTATTGTACAATGTTCTTATATTCAATTTTCAATTTTTTTAAAGGAAGTTTGCACCTATATTCTGTAAATAAAATCAGTCTTTAGTTTTCTACACATAAATATATATTATTCTTAAGTATTAAGGTGAGGTATACCTAAAAAAAAAATAGAGAACACCAATTTTCTAAGATTGGTATTTTAAACATTTTTCTAAGCATATTTCCCAAATGACATCCACTGTATTCTGGGATTTAATCTGTTTGAATCTTAAAGCTACATTTGAAGGTGGACAAAAGTAAGTCACTCCATAGTGCCTCCTGTCGGTCAGACAGAGACAAAGGTGTAAAGAGAAGAGTTAAGTTTGTCTGCATAGCCTGGATTCTGCCAGGTTCTTTCCTGTGTGACCTTTCTTACATGAACCCAGTTCCCAGAATGTTAATGTCCTTCCTTAAATTTGTTATTGCTCTTTTGTGAGAATTTACCTCACACCAAACCTAAATGCCAGTGTGGGCTTCAGAGAAACAGAGCAAACAGAAGTGAGATCAGACCTAAAGCGGAGGTGTTTCTTATGTACTGTCAGTTATACATTAATGTCTTATTAATACATATACATATATTTATATAATGTATGTATTTACAAATGTCTTGGGGTTAGGCCGGGGCAGTGGTGGTGCACGCCTTTAATGCCAGCACTTGGGAGGCAGAGGCAGGTGGATCTCTGTGAGTTGGAGGCCAGCCTGGTCTACAAAGTGAGTTCCAGGACAGGCTCCAAAAGTTACACAGAGAAACCCTGTCTCAAAAAAATAAAAATTCTTGGGGCCAGGGAGATAGCTCAGTCAGTAAAATGTTTGCCACACAAGCATGAGGACCTGAGTTCCACCCCAGCATCCATGTCAGAATAAGCCAGGCACCACGGCACCCCAAGATGAAGGATCCTTAGATTGAGAAGCCCCAGATTCAGGGATAGGCCTATTCTAGTCTGCTTCTCTGTTGCAGTCATAAAACACTGACCAAAACCAGCTTACAGAGGGCAGGGTTTATTTAGCTTACACTTCCACATCATAGTCATCACCAAGGGAGGCCAGGGCAGGAATCTTGCTATGTATGTTCTAAGTCAGAGCAGGTGTCATATGCAAGGAAGACCTGGGACACCACCACCGGGAAGCCCCTATCAAAGGACCACATATGGGCCTCTGCTTAGTGCTCTGGGGCAACCAAGATAAATATGGGATTTCAAAGCTCCTCTGAGAAAAACAGGGCCCGTATACTTACAGGTAGTTTGTGGTTGAATCCTTTTACTCGAATAATTAAACCATGTTCTCCAGCTACCAGTTTATACTCCAGCTGTGCCACATCCGCTTCATAAGCTGGTTCAGCAAGGTTATGAGTAAGAATATTGACGAAGATGTCAAAGAGGACAACACTGGAAAGTACAAAATGTAACCAGCATCACTAATTGGCAGAAAAGACAGGAATACATACACTTGTTTCTATCAGAGGAAGAACCTTCACTTTTAGTAAGGCGTTCCTTCTCTACTCTAGAACACACAACCCATGAGGTGTGAAAGGAAATCTAGTTCACTCAGGACTCAGCTTCACAGGTCTATCCTAGGACTACTTCCCAGCTTCCCCAGTCTTTTCACGTCAGACACACACAGAAAATGACAACATGCACACGCACAATGAGGAAATGAACCAGCATCAGAAGCAACCAGCCCCAAGCAGCCATCAACCCTGGAAACGATCAGGCTTAGGCTTTCCGACTTGATAATTTACAATCTGGGATGGGGAGAACAGTAACACGGGGTGTGGGGTGGGTAGTAGTGATGCTTACCATTTAAGGCTGGATTTCTAATTAAGAGGCAAAGAAAAAGAAATGCAGCCAAGTGGTAGTGGCATGCACCCTTAATCCCAGGGCTCAGGAGGCAGAGGCAGGCGGATTTCTGAGTTCAAAGCCAGCCTGATCTACAGAGCAAGTTTCCAAGACAAGGTTCCAAAGCTACACAGAGAAACCCTGTCTCAAATCAAGAAAACAAAGAAAAAGAAGAGCACTGATGTTTTCTGAGCCTTTCCTATAACTCACTTTTGGACCCTCTGGTCTCCCACAGTACAGCTATCTATATAAATACATGAATAATTTCCTATAACTCACTTTTGGGCCCTCTGGTCTCCCACAGTACAGCTATCTATATAAATACATGAATAATTTGTTTAAAAAAAAAAAAAAAACAAGCTCTTCCTGTAAGTGGGTTAAGGTGACCTGTGAAGATGGTTCGCTCTTCGCTTGACCCAGAAAACCCTACAAAATCATGCAAATTGAGAGGTTCAAATCTTCGGGTTCACTTTCAGAACACCTGTGAAACTGCCCAGGCCATCAAGGGTATGCATATCCGAAAAGCCACCAAATATCTGAAAGATGTCACTTTGAAGAAGCAAGGTGTGCCTTTCCGGTGGTATAATGGTGGAGTCGATAGGTGCGCCCAGGCCAAACAGTGGGGCTGGACACAGGGCCGGTGGCCTAAAGACTGCTGAATTTCTGCTGTACATGCTTAACAATGCAGAGAGTGATGCTGAACTCAAGGGTTTCGATGTGGATTCTCTAGTCATTGAACACATCCAGGTGAACAAAGCACCTAAGATGCGCAGACAGACTTACAGAGCTCATGGCCGGATTAACCCGCACATGAGCTCCCCCGGCCACATCGAGATGATCCTCACTGAAAAGGAACAAATTGTTCTGAAGCCAGAAGAGGAGGTTGCACAGAAGAAGAAGATATCCCAGAAGAAACTGAAGAAACAATAAATTCCGTGTAAAATAAATGCAGATAAAATTAAAAAAATAAAACAAAAACAAAAAGCAAGGTATAATTAAAAGCCTGGAAGTTGGGGTTGGAGAGATGGTTCAGCAGTTAAAAGCTCTTGCTGATGACCTGAGTTCAATTCCCAGCGCCCACAACAGACAATTCACAACAGCTTATAATTCTAGCTCAAGAGGATCCAATGCCCTCTCCTGGCCTGTTCCAGAACCTTCCTTCACCCACAGGCAGCAGCAGCACCACCCCATCCCACCCCTGCCCCCACCCCACCCCTAGACACATATATACACACACATACAATTTAAAATACAATAAATTCTAAAACGCTGTAAGTCTTTAGGTACTAGACCAACAGAAATGCAGTCAGTCTTTCCTGTAGACAGGAGCCAGCCCCTAGTTCATAGTGAGGGCTGAACTTTAGGGCCTTCCCCAACGCAGTCATTCTGATTTGTTTACAAGCTATTCTAACTTGTCTAAAGCACAGAAAACAAACAGAAACCATAAAACAGCCAGTACAGCTCAAGTACTGAAAGAGAAAATAACCAACTGTTCAGACTGAAAGAAAACTGCTTTCCGATAGTTAAATAACAAAGTCAGTGTGCTGGCCCGGAGGAAACACTTCCCAGAAGAGTCTGCCTCCATAATACTGATCTCGTCTTAGTTACAGCTGATTCCTCAGCTCCAGCTAACCAGACACCACAGATTCTTACTGTAAACTACCACACAAAAGGCCCCACAGAGTCTTGGCTTCCATTTGGAACTTCCTAGGGCAGGCTTCATCATCTGCATCACTCTCAGAATTACCCTCCAAGTTCCCGGAACAGCTCATCAAGCTCTGAACACGCCAGGACTTCTCTAGCCCAAAGTCCTTCCACAATCCTCCCCAAAACATGCTCCAGAATGTCACAGCGATACTCCACTCCTGGCACCAACTTCTTAGTTATGGTCATCACTACTGTGATGAGACACCATGACCAATAGCAACTTGGGAAGGAAAGAGTTTATTTTGCTTACACTTACATATCACAATCCATCATCAAAGGAAGTCAGGACAGAAACTTAAGCAGGGCAGGAACCTGGAGGCAGGAGCTGATGCAGAGGCCAGGGAGGGTGCTCCTTATGGCTTGATGGCTTGCTTACTCATGGCTTGCTCAGCCTGCTTTCTTATAGAACCCAGGACCACCAGCCCAGGGATGGCACTACTGACATCAACTGTCAATCAAGAAAATGTTCCACAGGCTTTCCCACAGGCCAATGTGGTGGCGGCATTTTCTCAATTGAGGTTCCCTCTTCTAAAAAAAATTCTAGCTTGTACAAGTTGACATAAAGCTAGCCAGCATAGTCAACAGTTGAATTTTTTTTTTCTTTTTCTTTTGAGGAAATACCACCACCACCACCAACAACAACAAAGCCAAACACTCACTTTGCTGCAGACTTCTGTATCAAAGGTGAGATCAGATGGAAACGGATGTAGGCTGGAAGAAAAAGACCGTGAGTAAAAACAGAGAGGGCCAGAGGCTCAAACACTTTAACACCTGCTAGTCCCTAATGTGGCTCTGAAAGTCTAACTAAATTACTAACCCTTAAAGCTTCACTACACGTCTACTCTCTTTTTTCCTTATGTAATTACTCTTAAAGCTTTTAAAGGGTATTTTTACCATTCCAAATAAAGTATCATAGAAGGCACACTTTAACCTATGGGAATATCAGACATATACAGAAAAGTCTATGAATAACCATATTTATCAGTAACTTCAGACAGGCAAAAATATGTATACAAGTATACATGTTCAGAACATTAATCAAGCAACTCAGTATTCACAGAAGTCAGAACAACAGCCTTTTTCTAAAGAAGCTGAATAAATGGCAATTACTATTTCTAAGTTCTTATAAGCCATTCAAGAGACTCTGATGGTACAGCCTCAACTCCCCAAACCTGGGAGACTGAGGCAGGGGGGTTGTCATTTGGAGGCAGTTCTGGACATACTGAGTGAGGATTTGGAGAAAGGAGGCATGGGGAGGAAGGAGGAACGGGGGGCTGTGTAAAGGACAGGACATTGATTAAATGGCGGCCTCGGACTCCAATCCAAGCTGCCAACACAACAACACAGTCTGGGCCATCATCTAAAAGATAAGGAATTTAGAGTCTGTTTAGCCCCAGACTACACATGCTTTATGCTAGAAGCAAAGGGCAGAAATACGCAATTGGGGAAGATTCACGTTACAATTCTGGATTAGGCTTTCTATTGTATCTAGGAATAATTTTCCTCATATCTTATTCTATCTGTTTTTAAACATAGTGTTCAAATAATATAATCAATCCTTTAAGATAATCAAATATCTGGTTCTAATTTCATTGCTCTGAGAGAGAAAATACTTAAAAACAATTTCTTTCTAGAACTGAATTTTTTAAATTGTGTGTGTGTTTGTGTGTGTGTGTGTAAGTCAGAGCACAATTCTTAGAAGCTGGTTCTCTCTTCCCACCACATAGGTCCTGGGGATCAAAAGCCTGAACATCAAGCTTGGCATCAAGTGGCTTTTAGCTGCTGAGCCATCTCAGCAGCCCTAGGGCTGACTTTCTGTCTCCTAGAAAGCAGACGTCTATATAGACTCCTAGGAGCACAGGAGGAGCACACCATGAACCTGTGAGTGTACAAGGGGCTTCAAAGGGAAAGTCATGGGGAAGGAGGCAGGCAACAGAAACAGAGAGGCTGCTGTGTAAGAGAAAGACTTCCTACTTCACTCCTTTAGAGTGCAGGTCTTACCTTTAGGGATTTTGAATTTGTTGTCTTTCTTATACCACAGGCAACCTTGTGGAGTGTTCACAATTTTAGCGGGGTATTCAGTTTCAAGGCAATCAAAAGCCTTCAATGTAAAGTCCGTGGCTAACAACATGAACAAAAGAGTGATCATTTTTCAAATATTGGAATACAGCGTACACTTGGCCTTACATTAGAGGAAAACTGAAAATGTCTAGTTCCCAACAGTAGATTCTTACCTCTGAACATTTAGCTTCATTCCCTTTCTCAAGTAATTGTTAACTAAAAGAAGGTGGCCTTTGGGTCAGGGTACTTGTATAACTCAATCTTTGAATGAATATATTCTTTAATAAGTATATCTTTTGCCAAACTTAAGAACTCTGAAAGGTTACCAAACAGTTCTATACAAATTAAACCCTAACTTGTCATTTCAAATCAATGGCAAACTGTTTAGTTAACATGTTAATTAGATAAGAGATAGGAGATAATTAATTTAAAGAAAATGGAGAATAAAAGATGCACATAATGTATTTATTAAAAAGTACTGATGGGGCTAGAGAAATGGTCAAGAGCACTGGCTGTTCTTCCAGAAGACCAAGGTTCAATTCCCAGCACCCATATTGTTACTCTACAGATGTTGAAAATTCTTGGGCCAAACCATATGTAACTCATGTCATGTGGGTGCTGGGAACTGAACCCTGTTCCTCTGTAAGAGCCCTTAACCCCTGAGCCGGCTATCTGCCCCTGGCAGTATTTTAAAATTCATCACATTGTCATATGTATCAATACTTCCTTTCTTTACATTACTGATAATATTCTAAAGTATCTGTGTACCAGTTTGGTTCATTGACCGTGTGACTCTTGTGACTAGTGCTGCCATGAGGGTTCAAGGACATGGATGTGAGTGCCTTCTTTTATCTCTTTTGGATATGGATGATGACTGGAACTGCTGGGAAGGAAGGTATCCTGAGTAAACTATAGTTACAAACATTTGCAAAATCTCCAGTTTTTAATTTTCTCACTGAAACTTAGAAATATATTTGTCAATGCAAACTAATAGATTAGATGCCTATTTAGAACAAAATGTTTTGAAATCACACCATTTTATATGCAGTTAAACATTTGGCTATCTTCCATTCACACAGACTTGTAAAGTTTCAGTACTCATCACAGCAAACTCAAGCCCATTATGCTGACTTCCCAACTTTCCATCTTCTTTTTAATACACTTGCTCACTGGGAGGGGAGGTGAAGACAGAGACAACTTGCAGGAATTGGTTCTCTCCTTCCACCATATGGACTCCAGGGGTGGAGCTCAGGTCAGACTTGGTGGCAAGCACTGTCACTTGCTAAGCTATCTGACTGGACCTGATTTCACAACCTTCTACAGTTTCTTCCTATGAAAGGGTCAGCTATGACCATTAGAAGCCTGGTTCCTCGGTGACTTGGATAAGTCACTTTGCATTCTAAATTTGTTTTTCTCCACTGGAAAACAAAGACAATAGTAATTCCCACCCCAGAATACTGCTGATATCCTAAAATATTAATTCAATTGTAAACACCATGTACTTCACATAGGTTTTTTTGTTTTGTTTTTTTGTGTATACAGTGCTCTGCCTGTATGTTTGCCTGCAGGCCAGAAGAGGACACCAGATCTCATTACAGATGGTTGTGAGCCATCACATGGTTGCTGGGAATAGAACCCAGAACCTCTGGAAGAACAGCCAGTGCTCTTAAGCCATCTCTCCAGCCCCACAGCTGTGTTTTATTAGCACATGGATCAACATACACAATGATTCCATTTTACTGACCTATGTACTTGTTTTCAGCTGGAAGATGAAGATCTGGATTTAAGTTAAAATTACTCTTCCACAGTTCAGCCCAAGAGTTTTCAACATCTGTAGAGAGGAAAAACAAACAGATCCAACAAATAATGCAACACTCAGAATTCTCTTAACAAACCAGCTATCAACTGGCCTTTACCACTAAATCTCTCCTCAGGCACAGCTACAAAACCTAGAAACTTGCTAGTCAAAGCAGTACCCAGCAGCAACGCCATCATCTGAGACAGTGTTCAGAATGCAGACTCTATCTGATTCAGAGTCAATCTTTCTTCCTGTACCTCCCTCCCTCTTCATTCTTGGAGACAAAGTCTCATTACATAGCATGCATTATGCTCTAACTGGAGTTCCTCCTGTCTTGGGTTCCTGGGTAATGGGACTATAATACATGCTACCACATGTGGCCAGAATCTATTTTGGATCGCACGTGACACACATGCACAGTGAAGTCTGAGAAGTGCTCTCCTTCCTTCCTTCCTCCCTTCCTCCCTTCCCTCCCTCCCTTCCTTCCTTCCTCCCTCCCTCCCTCCCTCCCTCCCTTCCTTCCTTCTTTTCTTTCTTTCCTTTTCTTTTCTTTCTTTTCTGGTTTTTCTTAAAGAATAGTTTGGTATTTTAGTTTGCATAGAGCAGGAGCTAGACAGTGATGCCTCCAGAGAAACAGTCCTCTAAAACAGTGGCTCTCAACCTTCCTAATGGAATGACCCTTTAATACAGCTCCTTGTGTAGTGGTAACCACAAACATAGAATTCTTTTCATTGCTACTTCATAACTGTGATTTTGCCACTGTTATGAATCATAACATAAATATCTGTGTTTTCAGATGGTCTTAGGTGACCCCTGTGAAAGGTCATCCAACCCCCAAAGGGGTTGAAACCCACAGCTGAGAACCACTGCTCTAAAACAAGGTGAAACCAAGGGCTGCCTTGCATTCAGAGGCGCAGGCAGGAAGATTCTGAGTTCCAGGCCAGCCAGACCTACATAGTAAGACTTTGCCTCAAAAACAGTAAGTAATATCAATGAGTAACAAAGTAAAAAAATCTACCTACCAAATAAATAATTAAGTAGGATATTTTCACTAATTCAAAAATAAAAATATAGCAGAAAAGAACTGCTCAAACGTGCAAGTATGTTTCACTGCAAAATAAATTTTTAAAAACTTATACTTTTTGTTCTTTCACATGTAAACAAGTTTCCAAGTTTCCTTCATTTCCCAAGATCAGGAAGAGCTTGATTATGTTGCAAATTTCTCTTTTCTTCCTCTCTCTCTCTCTCTCTCTCTCTCTCTCTCTCTCTCTCTCTCTCTAAAGAAAAGGTCTTCTCTGTAGTCATGGATAACCTGGAACTCACTATGATGTAGACCAGACTGTCTCGACACTTGGACTCTTCTGGTCTCTGCCTTCTCAGGTTGTGATAGTAGATGTGCACCACCATGCTTGGCTATAAATGTATCTTATTTGCTTGGTTGGCTTTTTGTTTTGTTTTGTTTTAAGTATTTTTCTAATTATGAGATTAAACTGCATTTGTTGTTGGAAAAAAAAACAACTTAAACTTTTTGCCAGGCATAGTGGTGCACTCCTTTAATCCCAGCACTCAGGCAGCAGAGGCAGGCAGATCTCTGGCAGTTTGAGGCCAGTATCCTGGTTGGTTTTTGTCAACTTGACATGAACCTAGACTTATCTAGGAAGAGGTAATCTTAATTGAGAAAATGCCTCCATCCATATTGCCTATAGGAAGGTCTCTGGACTATTTTCTTGACTAATGATTGATATGGGAAGGCCCAGCTCATTGTGTGTGGATGGTATCACCCCTGGCAGGTAGTCCTAGGTGCTATAAGAAAGCAGGCTGAGGGGTTGGGGACTTAGCTCAGTGGTAGAGCACTTGCCTGGCAAGTGCAAGGCTCCAGGTTTGATCCTCAGCTCCAAAAAAAAAAAAAAAAGAAAGAAAGAAAGCAGGCTAAAAAGCCAATAAGCAGCCCTCCTTTGTGATCCCTGTTTCAGTTCTGGCCCCCAGATTCTCACCTCAAATTCCTGCCCTGAATTCCCTTGGTGGTGAAGTGTGACCTGAAGCATTGTAAGAAGAAATAAACCCTTTCCTTCCCAAACTGCTTTTGGTCATGATGTTTTATCACAACACAAACCCTAACTACGGTCCAGGAATGGAGTATTGCTGTGACAGAACAGACCATGTTTGTAGGAAGACTGTGAAAGGACTTTGGAACTTTGAACTAGAAAAGCCATTGTTCAGAGCTTAATGAGCCATTATGGGGAGTTAGAGATAATGCTAAGAACAGTGCAGAGCAGAGAAACCTTAAGACAGCCGTCTCGAGCCTGGTAGGGTAGCACTGGCATGCTGTGGTATAACCGCAGCACTCCGAGGCAGGGGCAAACCGATCTCTACGAGCCTGAGGCCATCCCGGTCTTACATACATAGTAAGTCTAGGATAGCCAGGGCCATGTAGAGAGACGCTCTCTTTAAAAAAAAAAGATAGCAATCCTGGTCTATACAATGAGTCTAAGGTCAGTCAAGGCTTCAAAGTGAGACCCTGTCTAAAAAATTAACAAAAATTAAAATTATATAAATGCATGTGCGCGCGCGTGCGCGCGCACACACACACACACACTTTTTGTCTTCATAAGAACCATAAAATTCCCCGCTGGGGCTGGAATGGCTCAGCAGTTAATAATACCTACTGCTCATGCAGACACACAGCAGCTCACAACTGCTTGTACCTCCAATTCCATGGGGTCTGACACCTTCTGGCTTCCTCAGGCATCCACATATACATGGTTGCACATAAACTCACTCTCTCTCTCTCTCTCTCTCTCTCTCTCTCTCTCTCTCTCTCTCACACACACACACACACACACACACACACACACACACACACACACACACACACACACACGGTTCTTTTTAAAAGTCCCCGGCCGAGTCAGAAACACTTAACTAGAGGAGAACCGTCAGTCTCTTACCTTCTATGCTGTACTGAGTCCCAAACCACTTCTCCTTGAGGTCACATCTCCCCTCATTAGCACCAGACAGAAGAACGAGGTTTGCCTTCTGAGGAACCAGCTGATTGAGGGCTTCAGCAATGACCTAACAAAGGGAACAGGAAACAACATGAGACAAGGGAAGGCAGAAAACTTGGTAACAATTTAAGTGAATACACTCCTGTTAGAAAAATAGTTGCATTGTTACCCCAGTGTCTTGATGTCAGTGAACTGTTTCTAATGCATGCACCTAATTTATAAAACTCTAAGTTTATTACTATTTCAAAAACTTTATTTTTACCTCTATTGAGCTATAATTGACAAACATCAAATGTTGTGTCCTCATTGTGCTAAGGCAGCTCATCTGGACTCTCACACTCCAATGGGACCAGCAATAAAGGAGCAGGGCTGTCATTTACTGTACTGTCACTAGGCAGCAGGAAGCAGTGTCTAACATAAGCTATATCTTGGGACAGCTAACTTTATTGTTGGGTCCTATCTTGTGCATTTTAAGATCGTTTGTACAATCTCAGGCTTCTACCCACTATACCCTAGGAATACCCTGTAGATGAACTTCTAAAATAAAATATCACCACAGTACGCCACTATCCATCCCTAACTGTCCCAAACAAAGTATCTTAGACACTAACAAATATTCCCTGAAGGCAAACTATCCAGGCTGAAAAAGCTACTCTACAGGAAGAAGCTGATTTGGTCCCCAGGAGTGGAGGAGTGACTAGTCAACTGTTGTCCACTTGCACATAATATTATATGTAAGTCTTTAATCCTTGTAGCCCTGGGGATTAAACCTCGGACCTTGTACATGCACATTAGGCAAATTCTCCTCCACTGAGCTACATCCCAAAGCATCTTTTGACTTTTTATTTTGAAACAGGATTTTAACCTGCAGTTCAGGCAGACTTGAGCTTAAGACCCTCCAGCCCAGCCTCCCAAACAGCTATAATTATAGGCCTGTGCCATGAGACCCAGCCCATAAGTAATTTATTTCTAATACAGGGACAGCCGCATTTTTCTTGTAATATTAAGTATTAATTTTTTTTTTCTTTCGAGACAGAGTTTCTCCATGTAACAGCCCTGGTTATCCTGAAACTCACTACGTAGACCAGGCTAGCCTTGAACTCACCGAGATCAGACTACTTCTGCCTCTCTGAGTGCTGGGATTAAAGGCATGTGCCACCATACCCATCTAAGTTTTAAAATTAATTGTCCTGGGTTTCCAATCAAAAGTAGGCTAGGCAATTTTTTTAAAGAATGCTTAGAACCAAACTACATAAATGTTAGAAACTGCCTTAACTATTTTAAGTGTTCTAACACTTGGAAAATTACAAATGGTGTGTAATAAGATTCTATTTCATCCTTTATATCAAAAGATGAATGAATGGAGTGAGAGGTCTAACTCATTGCATAAGTGCTTGCCTAGCATTCAAGAGGCCCTGGGTCTGGCAGCCGGCACCATGTGAACTCAGCATGGTGACGCACACTTGCAATCATAGCACCTGTGAGAAGCAGAAGGATCAGGAGTTCAAGGTCATCTTCAATTACAGAGCAAGTGTGAGCCAGCCTAGGATAAATGAGACTGTCTCCAACAACCAGAAAAGACGGCCTGTGTAAGAGACTCTGAGAAATCCCTCATTAGTCTTCTGTTTAATCAAACAACAATTCTGACTAAACTTACCACATTCTCTCCATTCTCACAGTTCTTAAAAAAAATCTCTACACTTTTTCACCCTCTTTCCTAAAGCAAGTTCTAAACTGGATTGCTCCTTACTTCTGGCTTGTACTCGAACAGAAGCTGATCTCCGGTGAGAAAGTCCTGAAGTGGGTACAGCTGCATGTTCTCACACATGTTCTCCACGTACTCCACTGGATCTGTCTGGAAAGAGGTACGTACAACCGTTACATTTCATACGAGAGCCACCACTGATGTCTTAGTCCATCACAGCAGACACTTGAGACAGAAGCATCTGAGTGACTCTAACAGGACGCTATGTCACTCTAAGAGGACGCTCAGGACTCCAAGAGCGCAAGCCCATGCTGCAGGGCCAGGAAGCTTCACCTGCAAAGTGCCACCCGAGCCCAAGACCAACCTACCCTGCTCCAGTCACACCAGCCTCTCATGAGAGCAGCCCAGCCCCACACTGAGCAAGTGCACAACGTGACTGCTATGTCAATACAGATGGGGACTCAACACTGAAGCATCACCAGTTAAACTACAATGTGTCACTAGCTAAGAGTGGTGACAAGTAGAAAGTAGAAGAGTGGGTCTCAACAGAGCAAGGCAGGGGCTGGAGAAAGAGCCATAGGCCCCACAGGACAGGAGCAGTGACTGCTCTGCAGAGCAGAAGGAGAACTATGGATAACAACAAATACCTCAAAATAGCCAGGAAAAAAAGGAATTTAAACATTTCCTAAATATATAAAAATGTTTTGGTAACAGATACATCAATTACTCTGATCTGAGCGTTACACATTGTATATATGTATTAAAATCACACTGTACTAAAAAAATGGACATTTATTATGGTGTATAAAAATAGTCTCGGGCTGGAGAGATGGCTCAGAGGTTAAGAGCACTGAGTGTTCTTCCAGAGGTCCTGAGTTCAATTCCCAGCAACCACATGGTGGCTCACAACCATCTGTAATGAGATCTGGCACGCTCTCCTGTATACATAATAAATAAATAAATAAATCTTTAAAAAATAGTCTCTAAGAAGAAGTTATATTAATCAGTATGTTATCTCAATTTAAAAGTGAAAAACGATCAGTTCTCTGGTTTATAAAATAGAAATAATTTTCCAGGAGGGAAAAAGCAATCAATTCAAGAATTTACTCACACCCGGAACACTGGCGGTTTGACTGAGAACCCCCCTCAGGCCCCTATGTTGGAACTATCTGAGGAGAGGAGGTGTGTTACTGAGGGTGGGCTTTAAGCTCTCAAGAGCCTCCCCATCCCCGTGCAGGCTCTGCTTCCTGCCTGAGTTTCAGCGGAAGCTCTCAGATGGTCCTGTCGCCGGCTGCCATCGTAGTCTCGAACCCTCCAGAACCATGAGCCAATTAAATGTGCTCATTTATAAATTGTCTTGGTGCTGGTGTTTTACCACAGCAATGAAAAAGTGACTAACACATACACAAACTCTGTTTTTACTTTATTTTGAGACAGTCTCATTAACTTGCCCAGGATAGCTTGTAACTCACTGAGTAGCCCAGGCACGCCTGCCACCGTCTCTAGAGTAGTTGGGAATACAGGCTCACACCATCAGGCCTGGCTCTGTTTCACCTTTTTATTGCTTTTAAGATTGATTGACTAATTCATTGATTATGTATGCAGTGTTCTGCCTGCATGTATGACTGCAGGCCAGAAGAGGGTGCCAGATCTCATTATAGATGGTTGTGAGCCACCATGTGGGTGCTGTGAATTAAACTCAAGACCTCTGGAAGAGCAGCCATTGCTCTTAATCTCTGAGCCATCTCTCCAGCCTTGTTTTACCTTTTTAATGAGCTATTTTTACCAGCTTCTTCCTTGTAATGCAACTGCTCTAACCAACATGGTAGAAACCTGAGCAATTAAAAGCATTTGCTCTGACAAATGGACCCTACCTAAAAGCTGACCCGTGGCACAAAAGCAATAGACTAGGTACTGGTAAAATAAACAAACTGGGTGTGTATCACAGTGGTAGTGGTCTTCTTGGTATGACAAGGATTCAATCTCTAGCATCACAAATGAAAATGTGCACACACATATTTTTAGTTATAATTTTAGATTTAGACTTAAATTGGTTATAAATTTCAGATTTAACATTGGAAGCTGTAATCCATAAACCACAAAATCTACCCTTTTAAAGTCTATAATCCAATAGTTTTTATATTCACAAAGCTGTCCCATCATTACACTAAGTTTCAAACACTTCATCATTCTCCAGCTCATAGTACTCAATACTCTACTGCCCTCAGCCCATAGCCATCACCTGTGTTCTTCACTCTACATTTACTTGTACTATTCCAAATAAATAGTGTTGTTTTTAACAAAATCTCAATCATTCAATTTTACCAATAAAGACTCTGGAGCCAGATATTGGAAAGCCTGCTAGCTCAGAGGAGCAGAGAAAGTACCTAGCTGACCTTTCTCCTCTGCTGAAATCCCTGACCTCTCTTGTCCTATGCTATCTCAAACCCAAACCTCAAACTGAATGTCCCTCCCTTCCACTTCCTGTGCATCTCTCTATCCGCCCTCCTGACTCCCTCTTACTCTCTATGGTTTTTTCTTGTTCATTTCCTGTCAACTGGTTGCCTGCTCTACCTCTTGACATGTGGTTGACTTTATTTAATCCTGTTTACAATATTGAAGCAAAAAGCTCTTGGATTAAAGGTGTGTGCTAGGGCTAGAAACAGGTTTCTCCAGTAAATAACACAATCTTGGGGTTCACAGTGATCAAATATCCTGCAACAACATAGACTTGTTTACCAAGAAACCTTTAGTGTCTGGTTTCTTTCATTAAACATAACATTTCAAAGGTCCAGTTGTAATATAAAATCACTTTTTTATGGCTGAATAATATTCCATAACAGGAATTTCTGCTTCATTTTTTTTATTTAATGATTTATGAATAGTTACTTTTACTTTAGGGTTATAATAAATGATGCCGGTATGAACCTTTGTACATAAGTTTGTGGATATCTATGTTCCCAATTCTCTTGGGTATACACCTAAGAGTCGTGGCTAGGTGGCAACTTTTTCAAAGCAGCTGTGACATCTATCATTGCCAGCTATGCCTGAGGATTCAGATCCATCTACAGCTTCTCAAACATTTGCTAATACACATCTTTTACCTGTTTTGTCTTCTATAAACCCTTTTTCATTTCAAAAAACTGCCTTCCATTAATTGCTACATTATTGGTCCTGCCTACAAAAATAATCTTTAACAACATAGCTCTAGAAGTCAACAAGATAGCTGAGTAGGTAGAAGCACTTGCCACCACGCATAATGACCTCAGTTTAATCCCCACATGACAGAAATTGTCCAACTCCTACCAACTGTCCTCTGACCTCCAGATGTGTGCTATATAGCATACACACAACAAATAAACAAGTAAAAAATTTTAAATAGATCCATTTCAAACATTTGACTTATGACACATACTGAGTACAAGTTTCTATATAGAACTTAAATTTTTTCTTTAAAAATATTACTTCGAGAAAGGCATTCCTATTTGCCTTCATTGATGAAAGTCAGAAAAAAGTGTGAAGAGGAAACAGTTTTGTTTAAAATAGAAACGTACACACCCCCAAACAGAACTAACTTGGCATACTTTAAGTAATTACACAGTTTATGCAGCAAAACCGGCCTTTTCTGACTTGTTCTCCTTTCACATTTGCTTAGGTTTTGATCTAAGATGTCTTGATCATATGTTAATATCAAGGTGGCATACCAAAGATGCAGGAGAAAGGGATGAGGAGCTGTGACATATGGAGATGTCAGTCAATGTTTATCTTGAGATGTCCTGCTAATGACTAATAGCACAGAGGGACAGGGGGTGGAAACAACACTCTGAACCATGAAGAATATAGGAATCTGGGTGTCACCTACGGCTCTGGTACCCAAATGCCCACTCTGATATCTCCCCTTGTGATTCTGACTCTCATGTTTGCCACCACAACTGATGAGAAAACACACTCTCAGTAAGGTGGCTGGACAGAACTTATATAGGTACCAACTCTATCAATCAGCTTACAGGGAAGAGTGCCTATAGGGCCCTCTAGGGGCTCAGGTGAGACACTGCAGCCTTCAGTTTCAGAGTAAGACTTTTAATTTTAGATGGCTTCAAGGATAGAAAATACTACAGAGGAGTCAATAATAACTGGAGTTTCTGCAACTTCCCTCATGAAATTACATCTTCCCTACTTATGGTATACATTGAGAGGACAGACTTTGGTAACCATCAAAAAAGCCATCTTTTTCAGATGGTCTGATTGGCTATTTATTAATCAGAGCTCTCTTATCTAGGACCCTTATGTCAGTGGACAAAATAAGGGAGACCCTGAATTTGGTGAGAAGAAATCACATATTGTAACATGAATTGCTAAATGGTCTTATTAATAAAAAACGCAGAGCTAGATATTGGGGTGAAAGCTGAAAGATCAGAGAAACAGAACAAGCCAGCCACATTCTTACCTCTACAAAATTCTCAGCCTCAAGAGAGAGACTTCTTGTTTACTCACGCCTTATATCCCTTTCTGTGCCCTGCCACCTTCCTTCCTTCCTAGTGTTGGGATTAAAGGCATATGCCACCATGCCTGGTTCTGTTCCCAGTGTGGCCTTAAACTCAGAGATCCAGATGGATCTCTGCCTCGAGAATGCTAGGATTTAAAGGTGTGTGCTACCACTGCCTGACCTCTATGGGTTTTTGGGGGTTGTTTTTTGGGACAAGGTTTCTCTGTATAGCTTTGCACCTTTCCTGGAACCCACTCTGTAGCCCAGGCTGGCCTCGAACTCACAGAGATCCACCTGCCTCTGCCTCCCAAGTGCTGGGATTAAAGGTGTGTGCTCTGACCTCTATGTTTAAAGTGGCTGGCTTTGTCCTCTGATCCCCAGGCAAGCTTTATTGGAGTACACAATGTATGACCACAACATATTTTCATTAGTCTCTTAATTTTTTATTATAAGAGGCCTAAATTCAATCCCCAGCACCACATAAAGATAAATTAATAAAAGTATCAATATCAGCATTACACATGGTAATATGAACAATGTCTATGACTACCACCCACCAAAACCACAATACAGTTACTACAGATATTTAAAATACCATGCATAGTCACTGCTGAACAATTTTGAAAATCACTAGACATTCCACTGGATCTTACACAAGAAAGACACATATTACTATTTTACTATTCTGAGCATTTTATTCCTATATTCTTTTGTGAATTATACTTTTACATACTTAAAAACACTATTCTATTGGCTGGTATATTAACAGTATTGTCTCTGTTAAATTTCCCAACTGTGCTACACAGAGAAACCCTGTCTCAAAAACCAAACCAAAACAAACCAAAACAAAAAAACAACCACATGCAGAGAAGAAAGCAAATGAAAAACATTACCAGTCTCTAGGTGAGGGTATACCAGCCATTCCTGTGCACTGACAGCAATTTCTCTAAAGCTTGGGAGCTGACAGGATGCGTTATTCTGAGGAGCAACCCACAGGCTTCAACAGACTTCCAAAGGGCATGTACACATTCCAGCACACACCCCTTCTCTAAACTGTTTACTTTCAATATTATACAGTACTTTCATTTGAATGTCCTTATACTACACATACACAGGATGGTTGACTTTTTCATAATGCCCCAAAGATCATTTGTATGTATGAATGTGGGACATGGGTGCCCTCAACAAAGCATAGTGTATGTCAAAGGCCAAGGCTGAGTATCATCCCCTATTCCTTCTTTTGAGATAAAACTTCCTACATAGACCAGGCTGGCCTCAAACTCAGAGATCCACCTGCCACTGCCTCCCAAGTACTGGAATGAAAGATGTGTGCCACCATGCCAGGCCTCCACTCTTATCTACATGATCCATACTCAGTTCCTCATGCATACGCAGCAATTACTTTACTCACTGAGGCACTGGCCAAGACTACAAAGCTCTTTACCTAAGTACTTTCAATTCCCTGGAATATAAACAAATCTTTTGTCTTTGGCAAATTCAATTCAAATTTATCATATCCATGAAGACCTTCAATCAAGGAAAAACTCCTCTCCCTTAAATCCCCAAATCTCAAGTGTTCTTAATATTACACGTGGTAATTACTATTGATTACCTTGTAAAATATCTTCACAATATTTGAATTCCCAAACTATTGAATTTCACGGCAAACTCTCCATTAAATGTTTATCAAGGGGGACAGATAACAGGTGATCACACAGAAAAATGGTCATACATCATGATCTAGGTCATGGGCCCAGTCTTCCCTTGTAACCTAAGTGCTAACAACAAAAGTGTCAAGACCATCTTGAGAAGCACAATTAAAATTCCAGTGACACTTCCATAAAGTGGGACAATGGTCACACCAGTTCCAATTTGTTCATATAACATGCAAAAATAATCTGACTTCTAATACCTGTTCTTGGTAATGAAATTCATTATCCTCAATTTTCTGAATCTCTTCAAAAACTCTGTGAAAGAGAACATGACAATTAGAAGCTATATTAACATTTCTCATTGCAATCACCCCCAAGAAAGAGGCATAAGAATAAAAAGAGCTAGCTAAATAATAGTAAAGGTTACAGTCTGCACTCAGACGGAGAGGGATCAGGACACAGAGCCAATGAAGGAAACAGTAAGAAATAACAGACCACCATCTTATAGGATTAAAGCATGTCTGTTGGCAGTCTGAAACTAAAATTGTACTAGGATCGACCCAGTTTCATTCTAGGAAATTTTATTACCTTTTCTCTGGGCCTAGCTTCTGCAGCATTTTTAAATACTGAAAGACAGTATGAGCAACCTAGAAACAGAACATTTCATTAGTCTTTTGCATAAAGTAATATCTAGAGAAAAAAAAATAACTCCATTTAATTACTTACCTCATAAAAATGCTCATATCCCTCATCAGTCAACGTAATAGAAATGCTGAACACAGAGTAAGTAGAATTTTGCTCAAAGCCTGTCTCACCATTTCCACCAAACAATGCAAGAGCCCAGCACCTACAGTTGGGAAAATTAATCTAATCAGTAAGCCTTTAAATTAACAAAGTCAACAAGTTTTCTATGTAAAATTATGGACTCTGAGCTTTTGATGTAAATGTATACTTTAAAGTGTTCAGGGGGTTTTGTTTGTTTGAGATCAGGTCTCACAACATAGTTTTGACTGGCCTTGAACTTGCAGCAATCCTTCGGCCTCAGCCTCCCCAGAGCTGAGATGACAGGGTTGTGACACCCCACCCAACAACAGTAAGTTTTCAAGTTCAGATCTTAAGAGCACAAGGAATTACAGTAGAAGTCACCAGAACCAAACAACAGTCAACTTTTCCTGTCTAATGGGAAACTAATACTGTTCAAGCAGCTTTATGATGCCAATGTGATTCTTAATGGAAAAATAAAATAAAAACACACAATTAACTATTACATACAGTTACTGAGAAACATTTCATTTATCATCTTTGATTCTGTCTCCTAAAAGACTTAAAACAATTAAACTATAACCCAACTCAGAATGTCAAATGAGTTCTTAGAAACTTTAAGCTATCCTATACGGTTAGCGAATAAAGCAACAATGAGTAGATCATTTCCTGGCTAAAATAACACCAAAAACTTAAATCAGAGGGTGTACACCAAATGAAGAGTTTGCAAGTCCAATAGAACTCAGTAAGAAAAATGTTTACACATACCAAAAAGCACACTGCTCACATCCTAAAAGGGTCCCACATATACTCAATGTCAAAGTTCTTAGTAATAACTGCCCTCTCAATTTCTGTGAATGTTCTAGAATACAACGATAGTATTTTAAATAGTATTTCTATAAACTTTTCATTCTCAAATTAGTACACAGGAAAAAACAAAGAAGAAATTAAAAGTATTGATCTAGACTCTAAAGTTCTATTTCTATTGTTTGGTTAGAAATGAAACATCTGCATAATTGAATTAGGACACACTCTACTAATGTAGCTGTATTTTGGTGGGGGTGGGGTGTTAGTTTTTTGAGACAGGGTATCTCTGTGTGGCCTTTGTTGTCCTGGATCTCACTCTGTAGACCAGGCTGGCCTCGAACTCACAGAGATCCGCCTGCCTCTGCATCCTAAATGCTGGGATTAAAGGCGTGCGCCACCACCGACTGGCTACCTATACTTTTCTTAACTCTACATGTTCAGAATGATTTTTCTACAGTTCACCTTTTGGGTTGGAAACCCTAGAGAGCCACAGAATTGAAATAACTGACTTACTTATCCAAATTATCTTATTAGAACTAGCCTCCTTATATAATTATGGAATCAACTGTTAATTCCATATATAATTTTTTTAACTTTGTAATTATTTCCAACATGAACTAAAAAAGACAGTTTATAAGAAACCTCACAAATACAGTCATTAAAGTGACCTAGGTAATTACTATGACTATATTAGCATTTTGATTCCAGACCTCATGGCAGCTAAAGCAGAGAAATGCAGGTTATTATTAAGAGACTGTTACAGAAATGCTTAATAACTCAATACTTGCTTCTTTCTAAGGTAAGAAAGAATGCTGCCTTTGCCTTCATGTCCAACCAGCCAGGAAATATAATGAAGTGGCTTCACCCTTTAAAAAAAAAAATTAAGGATCAGAAGTCAAAAGAAGGTTTAAATATACCAGGTTTGAGAACCTAAGCTTATTCTTATAAATTCAGTAAACATGACATTTTAATCAGTTAACAGTCACAATATAAAAACAGAAAATGGTAAGACACTTCATTTGAAGTTACTTTTTGGAGGAAAGGGTGGTATTTTTGATTTTGAGGTTTTTCTGAATATATGTGTGTGTGTGTGTGTGTGTGTGTGTGTGTGTGTGTGTGTGTGTATAGATGTGTACACTTGCATGTGTGTGCTCAGGTACATATGCACATGCATGCATGTGGAAGCCAAAAAAAATCTCAGGTGTCAGCTTTATGGTCTCTATCCACCTCCTCTGAGACGAGGTTTCTCACAGGCCTGGGGTTTACCAATTAGACTAGACTAGACTAGACTAGACGACTATGGGGCCAGCGAGCCCCATAGGCCCTCCTGTCCCTGCTCCTCAGCTCCCTCTATCAGAACATGGACTATATGAGTCAGTGTCCAGAATCAGATTTTTACAAAGTCCTTCATTACTCTATCAGGCTATAGGATAAAACAATGTTATTCTAAAGGTTGGAAATCTAAAGTCTAGTTTCAGTTTCCTTCAAGTACATTAGGATCTTAAACAAAGATATGATTTAATGTATTTCTCTTTTCCTCTTCATCTGACTGGCCATCACTGCTCCCAGAACCTCATGAAGCAGTCAGTTACAATAATAGTCAATGTAAAAATACGCTGTTCACATTCTTTCACCATTTGTCTCTACTACAATTTAAAGGTGTGTTCCCTAGAATAAGGAATAATAAAAAATAAAATAAAATAAGAAGACAAGAAATCTAATTAGACTACAAAATTCAATTTAGTAGTATTTTTACAACATGATGAACATACAGTGACTACTGATACTGGCTACATGTCCACCAAAATTTAGTAAGTCCTTGAAAATCAAATTCTGCTAAGCAATTCTCAAAGCCTTGATAATATAGATTAAAATGTGAGTTGAATTACACACACACTAGAGAGGTACAGAGTAAGGCAGCTACAGAATGAGGCCAGCTGAGTGAATGTTTGCATTTGAACAAAACTAATAATGCTTCCGATGGCAACACTGAAAGGAAAAACATTGCTTCTCTGTGAAAAACGGCTCTCCACTAAAGTTAATTTATTGAGAATTCACATATTTGGGGTATAAAAATGACTGATAAGGAAGTGTTAAACAAAACCCTACAATAACTTGTCACTTTTTGTAATTTTTGATATTTCTTCAAATACTTTGTGATTAAGAAAAGTCTTTGTTGACAGCATGTGTTGAGCTCCCACTCCCATAAGAGATGTTTTATATTTGATTCCTTTTAGTTTTTAAAATATTTATTTGTTTTTACTTTATGTGTGTATGGGTGTTTTGCTTGTATGTCTGTCTGTCATCACATGTATGCAGAGCTCATGGAGGTCAGTAAAGGATGTCAGATCCTCTGGAACTGGAGTGATAAACAGCTGTGTAATGCTTGAAGAATATAAAATGAGCTACTAATGTTGGGCCATCTTTGAGGACAGAGACAAAGACAGAAGAACTTGTTAGCTAGTACCCTTTAGTATTAGTTTAATAATGTCAATATTTCTTAAGACATTCATAACAACAAATATATATTGCTTTTTGCTGTATTATTCTTGTAACATACACTTTCCTGCTTTCTCACTACAACCACAATGTTTTTGTTAATTTCAATGAACTTGATCAAATACTCTAGCATGAAACAAAAAACATTTACTGAGCTCAAACAATACACACTGCTTCCTTTCCTTCTGCTGGGTTTGCCTGCACAGCTTTGCTTTGTTGGTATTGTTGGTAGTAGTTTAAGAAAAAAATAAGATGGGCTGGTGAGATTTTTCCATAGTTAAGAACATGTACTGCTCTTGCATAGGACTGGACTTTGTTCTCAGAACCCATGTTGGAAAGCTTACAACCACCAGTAACTCCAGCTCCAGAGGATTCAAAGCCCTCTGCTGGCCTCCACAGGCATGTGCATTCATGTGTACATACCCCTATGCAGGCACACATATACACATAATTTTAAAATAAACCAGATGGTGATGGCATACATCTTTAATCCCAGCACTTGGGAGGCAGAAGCAGGTGGATCTCTTGAGTTCAAGCTGCAGGCCAGCCAAGGCTATGAAGAGAAGCCATGTCTCAATACAAAACAAAAAATAAATGTATTTTTTAAAATAAGCAAAATTTATATCAATTCATTTGCATTTATTTATTATAAAGCATTTATAGAATTAACTATTCCTTACCTAAAAACAAAACAAAATGAAACAAAACAAAAACTGCTTGCCCAAGCTGTGTTGTTCATACATAAACTGACATTTTTACCCTAGTTTATATAATGTCCCTAACTCACAGAAGTAAATCCGCTGGCCTTGAACTCACAGAGATCTGCCTGCCTCTGCCTCCAGAGTGCTGAGATTAAAGACACACACCACCACCACGAGCTTAACCTTCACTTTTGACAAGTAAAAACTGAACAAATAAATCATAAATTAATATATTTTATTCTACAAATATTAAAAATAATTAGAAAAGTAAACATTAATGCCAAATGTTTGATTTCAAAGACTCAGGTAAAGTAACTCATTATAAAAAAATTCTACTTTTTACACTGAGAAAAACCATGAAATACGTAAAGACTTGAATAATCTAGTAGTTAAATTCCAGTTTATAAGACATCCGAGTTTTAAATATAGAAACCCCAAACTTAAAGCACACAGCCTTCTCTAAATTATGATCCTGACTCTATATTAAATGAAGCCAATCTCCCTTGACCTCTCACCTGTAATGTTGCTGTTGAGGAGGAAGTGCCCATGTGATGGTCAGAGCATGGATTTTTCTGATTGGAACAACTAAACAAAAATGCCACAAGAACTGTTATAAGTATTTTTCTATGACATTTTCTGTTATAAAAACAAATTTTTTGTTCAATATATCTCATCCTCCAGCAATCACAGGATGGTTAAATAAAATGCAGTTGTTACTTCAAGTTGCCAATATTCTAATTTGAGTAATTGTTTTAAGCAAGAATGAAAAGAACAAGGAGAAAATGAATGCCCTTAGGGCTGAATCCTTTTGTCAAGGGTCAGGAGGTCCATGGGAGATCTGCCCCATGCTCCTGGTGGCAGTGCTTGAGGTTCCTGGTAAAACTCACTTGCATTTAAGTCTTCCTGAGTCTGCTTCTCATGATAAAAATGTGTGCACTGGCTAAAGTATTTCTGGAGATTATGAGTCCATAAATAGAAAATCTAAAGCTAGAAACAGCAGAAAATACTCTCGGAATATCTGGCTTAACAGGATGAAGCCTGCAGCAGAAAGGGTGTGCCGAACTGACACGGGGAGAGGAGAAGCAGAGACCGAAAGAAACAGGGAAAAAGAGAAAAGTCCCCTGACTAAAAGAAAAAGAGGAGACAGAAGAATGTCTCTGTAATAATCACTATTGGCAAGCTGGAAAGGAATTACAATGTGATCATGCAGCAGCTCGTCATGCAGTTACTACAGATGCCAAATTTTAAAAAGAAAAGATCAGTATATATTTAGTAAGTATATATTTTTATAATCTTGAATATTTATGTTCATTTACCTATAAAGTATCAAAGGAAATTTGCCAAACGGGCTCTCTTCCTAGTAAGACTTGAAGACGCCCTTCCAGTTCCCTGACACTTGATGACCTCTTCATTTAATAAATACAAATATGTATAATGAAGTTTAAAGAAATGTTTTCTCTCTTCTACTTCCACTTTCTTGAGGATAAAATGAGGAGGGTTGGGAAGGTGGAGACAAGAACAAAAGGAATATGGGAAACTGGGGAAGCATGAAGTAGACCAAGGAGCAGCAGGGCGCCACAGCCTGCCAGCGGCCTCCATCTGCCCTAACCGGATCTCCACCACCCAATCAGTCCCTTTTCAACAGACATGATTTCTGTTGTGCTTTGCATTTTCAAAGAAAACTGGCAGACTCACATTTTAGGAAATGTGCTAAAGTTATTTCAAGCAATTTTAAAACTTAGGTTTACAAACCTCTATAAAGTTTGTTAAATGCTGGTGTGTCAAAAGGATCCGTTAAATGGCCAAAGTTTGGTTTAGGTAGCCCACTGAAAAGAAAACAAACACATTAAGACTTAATTGGGAAAAGCCTTATGAACAGTAGTATCAGGGATGCTTCACTGACTAACAAATATTTCTAAGCAATCTACTCTGCACAGTGCTGGCTGAAGAGTATTCTTGGCATGAGCAAATGGATTGAAATCCCGACTGCACTGTCTTCACCTCTATACCAGAAGACCCTGCCCCTATCTGCACCAGAAGACCCTGCCCCTATCTGCACCAGAAGACCCCACCCCTATCTGCACCAGAAGACCCTGCCCCTAACAATTACTGCCTCTTTCAGTGCCATTTACTTCTAGATTTTCTCCTGTAAGAAGTACTTGCAGTTAGTAAAGCTGTACTAGAAATAACATTTTTTTAAAATGTAACTATATATGGAGTGATTAGGTATAAATCACCATCATCTACAAGATATTTCTTTAATGAGGAAAAACATTCCATATTCCAAACAACTGACAAAAGAAAAGGAGGGAAAAAAAAAACACCTTTCAACACAAAATTTGTTAGGAGAGGTAGGTGTACATGATATGCTTTTCAACTCTTATCATAGTTCCAAATGCTCCGACGGAAACAGAAAAGGGAAAAAATAAATGTAAAAAGCAGCATAAAATCTTCAGAATTATTGCTTACTATAAATTTACAAGCATGTAATTTTTGAGCTATGGAAATAGGGTCCTATCCTAGCTTTTCTACTCAAAAGCTATACAATCTTGACTAAGCTAGTAAACTTAGGTCTCAGTTTTATGACCTTTAAAAAAAATACCTTCGGGACTAATACAAAAAGGTGTGCTCTTGAATGGTGGAGACATGTAACTTACAGAAAGCGACTGTCTTACTTGTTCGGTATCTGAGAGAAGATCTCTGTCACCCACTTTTCCAAAGTGTCCAGGGTTTCTTGAAGGAGGATGAGGGGGAAGGGTGCAGGAGAATAGACACAAAATATCATTAGTCAATGCAGAAAACTGTAACACACTGGTGGTTGTTTTTTATACACATTTGAATTAGGCTAACACTGACTTGTGTTAACCAGTCATGAGAAACTGGAAGGATATCAACAGATCAGAAAACTCTATGGCCGGGCTGTGGTGGCACACGCCTTTAATCCCAGCACTCGGGAGGCAGAGCCAGGCGGATCTCTGTGAGTTCAAGGCCAGCCTGGGCTACCAAGTGAGTTCCAGGAAAGGTACAAAGATACACAGAGAAACTCTGTCTCAAAAAACCAAAAAAAAGAAAGAAAGAAAGAAGAAGAAAACTCTATGACACCACAGTTTTGTCAGACTTTAAGTTTAAAAACACAAAAAAACTTTTGTTTACCACTAGGTGAGCATGAAGAGGCAAGAGACATGAATATGCCAACTGTCTTCCTGCACCCATTCCAAAATATGTCTTTCAGGAAGGTTCTTTTCTCCCCAGACTAACCCTTCTCTCTTAGCATCCTACTACCCCTTCCAGGCTCCACCTGCATATACACACTGATACTGTGCTATATGTGCTGAGGCTTTCCCCACAATTATTCTTAGGGTTCAGAATGTACATCACAGTAGTCTTCATCGTCAACTTGGGTGGATTTAAGATCATAGAAAACACACCTCTGGGCACGTAGGTGAGGTCTAATTTAGGAAGACCAATCTGACTGTGGGTGACCTCATCCCATAACTAGTGTTCCAAACTGAGTACAAAGGGCAAAGGAGGGGAAAAGCTGAGCACCAGCCTTTGCCTGTGTCTCTGGTCTGCACAGGATGTAGAGGACCAGGCATACTCTATGACAGTGAATTCTACCAAACCTTCCCAAGTCGCTTCTGTCAGTATTTTGTCAGAGCAGTGAGAAACGGAACAAAAATAGTGCATGGTTTCTAACTTTTGGTTCCTTTCCTACACTGCATAAGAAATTTTAAAATGTCTATTAAAACACAAGATGAAAAAGAACCCATCACACCAAAAAAAACAAACAAACAAACAAACAAAAAAAAAACCAAAAACCCATCACTGGACTGTTTGTGTTAATTCCAACCAGACACCTAAGTTTCAATAATTCTCAATAAATGAGCCCGAGGTTTTTAAACCATGTGATTATCATGAGAGATATCCTGAGCTTAATTCCCAGTACTTCAAAGAAAAGAAACAAAAGTTAAAAAAAAAGATATATACAAATTAGACTAACCAAGTGTTAAATTTAACCTAAACTACTTTCCTTACACAGCTATTTGATTTTGTTAAACTTTGTGTGTGTGAGTGTGTGTGTGTGTGTGTGTGTGTGTGAGAGAGAGAGAGAGTATTCATGTGTATCACTGTGCATGAGAGGTCAGAGGACAGCTTGCAGGAATTTGTTCTTTCCTTCCATCATGCTGGTCTCAAGGATTGAACTCAGGTAATCAGGCTTGGCAGGAAATACCTTAATCTGCTGAATCATTTTGCTGGCTCTAAGTAAATATTTGACTCTGTGTGTGTGTGTGTGTGTGTGTGTGTGTGTGTGTGTGTGCATGTGTGTACAAGTGGAGGCTGGAGGTTGACATTTGGTGTCTTCCTCAATTGTTCTCTAACATTTTTTTAAAGTTACTCCTGCTTGCCTTCAAAAAACTAATTTTAATTACATTTATTTTGTGTGTGTGAAGGTCTACCATGTAGATTTTGTAAAATGAACTCACATTTGGTGTCCTAACCTGCTAAGTCATCTCACTAGCCTTTCCACCTTAACATTTCCAGCATGGCCTCACTGAACCTGGAGTTTACAATCCAGCTGGACTGGCCCATCTCTGCCTCCCTAGTCTGGGATTACAAGTGCATGACATTGGGCTTGCCTTTTACACGAGTGCTGGGCATCTGAACTTAGATCTTTAATCCTGTGAAACAAACTCTTTACTAAATGAGCTATCTATCTTCTTAAACCCAGAAATTTGACTTTTAGATAGTATAATGAGAAAGCCTCAAAAATCAATGTAATCTAGATTACATGTGATTTTCATCAAAATTCTATTGTTTATTTAAAAAATTTACAGTAAGACTTGGGAAGCTAAGACAAGTGGATCTCTGAGTTTGAGGCCATCCCAGTCTATACAGCAAGTTCCAGGACAACCAGGGCTATACAGAGAAACCCTGTCTCAAAAACAAACAAAATCTGTAATATTAATCAGCATATCAAACTGGAAAAGAGTACCAAGAAACTAAACTCCTGGGTAAATAAAATTCCATATACATGAAATAATTTGCAACAATTTATAAATTAATGTCTATACTAAAAATACCAATGTATGTTATAATAATATAAAAATAAATTTAGAATCACATTTGTGGATTAATTTTGAAAAATGAGAAAAATGTTTCATATGTAATCAGCTTTGATCTCAATTTTGAAGAGGTTTGGGGAAAATCTTGTAAGAAGGAAAATCATTCAAATAAGGATCAAGTTCTTCAAAAGAATGTGCAAACTGTAAGTAATGTCAGAAGGAATGGTTAAGCAAATGATTTTGAGAAGTCTAAAAATGGTTCAAACTTCAAGACAACAAAAGAAGGCTACCAGAATTTCTTAAATGAAAGACTCACATGAACTCTATTTGTGGTTTTATATTTAATCCATGTTGATTATAAACTTAAATATAAAACTGCAAATAGAGTCATCTGAAAAGAAAATACAACAGCCAAGCTAGGTAAGGTGGTACACACCTGAAATCCCAGGAGGTCAACGCTACATGAGACCCTGTCTCAAAACCCTGAATGACCTATGAGTGCATCAGCATACACACAGAGACACTTGACACTAGCCTATAAATAAACCTATTTCTACGAGAAAGAATTTGTATGAGATCTTATATTTCTGTGAACTTTGCCATTATTTTGTAACATATTCAAAATTTACTTTCCTTCAATTTTAAAACATTTTATTTTTATTTATGTATAGTGGAATGTGTGTGTGTGTGTTGGGTGCACTAGTGTGTGGCTACTGAGGGAGGCCAGAAGAGGGTGTGAGATCTCCTGGAGCTATAGTTCTAGGTAGCTGTTAAGCACCAATCATGGCTGCTGAGAACCAAAGTCTGACCCACTTCAAGCACAACAAATTCTCTGCTGAGTCATCTATCTAGCACCTGTTTTTCATTAATGTCAAACAATGGAGCAACTAATATGCCATATTTATTCAGAGAAACATCCTATGAAAGTAATACCCTTGAACAATGTGGAAATGTTGACCCCTGGAGCAGTTAAAAGACAATGGACTACCACATATAATCTTATCTCTGTGGGAATGTGAGTGCATGCTCTATGTTTGTGCATATGTTCATACACATGTACTGTGTATATGCACGGAAGCCAGAGGTTACTGCCAGGTAACATTCTCAGTTGTTCTCCATCTCATTTTTGAGACAGGGTCACTCACTGAACCTGAAACTTACAAGTTCAGCTAGACTGGCTGGGCAGCAGCAAGCTCCTGAGATCTGCCCTTCTCTGCCTCTCCAGCACATGTGCAGGCAACACACTGGTATTGGCTTTTTTACATGGGAACTCAGGTCCTCGTGTTTACAATGAGAAACAATTTGCCTACTGAACCATTTTTCTAAACCCTGATATAAAACTTTTGACTATCCCAAAAATTGACCATTAACAGCGAGCTCTTAACAGAAGCCTTATCAATAACATAAACAACCTATTAACACATATTTTAGATTTCATGCATATTATAAATGGTGAAAACCATGTAAGCACAATGAGACCTTTTTTAAAAGATGAACAAAAACAAAAAACTACAATACAGTTTACTAGAGAAGATTTGGACACGATCAGCAGTGCTTTATGCAGATGTCACAACACTGGTCACCACCACCACAATGGAGGTAAATAAACTATTCCAGTAGTAACTTACTACCATCAATTTGATGTAGTTATGCTTTAAAACAGCATATTCACATCTGTTTACATTTCTCTCTGCTGTAAATAATGCAGTGTATTAATCCAAGTTTAGATTAATTTTATCTTTTTATAGATTTGTGTATGTAATAGTAAATAATAAAATAACTATTATCTACATGTATTTTATGCATTTATGACACCTTTTTCTTAATTTTTTTTTTTTTTTGACATTTCTAGGCTGTGTGTTTCATCTGCAAATTTTTCCAAAATGCTGCAGACCTTCAAAAATAAACTTTGATTCAAGCCCTGCTCATTCAGAGTAACTTTAAGGATGTAACAGATAATACTACCTTTGGACTGAACAACTAAGGTCATGTAATGAGCAGAGTAGTAACGCATCCAGAATTCCCTCAGTCTAGCATGTGTATCGATGTTATTTTTCTTTGGTTCATGCTTAAGTGTCTCAGCATTTCCTATAAAAAGACATAAAAAATTAAAAATTATAAAAGTAACTAAATGTACTTTGTTAAAGGTCTTCACACAAACATGAATGTTTTATAAGCTTAAAAGACCTAGGAAATTATCCAAGAAACTCAAGAATTCTGAGCTGGCATGTAATAATAACATAAGCCAAGAAACAGTTCTGAAATAGATACATAAGGAATTAATCAATGGTTGGAAAAACCTCCATAACAGATAGTAATAATTGCCTAAATTTCCTTGCTTTATAGTCTAGTATTGATTTAGGTTTTCCCCTCTAAATTATTTTACTAATATTCTACCTAATTTTTTTTTTGGGGGGGGCGGGTTTCGAGACAGGGTTTCTCTGTGTAGTTTTGCGCCTTTACTGGAACTCACTTGGTAGCCCAGGCTGGCCTTGAACTCACAGAGATCAGCCTGGCTCTGCCTCCCGAGTGCTGGGATTAAAGGCGTGTGCCACCACCGCCTGGCTGTCTACCTAATTCTTAAAAGTAAAATATAAAAAGCCAGGATGCCACCATTACCCTATAGGAATGTATAATAACATAGCCTTTGATTAGATCAACTCATTCCGGTCTCCACGCTATGACAGGATTAATAGATTTCAACTGATTTCTACCAACAACAGAAGGCCATTATGAAAAACAAATACCAGTTCAACAGCTTACCAGTTAAACAAAATTAGGTCACAGCTCAAAAACTATTAGAGAAACCATTCCTGAGTGTCTGTTGATAAATGGAAACATCAGGTTGGGGTACAGGCTTTACAATCAGATAAACAGATACTCAAAATCCCATCAAATATTTACTACCTGTGTGACTAAGCAAATTACACAACTTCTTGAGCATGTTTCTTTAAATGGAGAGTATAGTGGTCCCTATCTCTTAAAACTGTGATTATGCATACATAGCCAGCACAGCATATGCACCTAGACAGCACTCACAAAACGTCCAGTTCTACTCTGCCAATACCCAGTGTTAAAGAAGCAAGCACAGCCATGCGCACACCTTGCTATTTGAAGTTTCTAGCGGACCTCTTAGAAGGTATAGGCACTTAGCTATCCCTGCTTATTAATTTTCTTTTGTTCTGGGGAGTTTAGGTGTATGGGTTTTGTTTTGTTTTTGTTTCATTTTGTTGTTGTACTTGCTTCTTTATGACAAAGTCTCATATATCCCAGGCTGGCCTGTAGGTTGGAGATGACACTGAACTTCTGATCCTCCTGCCTCTACCTCCCTGAGGAATAACAAGAATGCACCCACCACACCCAATTATATGCAGATCTGGGGATCTGCTTTCTAGACATGCACTCTAACATTTCTAACACCCTTTATCAGTGTGTCTTATTCTCAGTTTTCCTTACCTAGAAATAAGATAAATTATAGTATCTTACCCCAAAAAAATTTCCCCATAGGATGTCCAGGTCTAGCGAGGCTTCCAAACAACATTTCTTTTCTGTTTGCATCAGAAGGTCTTGCAAGCTGATATTCTGTCAGTTTTAAAGAAACATTTACAATAAAATGAAATTTCATTATTTTCTTTTTCTTTTCTTTTTGGTTTTTTCAAGACAGGGTTTCTTTGTGTAGTTTTGGTACCTGTCCTGGACCTCACTCTATAGACCAGGCTGGCCTCACGAACTCAAAAGAGATCTGCCTGGCTCTGCCTCCCAAGTGCTGAGATTAAAGGCATGCCCCACCGCGCCACTACCACCCGACCCATTATTTTCTTGATTGTCTGGAAATTCAAGCTTACAGAACTGAAAGCAAGGTAGTAATAAAATTGATTTTAAAAATATGTTATAAAACTGAAGCTGGCAACTCAACAACCTAAACTTGGTCTGATCATTGAATCTATCATTCTGAGTAAATTGATCACCTTTCTAGAGTTTTTCTCTTATTTTCAAATGAGGCAATGTAGTTAATGATCTGAATTTTTCAGTTCTAGATAGATTGTTATGTATAAGAATACCCTGAGGAAAGCACTAATAAAATGCTCTATAAGTCTTCAGATCTGAGACCTTAGTCATATATTTTGTTTAAATATCATCAAATAACTATGTTGATAATAAAGTATGATGGTTCAGAACAATTACTTTAAAGTCTGAAGTATCTTTGCTAATGCTATAGTTTCAATGTTTTTAATCACTCTAAAATTCCTGTGTTAAAACACAATCTCCAATGTGACAGCTTCCCTCATGATTAAAGTGAGTGTGCTTATAAAGTGACCCCAGCACTGGAGAGATGGCTCAGCCACTGAAGGCTCCAAGCCAAAACAACAAAGCAGTCCCAGAGCACTCCCACCCTTCTGTTACATGAGGACACAAGACAAAGGTGGCAATCTACAAATCAAGAAGCAGGCCCTTGCCAGACACCAAATCTGCTGGTGCCTTCATACCAGACTCTACAACAGTAAGGCACTGCTGTCTGCAAGCCCTGAGCCCACGATGTTCTTTCTAGTAAGGTAGCCCAGACAGACAAGGACAACCACAATCCAGCTTTATCACTGAACTCAGAAAACTCTGAGCAAGTAAGTTGTCTAACTGTCCTGATTCCATAAAGGGACCTAAAAGGACCAAGAGCATATGACTCTTACATGAGATTACATAAGATACAGTCTTCCAAAAAATATTTACAGAACACCCGCTGTTCATCAGCCACAAAAAAATAGCTGGAAGCAGAAATGTGAATAAAGCCCTATTCCAAGTTTATATTCTCATAGGGGAGATAAGCAATAAACAACAAATACGTTTGTGTTAGGTAGTAATGGATACTGCAAAGAAAGACTTCTTAAGAAGTAACTCAAGCTGAGCTTGAAGGACAAATGAGAATTTTCTGAGGAAAGGAAGGATAAATGGGGATGCACAAAACATTCTAAGGGAGGAAGGAGAATATTCCACCTCTTATAGAGACAGGTCAATATGATTGAACATATTTGAGAATTAAAAGAAAGACAAAAGATCACAGAGTATAGAACTTGGCCATACAGTTGTAAATGACTACAGACATCTGAGGAAACCACTGACTCTGGGACTCTATGTTATCAAACCCTCTAAGCCTAGTTTCAACAAGGACAATAATGCAAAGAAGTACTCAATAGATGCTGATTATTAATTATCACGGAGTAAAGCACTACAGAAATGTGACAGGGACTGGGGGATATGGCACTATTAGGTTTGCATTTAAGCAATACATTCTTTTTCTTTTTCTTTTCTTTTTTTTTTTTTTTTAGCTGAGGATAGAACCTGGGGCCTTGCGCTTGCCAGGCAAGTGCTCTACCACTGAGCTAAAGCCCCAACCCTTAAGCAATACATTCTTTATGTCAATGTGAAGAACTGACTGATGATAACTAAGAGTAAAGCCACGAAAACTTAAGAAGCACAACTGTTACAGTCAGTAAGAAACTAGGGAAAAAATAGACACATTAGCATAAGTCAGCATTCAAAAATATACTTTAGTTATAAATTATACAGGTGAGACACTAAAAGTACATTCACTCTTTGAACACATAAATATTTTTCTTTAAAGTCTCTGTAAAAATATGAAGATGTGGCTGTAACATAAGAGAAACTACTTTAAAACAAGTGTACATCTTGGCTGAGGTGTGCTTATGCACATGCACACAGAAGTACAGGGAGGGTGCTGGAGGAATCCATTCCCTAATCTTTGACTTGTGGGAATAGATTAGCTTCATGGGAAATGGACTTTGCAGGTAAGAGAAAGGCAGGAACCCTGGAAAGAAGAAGTTACTCTGGGTTATTTGAACAGATTTGTATGACAGTGAGGGTCTTCAGAGTGAGGGATGGGAACAGCAGAAAAAGACTGTCAGAAGCACAGATCAGAGAGGAAAAGAGTCAACACTGCTGTCTCTAAGGTGGAAATGGGGTCATAGCCTACGAATGAGGAACAGTCTCCCTTTGAGAAAAAATGGCATGCAGCCCTTACCCCAACCACTGGGATGCATTATGAAAGCAAGTATATCTGCTTAAGTAAAATTAAGAATTATCATTAAAATGGCTAAGTTTTTTTCCTTTTTTTGAAACATGGTTTCATATTGTAGCCCAGCCTGCCCTGGAATTCAAGTCTATCCTCCTGCATCAGCTTCTCCAGCACAGGAATTACAAGAATATACCATCATAACTAGCTTAAAATAGCTAATGTTTAAGATTAATTTCCCCTTCAATCTTCTTTTGCAACAAGTAATCCCATTAAAAGTCTCCCAATTGATTTTCAGCATTACAAATAAATCCCCAAAGTTAAGAGAAAGTAAAATGAGTGCACTTCCTAATAGGGATTTAATTTCTTCAACCATAAACATATCACAGCTATTTTTATAATGAAATTCAAGCCGCAAAGAATACACACATAGTTGACAGGTAACAAGGGACAAACTGTAAATATGTACACTTAAAATAGAGCCTCAGAGGAAGTGCCTCTTCACACACAAAGAGTAACTCTACTTTTGAAGTTGTAAGATCTAACATCAGCTTTCTTTCGGTTCAGGGCAACTCAATCCTGAATGAGATATTTACCAACCCCATGATTAAAGATGATCCATCTATTTCAATGTTGCCCTTTGAAATATACAGATAAAATGACTTAATTTTGAGGGGCTGGATAGATGGCTCAGCGGTTAAGGGCACTGACTGCGTTCCCAAAGGACTGGGTTCCAATCCCAGCACCCACATGGCAGCTAACAACTGTCTGTAACTCCAAGATCTGACACTCTCACACAGACTTACCTGCAGACAAAACACCAATGCACATAAAAGTAAATAAATTTAAGAAAACAAAACAAAACAAAATTTAAAAAAAACGACTTAGTTTTGAAAAAATGAAAAATGCTAACAGCCAGTTTAAATAAAAGAAACAAATTGTTACAAAACATAAGAGCTTCCTTACCGCTATCAACAGCTTCAACTTCCCGATCAATTGCATCTCTGATCATCAGTGGATGGATGAAAAACTGGGCCCATCTGCAAAGTCAAACAGGTGTTTCTAGGATTGTTCAGTTTCCTCAAACAACATCCATTTTAATTAACTATTTTTATTTAACTGGAAAATAAACCTCAAAACCTACAAGATCAAAATAATAATAATCTAAGTTTCTATATTTTAAAGTCCAAAAACCACTTTATTTCTTTGTGAAATAAAATACTCATTCAGAAAAGTACTTAGGACATAAATACACAGATTAAAGCCTTTTCAGAACTTTCCTATCCCATATCTTGCCCTTTCTTTGCAGTGCCAAGGATCAAACTCACAGCCTCCAACATCCCAGGAAAGCACTCTGCCACTGAGGTACATCTCCATCTTAAGATGAAATATTGCTGTTATCCAGGCTGGCCTCTAACTCATGACTCTCCTGCCTCAGCCTCCAAGTAGCAGAAATTACAGATATCCAACACCTCCAACTCTCTCTAATATAAAATCTTTATATCAAATCCATATTTTTGCATATTAAACAAAGCTCACTCTATTGATTTAATAGTGTTATAAGTGATATTTTAAGTTACAAAATAAAAATTAGAATTTTAGTTTTATTTAGATTTTATTACATATATACATGTAATATACACATACTGCCTACATGGCATGTTTGTGCACCATGTGTTTGTCTGGTGCCCATGGAGGTCAGAAGAGAGAGTTGGATCCCTTGGAACTAGAGTTACAAAAAAAAACTAGAGTAAGCCACTGTGTGGGTACTGGGAATCCAACCCAGGTCTTCTGCAAGAGTAACAAGTGTTCTTAACCACTGAGTGAATAGACAGACAGACAGAGAGAGAGAAGAGTATGAATGAATATGCAGGTGCACATGTGGAAGTCAGGGGACAACTTTCAGGAGTCTACCCTGTAGGTCCCTCTGGTTGTTTCTAGTTGACCCTGGAGCTTCCAGGCTATAGGTGGCTGCCTCCCATTTCTCCTTAGGAGTGCTAGGATTACAGCTGCATACAAACACATCTCGGGTTTTTTTTAAATATTAGTTCTAAGGATTGAACTCAGGTAATCAGGCTTGAGTAGAAGACACTTTTACCCAATGGCCCTGGTTTTCTTAATATATTTACTTAGATGAACTGTTTTATACCAAATTACACATGTAAATGTCATTCATATAAATGTATAATAATATAATTGACATTGGTTTTACCTAAGCATTTAAAACTATTTGCTTATTGAGACTGAGTCTCACACCACAGTCCAGCCTGGCTTTGTACTGTGGCAATCCTCCTGCCTCAGCTTACCAAGTGCTAGGATTACAGGTGTAAGTCATCACACCTGGCTCTATTTTGTTGTTTTGTTTTTAAGTCAAGGTTCTCACTATGTTGCCTGTTCTGGCTTTGAATTCCTGAATTCAAGTGACCCTTCTGCCTCAGCCTTCTGAGTAGCTGAGATCACACAGATGTGTGCCACTGTACCCTTCCCAAAACTGTCATTTTTCTATTAAAGATTAAACAATTGAAAGACTAACTTCCTGAGTTTTTTGCAATGTAACTTTTGCTCAAGCATCTACATATTCATTAGGACATTCACATTCTTCCTAATACTTACTATAACTTAAATAAAAACAGGAAATATTTTTACTTAGTTCTAAAAGAACAAAGTCATATGCAAAATATTTCAAGCAACACACAAGGCAATCAATAACAACCAACGGGCATAGAGTCTGGGATCAAATCAGTCTCACAGCACTAATCCTGCTCATGTGTACCCACCATGACTCCACCGTTGTATTAAATGGTGATCACTTGACACACACGAGAATTAAAAACAGAGGAAAATTAAAAATGAAGTGTAAACTTTTAGCATGTGGGATTAAATGTAGGAGAACCAAAAATGAACAAATATCTTTGTTTGTTTTTTTGAGACAGGGTTTCTCTGTGTAGCCCTGGCTGTCCTAGAACTCACTCTGTAGACCAGGCTGGCCTTGAACTCACAGAGATCTGCCTACCTCTGTCTCCAGAGTGCTGGGGTTAAAGGCGTGCTCAGGACTAATCTTTTTTGTTGTTGTTGTTATTGTTGAGGACTAATCTTTTAACTTCTCAAGAACTATTCTTTTTTTTTGGTCACCAAAGGAAACAAATACCATCACTTCCATTGAGAGTGCATGTTTTAAGCAAATGATTTTGTTCCTGAACTTTAAATAGTGGCAAATACATGTATGTAATTGTTGGTGTGTTGTTCAATTCAATGCTATGACAGTCTATCCATCCACATGGGCAAATGTGACTGTAGTTTATTTTCACTATTGTTACAACATTCACTGGAATGAATTTATATATCGGTTCTACTGCTATTCACAGATATCTGGGCTTTAGAGCTGGAGAACCAGAAACAGTGCTACCATAAGTTAGTTTTTAATACTGTGTATTGCAGAAACTTCTCTAGGTACCTAGGAAAGACCTCAAAAGGAATAGAACACACACGTTACCAAATAATAATGTACAGTACCAATAAATCCTTGCTCAGTGGTTCTGATCCTACCACATCTCTACAGCCTTACTTTCCTTTGATAGTATCAGAGTCTAAATTGTTCTCTAACTTTTGAGATAGTTAAATCTCACAAGTTTTGATTTACATTTCCCTGATTCCTAATAAGGCCAAATGCCATTTTATATAGTTATATCAGGAATTTATTTTTTAAATATTCACTCAAATCTTTTTATTAAATTGTATTTTTTAATTCTAACAATATATCTAACAGTATTTATGTTTCACATATCAATTTAAACCACACTGAATACTTATATACAAAAAAATCTAGGGTTGGGGATTTAGCTCAGTGGTAGAGCACTTGCCTAGCAAGCACAAGGTCCTGGGTTTGATCCCCTGCTCAAAAAAAAAAAAAACAAAACAAAAAACACACACACACAAAAACAAAAAATCTAATAAGTTAAAAATCAGTTTTTATTCAAAATTTGCTATTCACTGCAAAAATACACTCCCATACTTTTGATTTGCTTTGATTTGTTTTGTTTTGTTTTATTTTTAACAACAGAGAATGGTGCTGGGATCAAACCTCAGCCTTGTTATCACTAAGCCAGGTCCTCACCTCTCCAGTTTCTTTTCATGAAATATATTATACCATTTCCTTTATGTTCTTTGGTTTATTTGTTTTTAATATTATGTGACAAAGCTTACCTAAATTGTGGCCTTAAAAATTAGCTGTTTTGTTCTCCTTTTAGTCTACATCTATCCAGAACATTTATGTGTGTGTTTTTAAGGAGTCCATTTTATTCCTATATTCAAGGAAACTCAATTTTCTTGGCATCATTTCATTTAAAAGCCCATTTACCACTTTCTCATAGTGTCTTTATCTAAGTGTCCACATATATGTTAACTATTTCTATCATTTATTACTCTGTTTGTCTCTTTGCCAACACCTCATGGCCTAACTATCACCAAATATAATAAGGTCACAAAGGTTGACATTTTCTTCAAAGTTTCATAATCTTTGTTCTCACATTTAAGTCTGTGGCCCAAATGGAATTAAATTTTGTAAACAGTTGAATTAAGAACTTTGGTTCATTCTTTACATGTGGACACTCAGTTGCTAAAGATCTTTTTTCTCCTACTAAGTTGTCCTGGCACTTTACTGCAGACAGCAAGTGTGCAGGGTTATTTCCAGAGTCCCAGCTCTAGTCCACTGAGCAGCGTCTATTCTTATGCCAGAACCACATTACTGGGATTTCTGCAGCTCTCAGAATTGGGGAAATGAGAGTCCAACTTGTTCTTAAATGTAACTTGGGTTACTTTTGCTTTTATACTTTTCCCATATGAACTATAAGATCAGCTCACCAGTTTCTCTAAAGGGGCAGCTAAATTTTTGAAGTAATTGGGATGAATCCATAAATCAGTTTGGAAATTATTGTCATTCTTAACAATAAGAAGTCTTCTATTCTCCCATTCTTAACAATACTAAGTCTCAGGCTGGAGAGATGGCTCAGGAGCTGAGAGCACTGGCTACTCTTCCAGAGGACCTGGGTTCAATTCCCAGCATCCACATGGCAGCTCACAACTACCTATAACTCAAGTTCCAGTGGATCTGACACCTTCATACAGACATACACGCAGGCAAAACACTAATGCATATTAAAAAAAAAAAGAAAAGAAAAGAAAGAAAACTTAGTTTCTCTGGCTCATGGCATAGCTTCTTATCCATTCTTTCCTTATTACTTATCACTTATTTTTTGACTTTCCACTGTTACAGTCTTTTACTTCTCTTTACGTTTATTCTGAAGTGTTTTATTCTTTTAGATGCCATTATTAAAGAAGCTATGCTCTTAATTTCGCTTTTGGACTTTTCATTGCTAGTATAGAAAAATGAGGGAGCTGGAGAGGTTGCTTAGTGTTTAAGAGAATTTACTGTTCTATCAAAGGACCAGAGTTTAGATCCCAGAACCCATATTAGGTGGCTCACAAACACCAATAACTCCAATTGCTAAGGATCTGACACCCCTTGTAATATGTGTGGGCATCCATACACACACATACAAGATAAATTTTTAAAAATAGTGAGGAGAAGCTGGGAAGATGGCACAGTCAATAGAGTGCTTGTCACCTAAGACTGAAGGCCTGAGTTCAAGTCCCAGCATCTACATAAAAGCCTGGCATGAAGCCACACAACTGTATTCTCAGCACTCGGGAAGGAGAGCCAGGAGGATCTCTGGAGTTTGCTGGCCAAACAGTCTAGCCAAACTAGTGAGCTGCAGGTTCCTGAGAGTTCAAAAAATGACGAGCCAGGTGTGGTGGCACATACCTCTAATCCCACTTGGGAGGCAAAAGGCAGGTAGATCTCTGTGAGTTTAAAGGCCAGCCTACTAATACATAGTGAGTTTCAAGATAGCTATGCATATACAGTGAGACCTTGTCTCAAAAAGAGAGAAAGAAAGAAAGAACATTTAATAGTTTGCTCTGATTCCCTCGAATATTCTGACAGGTCTAGAGAACTAGATAACTTCTTGAAATACCACAGAACATGTCCAATATTTCCATTTGTATAGTGTTATTAAATAGTTACCTATCCAAGGCTTCCTTGAAATACTTTCTCTGGACATCAAACTGGAAGACTGTGCGTTCACAGTCAGTTGAGGCATTATCACTACCTCCATGTTTCTTGAGGAAGGCATCAAATCCATTTTCATCTGGGTATTTCAAACTGCCCATGAACACCACTAAATGAAAAGAATAAAAAGTCACACAACACAAAGAAATAGACAACATTTTTATTATCAAAGATAAAGTTTTCTATGCATAAAAGATAAAGCAATGAAAAAAACAGAGAAAGTAAAAGCAACACATTAACAATGGCTGTGTCTGACACTTTGTTACACTGATGCTGTGCAACATTCCACAATGCTCGTATTTCTATTCCAAAAAAACCCAAACATTTCATTTTTAAAAACAAACGAATAATTTAATTTGCTTACAAAAAGGTTAAAAGTTAAACATAAGCTTGTGTGCAGATTAACCACTACTGCAAAGGATGTCAGGTAAGAAGTTTACTTTTAAATAGCATAGAAACTAAAAATATAAAAAGGTGACAAATGCAGAAAAGCAAGTTATGTGTGTAAACATCTGTAGCTATGCAACGGCCACACCGTTTTATTTAGGCACACTCACAGCTAAACGGATGGTTCCTTTTTGTGATATATTAATCATGTCTTTTTATTGTTTGTATTTTCAATGCTCTGACGTCACCAGGTACTATTAATACTGAAACAGACTATTCCAACCAGAGCTAGCTAGTTCCTAGAGAATGGCAACTGTCTCTTGCTCTGTTCATTGTAAAACAAGTTTGGGGCCTGGGAAGATGGCTCGGTGGTTAAAGCACCTGCTGAACAAACATGAGCTGAGATTCAAATCCCTAGAGCGTACAGAAAACGCCAGGTGGGTGTGGCAGCCCCTGCAATTCATTTCAGAAGGCTGAGTTGGAGGCTCCCCAGAGCAAGATAGCTAAGGAGACTAGCTGTTTCGACAAGCTCTGGGTTTACTGAGAGACCCTACTTCAACAAATAAAGTACAGATTGAGGAAGATACCATTTTCATTCAAATCTTATTTAAGTATACTTAGATGAAAAGTCTTTCTCTATGATTATTCCTAAATCAGCATTTTCTTCTTAGCTTTTTCTTTATTTAAATGTACTTCAGTTAACCAATTACTATTCTTTGAAACCAAGTCATACAAATTTAAAGGGAAAAAGGAAACCACACCCGGGAATGATATTTTACAAGATCTTACTGTGCTCCAAAAAGTGTGCCAGCCCAGGCAGGTCATCTGGATCAGCAAAGCTCCCAACTCCAACACACAGAGCCGCTGCAGACTGGGGTAAGTAGAACACATACAAATAGTTGAGTCAATCCTAAAGCAATACTAGTCCCTCAAGGGTTCATTCGGAGAAGCTGTCCAACAGAAAGGACCAGGATTCTTTCCCTGGGGATCGGGAGGAGCAGCAAAGTGAAACTCACCAGCACTGTGTCAGTTTCACCCTGCTGCTCCTCCACTTGCCATCCTGCCAAATGCTCAACAGGTGCAGACCTAAGGGAGAAAGCAGAAACAGACAGCGACAAGGACAGGCCAGCCACCCAGGCAGCATTTCATGTTGCTGAGTCAGATTCTGAACCAACTTTGTTCCCTGAGTTACTAGATTTTGGAAATCTGAAGAACTAACATATCTAGGTAGAATAAAGAGCTCTAAGCAATTTAAAACTTTGACGTTCAGTAACTCAGTTACAAAACGTGAAACTTCTCAGTATGTTACTCAGAAGATTTTACTACTAAAATGGGATGGGGGGTAAAATAACAATTCAGGAAAATATCTAATAAAAATAGTAAGTAAATGATTAAGAGAGAAATTTTTTTTATACTTAAAAGCTACAAGAATAGGATTTAAAGAGGCTTTTTAGTTCTTCACTTTGTATTGAACACACACATATATATCATGTATTTCTTATCAATAAGCATTTGCAAAATTCCTTGGGTAATTAGTTTTTAACAATATAGACGGCCAAGATGTACACAAGACTCTGTTTAAAATGATTGTGACATACTATCACCATTAGTTAAAAGATTTTTTTAAGTAGAAGAAATAGTCAATTTGAAAATAGGAAAGTAAATATTAACTTTTCTAACGTGGTATCAATTTTCCAAGCTAATCCATTTGGTGAAGCATTGTTTGACAAGGTTATCCTCTGAAAAATAGCTTGTGCCTGGCACAGAAGCCAGCCTCGTACTTTTAGAAGAACCAAACAGCCTCACTTCATCCTTCAAGTCCATTTTTGAAGACTTAGACACATAAGCTCATTTAAAACATGGGAGAATATCCACTTCTTCAAAGCACAGTCTAACCTGTTCTGTGATGTTTAATAGATGCCTAACCTGCTTTCAGCTCCAACTACCCCATAAAGATTTCTTGTCTCGACCAGCAGGGTTGAAGACATTTTTGAATAAGTTGACTTAAACCACAGTCTATCAGTCAGCTTTGACCACAGCAAAAACAGGTTCTGCGATTGCTAGAAAAGAAATTCATACTTGAGAATTTTCTACCCAAGAAATTTATACTTGAGAACTGAGTTATAAAACTCAAAATTATGAACAAATCATAATTCAAATATATCATACTTAAATTTCAATCTTGTTAATTTATTAACTTTTCAGATCAAGAAAAACTTCTTTTTGAAGGACAGAAATAGGGATAATAAAAAAATCTGCAGGAAAGTAACTTCTAATTAGATAAGGTTTTCCAAAAGCTAACAGAGTTTTTCTTCCCATTTCATTAATGAGATTTAAATAAAGCTCACATTTCTCAAATAAAAATTAAATCCTAAAATCACTTCAGAACTTATGCAAGTCTCAAGCCACCTCGTACCTAAACTAACCTGTTCATTTTCCCTCCAGATGCTATGTACCCACTAAGTAGAAACCATTTCCCACTGTAATAATCATGGAATCTTTTCTTCCACTAGGATACCTCTGCTTCAGAGCCAAAATGATCTGATCTCTTTAAACCCAATTGCCTATCAAAAAAAGTCCAAAGCACAGGAGAAGTTGCTGGCAGTTTTATAAACAGAGAGACAGGTACAGAAACTCAGAGGCAAGGATCTAAGATTAATAATATTGTTATTTGGGGAGCTAAGATAGAGCTCAAAAACTGTGAACTTGAAGTGGGTGCAAGAGAAAGAGAGCCAGTCAGTGTCAGATCATCCAAGATGCCAGGGAAAGACCTGGGCTACAGCTCCATTTTGGCAGTAATTTCTCCATTCTACCACTACTCTATTAAGAATTAGAAATAAGCCTATTAATTCCCAGTTTGCCTATAAGAACTTTAGAATGGTCTACAAGTGGTATATATACAAATTTATTCAGTGTTTTGAGTTTCACCTCTCAAGTTCTTTAAGCTAACACAACTTGGCCTACTGTGTGACACACACAAAAACATAACTTAAAAACATAACTCAATCTACACAAAAATCTGGTGAAAAAACTGGTACAACCTTTCTTAAAAGAAACAAAAAAGGGGTAGGGGGTGGGGAGTCGTGGTGCATGCCTTTAATCCCAGCACTCTGGAGGCACTAGCTTTCTGCCGGTAGCTCTCTGTGAGTTTGAGGCCAGCCTGGTCTACTTTTAGCAAATTGGAGGCCAGCAAGGACTATGTAGTAATACTCTAGCTCAAAAAACTTAAAGAAAAAGAGGAAGAGGAAGAGAAAGAAGAGGAGGGACTCTCAAAGAATTAATTTAAGAGAATTATTGAAGCCAAGAGCAGTGGGACATGTCTACAGTCCCAGCTACTGGCAGTAGTACCACTTGAACCTAAGAAACTGAGACCAGCCTGAGCTACCAAGTGAGATATTCCCATCTCAAGAAAGGGGGTAGGGGACACAGGCATGATAGAGCATGTCTATAATCACAGCACTCTGAAATTCTAGCACTTAGGAGGCTGAAGCAAGAAGGTAGAAGAACATTTAAGACTAACCTAAGTTAAATAATAAGAGTTGGTCTCAAAACACCAACAACAACCATCATTACTAATTACAAGTTATATTTTCAAATCTTTGAGGGTTAACCAACCACTTTTTAAGAACTAGGAACTAAATCTTGATGATGATGATTGGTGATGTGTGTATGTATGGTATATGTTGAATACAAGTATGCATATGGAGGTCAGAGAACTTTCAGAAGTTGAATCCCTCCTCTGCTCTGTGAGTTCCAAGATCAGATTCAAATCATCAAACTTGGATAGCAATCACCTCTACCCACTAAGCTATCTTGCCAGTACCACAGATCCTTTTGAGATTAAATTAATAATCTAACTATAACTCCTGTATATTAAGACTATACCATGTTTAAAAAGAGCATAATGGTGCATGCTTGTAATCCCAGCACTTGAGAAGTAGAGTCTCGAGCAGTGGTTCTCAACCTGTGAGCAGCAATCCCTTTGGCAAACCTCAATCTCCAAAAATATTCACATTACAAATACAACAATCGCAAATTATAGTTATGATGTAGCAATGAAATAATTTCATGGTTGGGGGCATGAGGAACTGTATTAAAGAGTCAGAGCAGTAGGAAGGTTGAGAACCACTGCTCTAGAGGATCAGGAGTTCAAAGTCATTCCATCTACACACAGAGTTCAAAGCCACCCTGGGCTACATCATACTCTATCTCAAAACAAAACAAGAAACTAACTTTAACAAACATCTGCTGGTCAATTCTACTGTAATATCTCCAAAATGTTACCTACCCACTGATACAGGAATTCCCTCCTGCAGAATGGAAGCATTCTTCAACAGGTAAGTTGAGGAAAATCTCCCTATCAAGATCCACATACTGATTCACTGGTCATTAAACTAAGATCAACTCTCTCACTTAAACTTTCCTGATGTACTTATTAATTCCAACTGTTGACACTTTTTCATAGATGAGATCAAATTCAGTTACCTACTTAGGAATTACCTGCAGGGTAACTTAGGACTCTAGGGCAGGTGAAGATGTTACACCACTAGCCTTGTTCTCCTTTCTCAAGTCTTTCCAAGGATGGTATACTCTCTTATTCCTTTATCTTCAGCTAAGAATTGTACAGATTCTCACCTCCTGGCATTTTTTTAAAGCATATAATGTACATAAATACATATAAACTCAAATATTGCCATTTTTACCTCTAATGAGTGAGTTTTATGTTTTCTTTAGTCTCTACAGTAAGCATTTATTACTTTTATAACCAGAGCAAACTGTTTTCAAAATATAACCTTTATATAGACTAGACCCTTACTTAAAAAAAAAAAAATCAAAAGATAGCTGTATACTTCCTTTTTGCTACTAAGAAATAAACCACAAGTTCAATCAATAGCCCAAGGAGGTCTCAAATGAGAAAGACAATATAGACATGACTCACACCTGTTTCTCAGTGGTTTTCTTTCTGGTGTCTTCCCTCTCTTCCAATTCTTCCAGTTCGTTTTCCTCATTATCAAGATCGTCATCATCATGTTCATCATCATCAAATTCATCTTCATCATCAAAACCTTCTTCTTCATCATCCTCTATCTCAGCTCCAGAGTCTTCATCATCATCGTCATCATCATCATCATCATCATCATCTTCTTCTTCCTCGTCCTCTTCCTCTTCCTCCTCTTCCTCTTCATCTGTTGTATTTCCTGTTTTACCCTCAATATTACTTAGATCTGAAATCAAAAGTGCCTGCAAGCCATTCTGTAATTTGATGTATCTGGGGAAAAAGCAAAACAAAACACAAAGCATTTTGATTCAACTGTTCAGAAAAAAGAACCCACATATGTGTAATACACACACTGAATACTATATAAGTACCCCCCACTTACCCTAAGTTTCAGTTACTTACCATCAACCATGGTCTATACATAATAATTCATACATTTTTTTTTTGAGCTGAGGATCGAATCCAGGGCCTTGCGCTTGCTAGGCAAGCACTCTACCCCTGAGCTAAATCCCCAACCCTTAATTAATACATTTTTAAATTGTGCACCAATCCATCCAGTTAGAACATGAATAAAGATTTCATAAAAAAAGTAATAACTACTTGTCCTGAGATATGGATATATAAACTATTTATACATTGCTATACTGTATATTTATGCAGGCACGCGCACACACACACAATCTTATTCACTTAATAGCTGTCAGGTTTTTGTTGTTCTTTTGGCTTTGGTTTGGTTTGATTTGGACTTTATTTTTTAGCATTCTTGCTTTCTTTTTCTTTATTTTATTAGGAAGTTTTTTTATTTATTTTACATAATCACAGATCCCTCTCTTCCCTCCTCCCACCCCTCCAGCCTCCCTCCCCAGCCTACCCCCCATTTCTTCCTACAAAAAGGTAAGGCCTCCCATGGGGAGTCAGCAGAGCCTGGTACACTCAGTAGAGGAAGAAACCAAGCCCCTCCCCTTGTCTCAAGACTGTGTGAGGTGTCCCACTATAGGTAGTGGGCTCCAAAAAGCCTGCTCATGCACCAGGGATGGATCCTGATCCTACTGCCAGGGGGCCTCTTAAGCAGATCAAGCTACACAACTGTCTTGCTTATGATTTGGACTTTTGAGACAGGGTCTCTCTATCAGCCCTGGCTGTCTTGGAACACTGTGTAGGCCATGCTGACCTTGAACTCACATATGAGATCTGCCTGATTACAGGCATACACCACCACATCCAGTAGTAGCTGTCAGTTTATGGAGATGGACATTAATGATATTCCAGTGCTTGTGTTCAAAAGTAACTGTTATGGTCTCCCAAGCTTGAGACATGTAATGAAGTAATGTGGACACAACAAAGAGAACCCATAAAGTGCTTTTTTTTTTTTTTTTTTTTTTTTTTGAGTTGAGGATCGAACCCCGGGCCTAGCACTTGAGCGCTTTACCACTGAGCTAAATCCTCAACCCCATGGGCCCGGGGTTCGATCCTCAACTCAAAAAAAAAAAAAAATGCTGAAGTAGCCCAGGAGACCTACAGTGAGAGCAAATCATCTAGCCACGAAATTGTGACCTCAAACTGCAAAAGTTCTCTTATTTCACTAAGACTAAGAATAGAAAAGGCATTAAATGTGTGTGTGTATATATGTATGTATAACATACATAGGTTTGGCACTGTTCATGGTTTCAAGTATCTGCTGAGGGTCTTAGACTGAGTCCTCCACAAATCAGGAAAGGCTACCACAACTGTAATTAATCAAACTGGTCAATCTGGGGAAGGAACCTTGAAAGCAAAATTAGTTTTAGCTGGAAAGAAATGAAGGGACCAGGTATCTATTATATCCTGCTCCCATTTATACTAATTCTTTTATGTATTCACTCAATAAACAGCTATTTAACAACTCCATGTACCACACATCATGCTACATCAGAAAAAAAATGCATAAGACTACAGTCTTCACCACCAGGTACACACTGTTCAGTAACAAGATCATCCAACTGGGAATGACAGCAGTAAACACAGAATATTCTTGAAAGAAGGAAGCAATCAGGGAAACCCTCTGAAACAAAATACATTTCAGCCAAGCCTGGAAGCTCAGAAAGTATTGCCCACTGGGGAGATGGCTCAGTGGGTAAAGCACTTGCTATGTACACACATGTGAGAACCCAGTTCAGACATGGGAGCTCCAGTCTATTCTCCCAGTGCTCCTATGGGAGAGGAGAGGCAGGGACTCCACAGGAGCTAATGGGCGACTAGCCTGTCATACTCAGTAGCAACAAGAGATCCTGTCTTAAACCAAGTAGAAGCAAGGACTGGTATCCAAGGTGGTCCTCTGTTCTTCATAGCATGTGTATCCATACAGAGGAGTAAAAATGTGGATTTATCCCCCTACCACATCAAAATCATATTTAAACAATAAAAAAAGTTAGTGGTTATGTTTTCTTTGTGTTCAGGAATAAAATCGTAAGATTTGTGAAGCTGAAATGGCCATTAACAGATCATAAATTTTAGAAATTATGAAAATTTGATCAGATTAATGAAGAAAATAAACATGAAAAACCACAACCACAGATCTAAATACATGATAGTGTATTAATTCTCCCCAACAATACCCCCCCAAAAAAAAGTCAGTTTCAGACCAATAAATAAAAAGTATGGAAAGGCTCAGGATAAGCTCAATTATTAATTGTGGCAATTTAAATAAGAATGGTTCCCATAGGTTCACAGATTTGAATGCTCAGTCATCAGGGAGTGACACTATTTGAAAGGATTATGAGGTGTGACCTTGTTGGGGGAAGTGTGTCACTGGGGGCGGGCTTGGAAGTTTTCAGAAGCCCAAGCCAAGCTCACTCTCTCTTTATGCTGCCTGTGGATCTGAATGTAGAACTTTTAGCTGCTTCTCCAGCGCCATGTCTGCCTGTGTGCTGCCATGCTTCCCACCATGATTATAATGGACTAATCTCTGGAAATGTAAGCAAGCCCCAATTAAATGTTTTCTTTTATAAGAGTTGCCGTGGTCATGGTCTCTCTTCACAGCAACAGAACACTGATAAAGACATTAGTCAACTTGGAAAGAATTCAAATGTCTACTGACAACACAAGGATAAATTATGATTCAGTCACACAGTAGATGTCCCTCTACAACGGCTTATCATAAAACAGGAAAATATATTTAGCAACAAGCTTCAAAACTGGGTAATCGTAAGGACATAACACGGGGGAGAAAAGCTCGTCACAAAAGACAACATACCACATGAATACCATTCAAATAAAGCCAAAAGGCAAGCAAAATAAATAATCATTGTTTACACATAGACTTATATGTGATGAAACCTGAAAAAAAGGTTTACCAATGGAATCATACACCAAAAGCTTTAAAATAGTGTTGGAAAGAAAGGCAACAGACAAGAAAATAGAAGCAAATCCTAGTTCTTGAGCTCAGAGGAAAAGGCCAGATGAGATGATCCCATGCCAAGGACAGCCAACTGTGCTGAAATGTACCACATTAAGAAATGTGTCCCCGACCACTCCATAGCACACCAGCAATCTCTATTCTCTTTAATCATACTTTGAGAGTGTTTGCTACATTTCCCACTACTTTTTAAACATTTTTCTGCCTCATTAGAATGTTACAAAGATTTTTTTTCTTCCCACATATGCTATCATCTGGCAAATACTAAATATTTAAGAAATATTTGTAAATATTGCTAACTAGACAAAACAATGTTAATAAATGAGTATGTTGGTATATATCTGGTAACCCTAGCCTAAGGAGGAAGAGACAGGAGGATCCTAATTCGAGGCCAGTCTGAGATATATAATGAAACAATGTCTCAAAAACAAATAAAAAAAAAATGTTGAGTCAGAAGAAACAGCTCTGTAGGTAAATTGCTTGCCACCAAGCCTAGCAACCTGAAACTCAGGTTCCAAGGCTTGAAGGAGAGCACTAACTCCCACAAGTTAGCCTCTGACCTTCAAGCACATGCTGTTGTATACGTACACACACACACACACACACACACACACAGAACAATTTTAAATTTTTTTAGATTTATTTATTTATTATGTATATAGAAGAGGGCACCAGATCTCATTACAGATGGTTGTGAGCCACCATGTGGTTGCTGGGAATTGAACTCAGAACCTCTGGAAGAACAGTCGGTGCTCTTAACCTCTGAGCCATCTCTCCATTTTTTATTTTTATTTTTATTTCTATTTATTTATTTATTTTGGGGGGGGGGGAGACAGGGTTTCTCTGTGTAGCTTTGTGCCTTTCCTGGATCTCGCTCTGTAGACTGGCCTCGAACTCACAAAGATCCACCTGCCTCTGCCTCTGCCTCCCGAGTGCTGGGATTAAAGGCATGTGCCACCACCGCCCAGCAATTTAAAATTTTTAATTTAAAAAAAATTCCAGAAGAGGCCTGATAAGTGAACAGAGAAGTCCAGCTGGAGCCTAACTAGAGCCTTCACCCCTAATGACTAGTGTTCATGGTACTAGAAGTTACTCTCCACACTACCAGAAGATAAAGGTAACCACTAATTCAGCTGCAACCCTGCAATCTACAACAGTGACCTGCCTGCATGATATGCTGGTACCATAATGGCACAAATGTTGTGAGAGTAACCAACCACTATCTGATTGCATTTAAGGCCAGACATTGCTATGTATATCCCATGCCAGAAACTGCTCAAGTGGCCCAAAACCTGAAGACTAGATAGACTGTGGGCCTAGGAGAAAGCCAAATACTATTTTCCTGCTAAGGGGCACAGCAACAAAAAGACTCCTACAGACATTCTGCTACACCCACAGACCAGCATCCCACTCAGCCATCATCGGAGAAGCTTCCCTTGCAGTAGACTGGAAGTAACAGAGATGCATAACTGGACAATGTGAAAAGAGTGAGGAACTTGGAAACATTCAGCCCTAAATGGAGTATCTTCATCAAACCCCTCCAGTGAGGATGGATGGAAGACACCAAAGAAACAGTGTCACCTAGAAACAACAGGAATGAAGGATATTATGAATTCACAGACTGTGGAAGCATGCACAGGGCCTGCACAAGTTTACGCCAGATGGGGTCCCAGTGCTAAGAAGGAGAAGTGAACACTATTTCCCATCTCTAACCAAGAAGCTATCTCCAACTGACAATTGCTTGCAAAGGAAAACTCAGTTTTCTTCAATGGAGTCTCACTGGGTATGTAAACCACACTTAAGGGCAGGCCCTATGCCCAGCAATAGATGACCAACACAAAACTAACTCAACGGATTTTTGTAGATTTCTTGGGGGAGGGAGGGGCTCGTATTGCTTTATTTGAACCTTTTTTTAAATCTTGCCAGCCTTTTACTTGTAGAGTACAGCTTCCGATTTTATACTTTTATGGTGTGGGTGTGTGTATGTGTGTGTGTGTGTATGTATATGTGTGTGTATGTGTGTGTATGTATGTGTGTGTATATGTGTGTATGTGTGTGTATGTATGTGTATGTGTGTGTGTATGTGTATGTATATGTGTGTGTATGTCTGTGTGTATGTGTGTGTATGTATGTATATGTGTGTATGTGTGTGTATGTGTGTAGTGTGTGTGTATGTGTGTGTGTATGTATGTATATGTGTGTGTATGTGTGTGTGTATGTGTGTATGTGTGTAGTGTGTGTGTATGTGTGTGTATGTGTGTGTGTGTGTGTATGTGTGTGTATGTGTGTATGTGTGTGTATGTGTGTGTATATGTGTGTGTGTGTATGTGTATGTGTGTGTGTGTGTGTGTGTGTATTTCCTGTGCTTTTGTCGTTGTTGTTGTTGTCACCGTTTTAACTCTGACTTGCTTGTTTTTTTATTTGCCTATTTGTTTTCTAAAGAAAGAAATAAGGAAAGCATTGAGTTGGATAGGTGAAGGGGTGGAGGAGGATCTGGGAGATGGAGAAGGAGAAACCATGATCAGAATATTATATGAATTTTTAATTTAAAAAAGAGGGCCTGATACATTGTAGACACTTAATCTCTGCCAAATGAAACAAAATATCAAATAAAATCTAACAGCTGGTTTTGTAAAAATCAATTAATAATAAATTTTGTATATATAAAATGTATATACTAAATGTATCTAAAAAGTATACCAAAAATCTAAGTCTCAAATGTAGCAATCATCTGTACCTGATGAGATAATAAGAGTGGAGAAAAATACAGATGTCCATGCATCTTAACCCAGAACTTTGTGATAAGACAGTACATATTTACATATACTATATATATAATATATATATTATAGAGAGCTATAAAGAATGTTTTAAAAATATTTCAGAGAGGGGCTAGAGAGATGGCTCAGTGGTGAAGAACACTGACTGCTCTCCCAGAGGACCCAGGTTCAAATCCCAGCACCCGAATGGCAGCTCACAACTGTCTGTTACTCCAGCCTAGGTCGCATAGTGAATTCCAGGTCAGCAAAGACTACATGAGACCCTATCTCAAAAGAAACAAAACAAAAACACAACTAAACCAAACAATAACCTTATATAAATACACTTAGTAACTATAAATATATAGTGGGGTTTTGTGTGTGGTGGGGGGGGTTGGGTTTTTTTTTGTTTTTTCGAGACAGAGTTTCTCTGTGTAGCTTTGTGCCTTTCCTGGAACTCGCTCTAAGGCCCAGGCTGGCCTTGAACTCACAGAAATCAACCTGCCAAGTGTTAGGATTAAAGGTGTGCGCCACCACCACCCGGCTATATAGTTATTTTTTAAGTGCTTGCTATATGTTAAACACAAGCTTCCATATAAATCAGATATACAATATTGCCTAGGTTATTATTTCTATAACCAGTACTTGTTTTGTAACTTGCCTATTTATACTTGTTTTCTAGGAAATAAAAATATTTTTAAACTTAATCTAAGAAATTTCTGGGAAAAATATTACTAAGAGTTCTACAAAAATGCCTAGCAGTCATTTACTGTACAATACCTAGCATCTACATACTGTATACATGGTATTAGAGAATCGACAATGTACTAGGCACACAGCGACTAAAGCAGACACGCTCTCCATATTCATTACGTTTTAGTCTGCAAACATTTATTAAATTGAGTTAGTAGGGGAACAGCTAAAAGAAAACTGAAGGGCTGGAAAGATACCTCAGTGGATAAGAGCAATTGCTGCTCTTCCAGAGGACCTGGGTAGATCCCAGCATTCAAATGGTGGCTCACAACTGCCAGTAACTCCAGTTCCAGGGGTTCCAACAATCTTCTGGCCTCTATGAGCACTAGACATGCACATAAAACACTCAAACACATAAAATAATTTTTTAAAGATTTAAAAATAAAAAAGGAATCCAGATGTTATGGCACACACCTTTAATCCTAGCACTTGGGAGGCAAAGGCAGGCGAATCTCTGTGAGTTTGAGGCCAGCCAGTCTACAGAGCGAGATCCAGGACAGCCAGGGCTACACAGGGAAATTCTGTCTCAAGAAGATAAAAACACACACACACAAAAAGAAGAGGGAGCATACCACTTAGAGAAAACTTGGTGTCACATGTGCCAGTGTACACACTACTCAACACACAACTTTGCCTTCTAAACCAGTCTTGACAAAGACTCTAAGCAATAGCCTTCAGATTAATCTTAAAACATCATTCTCCTTTTGCCATTGTGCACACAAAGAATCCACAAATTCTTTCTGGCGTTCAACAACTGTTTCCTATTCTCTGCAGTATTCTCTGCATTAGCTATCAACTTCCACCAATGCCCTGCTTTTCTTTCTATTTCTGTGACAATCAACATAACCAAAAGCCACCTGAAGAGAAAAGGGTTTATCTCATTTTACAGCTATCATCATGAAGGGAAGTCCAGGAAGGAACCTGGAGGCAGGAAATGAAACGCAGACCACACAGACCATGGAAGATCACTGGTTACTGTCTTGCCCTCCATGGCTTGCTCAGCCTGCTTTCTTATACAACCCAGGACCACCTGCCCAGGAGTGGTACTGCCCACAGCGGGCAACTATTAAATCAACTATTAATCAAGAAAATGCCCCACAAAGTTTCCTATAGGCCAATATGATGGAAGCATTTTCTCAATAGGGGTTCCTTCCTTCTTCCCAGATGACTCTAGCTTGTATAAAGTTCACAAAAATAAATAAATAAAAACAAGCAGAAACAAAAAATTAACCAGCAAAACTGACCCCTTGTCAAATTGACATACAAATACATCACTATTAACCCACAACCTTTGCCTTCTTGTTTATCTCTAAGTTCTCATGTTACTATCACAATACAAAACATAGTATAACTTTCAAAGCCCCGCAGGTTTGTTTTTTCTTTTTTGGGGGGGAGCTGAGGATCGAACCCAGGCCTTGCGCTTGCTAGGCAAACGCTTTACCACTGAGCTAAATCCCCAACCTGTCCCGCAGTTTTTAAAATTTTCATTTTTGGTTTTTTCATTTTTTGTTTTGTTTTGTTTGGTTTGGGGTTTTTCTTTCAAATTTGGTTTGTTTCGGGAAGAGGTTGCAAGGACAGAGGGAGAACTCGAGGGGACAAGGGAGATGGGGGGGGATCAGAATGCATGATGTGAAATCCACAAAGTCAATAAAAGTAAAAATTTTTTAAATTTTCAACACTTTAGAAGTTCAGTCTCTTTATATCCAACCTCTCTTTAAAAATCCAAAGTGGGGGTTGGGGATTTAGCTCAGTGGTAGAGCGCTTGCCTAGCAAGCACAAGGCCCTGGGTTCGGTCCTCAGCTCTGGAAAAAAAAATCCAAAGTGAAGCTGGGCAGTGGTGGAGCACACCTTTAATCCCAGCATTTGGAAGGCAGAGGCAGGAGGATCTCTGTGAGTTTGAGGCCAGCCTGGGCTACAGAGTGCGTTCCAGGACAGGCTCCAAAGCTACACAGAGAAACCCTGTCTCAAACAAACCAAGGGGGGAAAAACAATAAAAATAAAAATCCAAAATGTCTCAATTGTGGGTGTCTGTAAAATCAAAAGACTTACTTATTGCTTATTCCAAGAGGGAAGAACCAGGGCAGTTACAATTAACTCAAAGCAGAACAACATCCAGCACTGTTAATTAAATCTGTTAGCTCCATGGCGTGGTACTCAATAATGATTTCCTGGGCTCCAAAGAGCTTAGGCAGCCCACTTTTCTGACTCTGTCCTTCACAGCACACAAAGCTCATCCCACAAGCTCAGGCTGGCTCCACTCCACAGCTGCTCCATTCTTGGCAGTCATCCCATGTTTCTGACATCTCCAATATTCTAGGACCTCCACTGAAACTGAGCCTGAACCTTCAGCAATGGCCTCCTGGCCTCTCAGCCGGGACTCTGACCCTGTCACATGGTGCCAAACCTCAGCAGCTCCCCAGGACCCTTCAATACCAAGTGGGAGTCTCTTACACATTACCCAGTTTGGCTATCCACTTAAGATGCAGCCTTAGCCATCCTCTGTACTACAGCTTCTGTGTGCTGACCCTAAGGAAACACTTTGCCGAAGATTTCACCTCAGTGATGCGCATCTCGTATGAATCATGGCTGATACTTCAGCACCAGCTAACCACCATCAACTGTCCACTAAAGCAATGGTTTTACTTCACTGATACCAGTCTCTTGCAAATCACAGCTGATTCTTAAGCCCTAGCTGCCAAAACCACAGATTCTTAATTCAAAATATCACACAAATAGCCTCAATGGAGTCTATTGAGGGACACTTAGCTTCCTTCCGCAACTTCACAAGTCAGGCCTCTATCATCTATCTGTACCTCTCTCAACAGTCTTGTCTTCCAAGATCCCCCACAACAGCCCATTAGTCTCTGAGCATTCAAGGCCTTTTCCAACCACAGTTCCAAATCCAATCCTCCTGAAACAACATGGTCAGGTCTATCACAGCAATAGTCCATTCTCTAGGGCCAATTTCTGCCCTAGGTGTTTTCTGTTGCTGTAATAATAAACACCATGACCAAAAGCACCCTAAGGAGAAAAGGGTTTATTTCATATTACAGCTAACAGTGCATCATGAAGGAAAGCTTAAGCAGGAACTAAAGCAGAGACAATGGAGGACCACTGCTTACTGGTCTGCCTTCCAAGGCTTGCCCAGGGCCACCTGCCAAGGGTGGCACTGCCCATAGTGAGCTGAATCCTCTTATATCAATCAACCTAGAAAATGCCCCACAGACTCTCCTACAGACATTTTCCTAACAGCAGTTTTCTCTTTGGAGATAACCCTAGCTTGTGTTAGGTGACAAAAGACTGGTTCCACCTTTACTTTAAAGTAAAAAACAAAAACAAAAACAAAAACAACCTTTTTCTTCAAAGTCAAACTAGGAGTTGGGAATTTAGCTCAGTGGTAGAGCACTTGCCTCAAGGCCCTGGGTTCAGTCCTCAGCTCTGAAAAAAAAAAGTCAAACTGTAAGACAATGTGGTAGTGCACGTCTATAATTCCAGCACTCAGAATCAGCCTAGTCTACACAGTGAGTTCCAGACGTGCCAGTTAGTGAGAGCCTGACCAAAAAGAAAAAAAAAAAGTCAATTTGAAACTTCAGTACATTAAAAAAGGCAAAAGTGGTCAAAAGGGGAAGATCATGATTTAACAAAGGCCATAAAACAGAAATTCAACAATTTACTCAGAGTAACTATTAAGCATTATCTTTTCTGCTTGATGTGGTTTGTTTTGTTTTCCCTTTTTTGAAACTCAAGGTTTAAGCATTGTCTTTTCTGCTTGGTTTGTGTGTGTACGTGTTTTTGTTTTTGTTTTTTGTTTGTTTGTTTTTGGTAACTCTTAAGCATCTTGTTTGGTTTGGTTTTTGTTTGAGATAGGGTTTCTCTGTGTAGCCCTGGCATTCCTGGGACTCAATTTATAGACTAGGCTGGTTTTGAACTCAGGGATCCTCCTGTCTCTGCCTCCCGAGTGCTGGGATTAAAGCTGTGCACCACATCCAGGTGCATTTTCTCTATTTTGAAGTATTCTTTTCCTTGTCCCACAAACTAGCTCAGGAGTTTATTCAGGTAGGGTTTGCGTCACCATTCATTACAGATGACCCTGGAGGATTAGAAGAGGTCTTACATGCTACCATTCAACAACTGAGGCCCAAGGCCTGTCTCATACGTTTTTGGAAGAAGCTCTCTAGCCACTCTGGCTTATCACTTCCTACTCTATTCTTTAATCTACTCTATCATATACACTTCCAGGAGGAGTGCCATAAACCTTAGGTCCCTGATTTTGCTTCCCCCTCCTCAGTTTGCTTTTTGAGCCAGGGTCTCATGTGGCCCAAGCTATATAATGACTCTTGACTTCTGATTCTCCTTCCTCTGCCTGCACAGTGCTGGGATTATAGGGTTACATTACCATGCCCCACTCTCGGTTTATTTTTTTTTTAAACATATTTTTATTTATTATGTATACAACATTCTGCCTCCATATATGCCTGCACGCCAGAAGAGGGCACCAGATCTCATTACAGATGGTTGTGAGCCACCATGTGGGTGCTGGGAATTGAACTCAGACCTCTGGAAGAGCAGCCAGTTCTCTTAACCTCTGAGCCATCTCTCCAGCCCTGGTTTTACTTCTTAAAATGTCTATATCCTCCTACACTATAAGTTTAATCATTTTTGTATGCCACCCCGGATAAAAAATTATTTATTGCAGTATATATGACCAAGATGCAGAAATGCTACTTTGGCATCTGACACATAAATTTAGTTAAGTATTTCTTAAGTCAATTTGCAAAAAATAAGGTCAATGAATAAATACATCTAAAATAATCAGAACAGTATCTGACATTTAGCTATTATTGGGTAACTTTGTATGAACAGGAAACAAAAAACAAACAAACAAACAAAACCCACTAAAGCCTGTACGGACAATTTAAACTGGGGAGTAAAAACCACATGATGTTATTGCTTTCTACTTGTTCACTTACATGTTATAACCACATCTTTGATAAGAAAAGTTATCCCCTATTTATAAAGATACCTTGACCCTGACAGCCTGTCAAAAAATATACAGAGAAATGAAGCTGGTCTTGAAGTGTGTGTGTGTGTGTGTGTGTGTGTGTGTGTGTGTGTGTAGGGAGGGGGGGATGTGTCACTGCTTTCTTCCCTTTTTTTTTTTTTTTTTTTTTGTGGAGCTGGGGACCGAACCCAGGGTCTTGAGCTTGCTAGACAAGCGCTCTACCACTGAGCTAAATCCCCAACTTTATACATACAATCTTTTTTGCCCCGAGACAGGGTTTCTTTCTGTAGCTTTAAGCTTTTTCCTGGAACTCACTTGGTAGCCCAGGCTGGCCTCGAACTCACAGAGATCCACCTGCCTCTGCCTCCTGAGTGCTGGGATTAAAGGCATGTGCCACCACCACCGCCTGGCATGTGTCACTGCTTTCTGGACCTGAGTTTTCTGTAAAATAGGAGTGGAAGAAAGAAGAAAAGATCTCTAGGGTTCAAACAAGCTAACTCTTATGTTCATTCAGGTGGGGACTGAGTCACCACTCATTACTGATTGAAACACTGGATTAGATGGGATTTTACAAGCCTATCATTCACCCAACTGAGGCCCAAGTCCTATCTAATACATTTTTTTGGAAGAAGTCATCTAGCCATTATAGTTACGGCGAACTACCCATGGTCACAAGCCACCCCATCTTAGGCTATGTTGTAAAGTTCTTTTACTAAAAGCACACCATCCTCGTCGTAATTGTCACTCCGTTTTACCTTTCTTTTACTTCAGGGACTCTGATATACCTTTGTATTGAAACTGAATAGAACTAACAGACACATCTCGAAAATTAAGATCACCAACTCTCAATCTTTCTTCGTAACACACCAAACCGCCCCTTACCATCCATCCTGTCTTCCTCATGGAAACCTCAGTCCTGGCTTTAATGGAAGTCAAAATTAGCCGGGCGATGGCGGCGCACACCTTTAATCCCAACACTTAGGGGACAGGCGGACCTCTGAGTTCGAGTCCAGCCTGGTCTACAGAGAAAGTTCCAGGACGGCCAGAGCTACACAGAGACTCCCTTTGAACACCCCAAATTGCCCTTGCCACCTCCACCCAAACACACATTTGGGATGAGAAGTAATAACGCCCTGTTGCTCCTCCGGGAGACACGGAGACCAGAAGTCACGGCAGCGCCAACCGAAGCCCGCACCCTGTTCTCCCCAGTCCGAGCCTCGTCCCTCACCGGTACTGCTTGGGGTCACTGGGAGACTTGATGATCTCAGGGTCGCCGGCATTACTGAGAGACCCGCTCCGTCCCTCCTCCTCAGATTCATCCGCTCCTAGACGGGCAACCCGGCCGCTCTCGCCCAAGTCTTGTCCATTGGGCTGCAGGTCTGGACAGCTGCAGGTGGACTTCGCCTTGTTTCTTCCAGGCATGGTCAGCGTAGGAAAAGGTCTCGCAGAGTCTTCACACAGACCCCGTGCTCCGATTCGCCCCAGAGCCGTAAGCTCCCGCCCGGCCTCACACCACAACTTCCTCCCGGTGGCACAGACTGCAGCAACCGCGACTCTCCTCAGCCTTCACCAGCAAGTCGTAGCGCTGGACATCCCGCTCCCCAGGACCACCTCCTCCTCCTACTCCTCCAGCCACTCCTCCTCCTCCGCGTCCCAGGGGCGGCGGCGGCGGCCGGCGTTGTTGCTGCCGCAGCCGCTGGGGAGGACAGGCCTGAACCCCTCCTCCAACCCGGCCTCGCTCACACCGACTTCCTTCATCCCACCCTCCTGACAGCCAATGACGCTGTGGATTCTAGCCAATCACAAGGCAGGACAGCCGTCACGTTTGCCGGCACAGCCAATAGGAGCACGAAAGGAGAGGAGCCAATAGGAACCGGCCGGGCTCCTGACGCACCCAGAGAGCATTTCGAAACCTGACGTGGGCGGAGCGAAGGAAAAGAGGCGGGGGATGATGGGAGAAGCTTTGCTGCGATTGTGACGTGCTCGGGTGGCTGTTTTAAGGAAGCCGCGTAGTGCTCCGCGTCTCTGAGGAAATACTCCCCAGCGAGACGACCCAGACGTGAGTCGAGGTAGTGGATGCTGACCTTCCTCTTCACCCATTTGCGATGTATTTCTTGTACTCTGCTCTCAGAGTGACTCAGCAAGTCTTTTAAAAATGCGGAGCACCGGAAGTCTTTTCCTACTCTATCCCGAGATGAACGTTGTTCTTGTGGGTCACTAAGCACCGGAAATAACAATTGCACCTTTCCATCCCGTTGGTTCTTTTCTCGCCCAAAAATCCGAAAGAGTGCCTAAAAGACAGGTTTGGTTATCTCACTCCTGTATGCGAAATTTTTTTGTTTGTTTTTTTTTTTTTAGCTTCCCCACAGACTGGAGTCCTCGGTCTGCCTTTTTAAGTTTAGCCAACTTTTACTGAAAAGCAAAAACATGTTAGGCTGCTGCCCTCAAGTTACTTTCCCAAGTTTTTTGTTGTTGTTTGCCAGAGCCTTTGCTGAGACTGGAACAGACACACTATAAAATAAAAAGCAGATGACAAGATACAGTACGCGGGTAACATTAGATAGTGAGATCGTACTACATGGAGGAAATGTTTTCAACATGAGTAAACGAAAAAAAGACTTGAAACCGGTAGATGTTGTTGCGCCCCTGAATTTCAGGTGCTGAAGATAGAGTCATGAACAAAACACAAATCGTTACAGGTGTGATAACCCACACCTTGAATCACTCAGGGAGGCAAGAGGCAGGTGAATGTCTCTTGAGTTCGAGGTCAGCCTGGTTTTACATAGCAGTTCCAGGTTAGCCAGGGCTACCTATTGAGACCCTGCCTCAAAAAAACAAAACAAACAAAAAGAACAAATCCTTGCCTTCTTGAAGATCTTATGGAAAGAAACAGACCATAAAATAAACGATATGTTCAAAAGCAACAAATGCCAAGACTACAATACAGGGCAGGAGGATAATGTGTTGGAGAGGTGAATTGGGGCAGAAGAATTTGAGAGTGTTGAGATATACTGGTTTCAGTGCACTTTCAAAGATTTATCAGTTCTTAAGCAACTCCACTGAACCCCTCTCATTCAAAGCTGCATCTGTGTCTCTCCAGTCCTAGAATGGCTGCCCAGTGCATTATAAAACCAATAGTAAATGTTGAGTAGATACCTGAGGTGGCATAGTCTACGCTTTGTACAGGGACGTTTTGTGTGTGTGTGTGTGTGTGTCTATCTCCAAAGCAATAATGCCAAAAATAAGAAATCTCCAGTTCAACTATCATATTTTTCCCTAAGGAGAAAAATAATTTATGCCCTTAATTGCAACTTGCTAGATTTTCCCCTATGGTGAAACATTCATTCCTTTAAATAACTAAGTGATGTCCTGCTGTGTGCCAGAAATTAGAAGTAACGAACAAATACTTCCCTTTCTCTTGAGCTCACAAGAGAGCTGGTGGAGAGATGGACACTAAAGAAACAGAGTGCTCCATTTGGTAGCACATCTACTAAACTGGACCAATACAGAGGTCAGCTCATGGGTGATAGGCAAGTTCATGAAGAGTTCCATATCTTTCTGAAGTATCCTGGTACCACAATCATATTCTTCAATGCTTTCCTGTCCCCCCTCTAGTCCCAAGAGCAGACATTAAGGGCAAAGATGATGTCTCTGTAATTTACCATTTTTCTTTTTTCTTTTTTTTTTTCAGTGTAGAAATTTGAGTATAAAGCCCCCCCCCAAAAAAAAACATACAAATTTTAAGTCTATAATTATCAATAACTTTAGTGGAGATACACAAACAGATACACCCTTTCCAGAGAATGTCCCCAAAGGAAAATTTAAGCTAATGTAAGTTTTCTAAACTAATAAAGATTGGTGTGGAAAGAAACTTAATGGAAAGCTCTGAGTATGGTTAAACTGGCAATCTGGAAACAAAGGGAATGCGTCCGTGGCAAAGATCACATAGAACATTCCAGAGAATATGGCATTGGCTTGCCTGTTTCGTGCATCATTGGATTCCCAGATCTTAGAATGTTTTCCAACAAGCTGTAGGTACTCACTAAGCAGTGTGTGAGCAAATGAAGAGAAGGAATGATCACAATTGTTAGGCAAGGCTGGCAGGCAGAGAGAATGTATAAGAGAAATCTGGCGGGGAGAAAAGGAAGGAGCCAGAGAAGAAGAACTCCAGGGGCCAGCCACCCAGCTACACAGTCAGCCATGGAGTAAGAGTAAGATTTACAGAAGTAAGAGAACGGGAAAAGCCCAGAGGCAAGAAGTAGACAGGATAGTTTAAGAAAAGACAGCAAGAGAAAAGCTAAGCAAAGCCAGACATTCATAATTAAAAATAAGCCGGGGGCGGGGGGCTAGAGAGATGGCTCGGAGGATAGGAGCAGTGGCTGTTCTTCCAGAGGTCCTGAGTTCAATTCCCAGCACCCACATCATTGTGGCTCACAACCATCTGCATTGAGATCTGGCAACCATCTCCTGTAAATAAATAAATAAATAAATAAATAAATGAATGAATGAATGAATGAATGAATAAATAAATAAATAAATAAATAAATAAATAAATAAATAAATTCACCAAATGCAAAGCTCTGTGGAAAGCCTTACCAATAGAATGGACCAGAGGGAAGACAAATATCAGGACTGAAGATAAGATAGAGGAACTAAAACTTTCAGAGATTAATAAGAAGATAGAAGCAGACCATGTAAGGTCTGTGGGCTCTATGAAAAGACCAAATACAGCCGGGCGGTGGTGGTGCACGCCTTTAATCCCAGCACTCGGGAGGCAGAACCAGGCGGATCTCTGTGAGTTCGAGGCCAGCCTGGGCTGCAGAGTGAGTTACAGGAAAGGCGCAAAGCTAGAGAAACCCTGTCTCCAAAAACCACACACAAAAAATAAATAGATAGATAGATAGATAGATAGATAAAATAAAAAGACCAAATACACAGGTCATGGGCATAGATGAAGGAGAAAAGTTACATTCCAAAAGCACAGACAATATTTTCAATAAAAATCATAGATGAAAATTCACCAACTCTAGGAAAAGAGATGCTCATCTAGGCCTAGGAGGCACAGACAAAATCAGAAAAGATCCTCTATGAGTCATATTACATTTAAAACACTAAATATACCAAAAAAAAAAAAAAAACTAGTTAAAGAGATAAACACTTCATCACACAAAAAAGACAGGCCCATCAAAACAGTACCAGGTTTCTCCACAGAAACTTTTAAAAGCCAGGAAGACTTGAAATGATGTATTTCAAACTCGGGAAGAAACCAAATACTAACCCAGACTACTGTATGCAGCAAAACTATCTGTCATAAATGAATAAAGACAAAAAGCTTTCCACAATGAGAAGAGTCTAAAAGAATCCACAGCCATTAAAGCAGACCTGTAGACAATATTTAAAGGAGTCTGTGACCACTAATCCTGTGGTCAACTTTACATTCTTGGGAACAGGGAATCTCAACTGAGGAGTTGCCTCCATCAGATTGGCCTGAAGTCATATCCATGGGGGCATTTTCTTAATTGCTAATTGTTGTAGGAAGGCATCCTGTGGGCAGTGCCATCCCTGGGTAGGTGTCTATGAGCTTGGGAGCAAGTTAGTAAGCAGCATTACTTTGTGAGTTCTGCTTCAGGCTCCTACTTTGAGTTCCTACCTTGGTTTCTCTCAATGATGGACTGTAAATTGAAAGAGGAAACAAATCCTGTTGTGGAATAATCTTCTTGTACACTGTGAACATGTGTCACTCTGATTGGCTGAATAAAAAGCTGAATGGCCAATAACTAGGCAGGATTTGGGGGGCAGAGGGAATGCTGGAAAGAAGAAAGGAAGTTTCCAGCCAGACACAGAGGAAGCATGGCATGTAGGAGATGCGATAACAAGCCATGAGCCACGTGGCAGCACATAAATGAATGGAAATGGGTTAATTTAAGTTTTAAGAACTAGTTAGAAACAAGCCTAAGCTATTGACTGAGCTTTCATACTTTATAATAAGTCTCCGTGTTGTGATTTGGGAGCTGGATGGCAGGACAGAAAAATCCACCTACAAAACCTTTTCCTCTCCCAGTTTTTTTTTAAAATATATCTTTTTTTAAAAAGATTTATTTATTAATTATGTATACAGAAGAGGGCGCCAGATCTCATTACAGATGGTTGTGAGCCACCATGTGGTTGCTGGGAATTGAACTCAGGACCTCTGGAAGAGCAGTCAGTGCTCTTAACCACTGAGCCATCTCTCCAGCCTTTTTTTTTTTTTAAATCACAACAGGAAAATCATATAAGAAAAGTAGTTAAACATGAGAAGGATAGGAATACTCCAAATACCACAAAACCAACAAAATGATAAGTATGAATACACATCTTTCAATAATATCTGAATGTCAATTTCCAACCAAAAAAATTAGATTAGCAGATTGGTTTAAAACACACCAAGTTATGTATAGTTGCACATGCTTATAATCCAAGCATTTGGGAGGTGGAGGCAGGAAGATCAGGTGTTCAAAGCCAGTCTCAGCTGTACATTGAAAGTTCAAGGCCAACATAAGCTATATGAGAGCCCAATCTCACAAGCGAGCAAACAAATGAATGACATCATTCAAGGCCAGCAAGATGGCTTAGCAGGTAAAAGCACTTACCACTCAAGCCTGACAAGCCAAGCTAGATTCCTGGAACCCATGGTACAATTTCTGACACCTCCTAAACATAGGTGTAGTGGCATATACCTGTAATCCCCCAGGAGGCAGGTTCAGGAGGCTCAAAGAGTTCATGGTCATCCTTAGTGACTTAATGAGTTTGAAACCAGTCTGGGCTACATGAGACTGGGAAAAACAAGGAAAAACAATCACAAGTGGTGGTGGTAATGTGGACAAAAGGGAAAAGCCCTCATATACTGTTAGAGATAATGTAAGTTAACCTAATTACTATGGAAACCAGTATGGGATTCCTTAAAAAAAAAAAAGAAAAGAAAAAAAAACTAAAACTTTATATCATATGATCTAGCTGTATCATTCCTGGATATTAAACCAAAGGATTATAAGTTGATATATCACAAAGATACTTGCTCACCAGTGTTTATTACAGCACCAGGCACAATAGCTTGGTTATGTTATGGAACCAGCCTCGGCATCCAGCATCATAGGAATGGGTGAAAGGACTGTGAGATGCACACATGGCTGTGACAGATGGACTTTGCTTCAGCTATAAAGAAGAATGGAGCTAAGTCATCTGTAGAAAAATGAATGCAAATGAAGATAATCATGTTAAGTGAATTAAGCCAGCCTTGGGAAGGCCAATATCAGGTGCTTTCTCTCATTTATGGTTCTTAGACTTTATGTAGATACATACTGTTGTATATGTCTATAAGACATGAAAATAGAAGTGAAGTTGTCTGGGGATGAGGGGGACCAATGAGAGAGAGAAGGGTGAAAAACAGAGGTTAAAAAGATGTGAGGGAGGAAAATGCTCAATGTACGTACGATACATACTTGCATGAAAATGTCCTTGTGTAACATGGTCCATGTATAATGAATATGAAATAAAGAAAGTGGAAATCCATGAGGCCATTACCCATGATGCAGTGTGACTTTGCAGTGATGGGCTGTTTGGGGGTCACCCACGTGCCTATAAGAAAGTCCAACAAACTGATTGACTTGCTAAATTGGATTTTGGTGGAATCTTTACTTTGGTCTACTATTAATGCCCTATCTGGGGTGAACAGTGTTTGTTCATATCCCTTCCCCCCCCCCCCTGTAAAAAGTAACCCAACGGTAATGCATTGATGTGAACTTCTTGATTCAGGACTGGGTCTCTCTGCTAGTGGTAGAATATACGCTTCGCACATACAAAGGCCTAAGTTTGATCCCTATCATCAAAAAATAAAGAAAATGGAAGGGAAGGGAAGATAGCCCAGTTTCAATCATTTGCAGTGTCAGTTGGGCACTTCCTCTCAAAAGGCTCAGGGAAAAATTGACTTTGTACTACTATTCCTGCACCTTTCCTGTAAGTTTGAAATTGTTGCCAAAAAGAAAAAAATATTACTGAATGGCAACAAGATGAGTAACACTTGAAATAGTAGAACTGACTGCTGGTGCCTTAAAATGCACAGTGTGGTGCCTGGATTTGTGGTCAGATACAGTTTGTGGGAGAATTGTCAGGGAATCTCCATCTAGCCACCCCCTCCACCTAAAGAGGTTCCTCTCACAGGCCTTCACTGAGTAGTCTTACACACACACATCACCCATTCCATGCCTGGACTGGAGATACATGTTGTTTGCATTGCTTTCTTGGTGAGTAATCATATATAAATCATATAGAACCATGGGACTTCTGTATGTTATCAATTTATATAAATTTTAAGTTCCTGTTTAAATCTTCTTATGAATGTTATCTTCCTAATTATATTGTAATCAGTTTAGTAGTAGATACATTTATAATATCTTTTTCTCCTTGTTGTGCCTAATATACGTTTTGCAATCCCATTTCCTCATCAGTGCCAAGGACTGTCAAAGACTAATTATCAAGTTTTTCTTGTGTATCACATACAAGGCACTGTAAATAGTAATTTATTACAAGCATAGGATACATTGCAGCTTTATAAAAAACACTTACACACCCATGATCTCATTTGTTTTCATAACAACTCTGTGAGGTCGGCGCTGCCCATGATAAACTCAAAGAACTACTTAGTGGTAGTGACGTAACTATTGAATGGCAGAATTGGAATGTGGACCTTGTTCTTCAGATTTCCAGCCTAGTGTTTTTTCTGCTCCACCACAAGAAACAGAATAAATCTGCACACAGTGATGGTCATAGATACTGTATTAGTTTTCTGTTGTGTCTGAAACAAATTGATACAAACTTAGTGACTTGGATAGTACAAGTGTATTATCATCTAGTACTATAGAACAGAAGTTGGACACAAGTCACACTGTGCTAAAATTGAGCCAGGTGTAGTGGCTGACCCATGCCTATAATCACAGCAATCAAGAGCCAGAGGGAGGAGAATTGTTACCAGTGTGAAGCCAGCCTGGTTTGCAGAGTGACTGCCAGACCAGCCTGGGTTACAGAATAAGATGCTATTTCAAAGTCAAATCTAAAGAGAAAAGTAAAGGCATTGACATAGTTTTATTCCACTCTTGCATGTCATTATTCTCTGTGCTAGGGGCCAGAGTAGGCGCATGCTCTGCCTCTGAGCTACATGCCTCGACTGTTTGCATTCCTTTCTCAATGCTCTAGAAGAGCTAGTCCTCACGTCTAGATACTGCTCAAACTCTTTGGCTTGTGTCCCTCTTCCTCATCTTCAAAGTGAGACACATGACATCTCTCTGTAGTTATGTCTTCCTCTCTCTGTTCTACTTTGAAGGATCCTGTCTTGAACCAACCAGATAATCCAATATAATCTTCCTATTTCAGGATTAGCTACCTAATAATCTCAATTTCCTCAGCAAACTTAACTCATACCTGACATTTATAATAATATATTTGCAGATTCCATGGATCAGGACATGGACATCTTTGGGAGGTCATCATTCTGCCTATTGTGTATGTATTCTTCCAATTTCAAATCCCAAAGATCCATCAGCATGATCAGATCTTAACTCAAGTCCTGAATAGCTTTCCATCTACTGAAAAATCATTAGATCCCAATAAGACACTCTAATTACTGGAACAGTAACATTTGATTACATAAAAATTAGTATGCTCTGAGTTCACTCATGCCTCACTCAACAGATAAGATCATTGAGGTCAATGGCTTTGTTTGTCAAGGATACACAGCTAGTTAAAAAAAAAGCAGGGAGGTGCAAGCCTTTAAGCCCAGCATGTGGGCGGTAGAGATAAGTGGATCTCTATGAGTTCAAAGTGAGTTCCAGGACAGCCAGGGCTACACAGAGAAACCCTGTCTCAAAAATGAGAGAGACAGAGAGAAAGAGAGCACAGGAACTCAAATTTAGATCTCTCTCTTTTTTTAAAAAAATGAACAAATCTTTTTTTTAAAGATTTATTTATTTATTATGTATATAGAAGAGGGCACCAGGTCTCATTACAGATGGTTGTGAGCCACCATGTGGTTACTGGGAATTGAACTCAGGACCTCTGGAAGAGCAGTCGGTGCTCTTAACCTCTGAGCCATCTCTCCAGCCCCAAATTTAGATCTTAATACTCAGTTCTCCATTATGCTTTCTCACTGATATTAACTACCAAGGCTTATATCTAATGCTTGTCATTTAAATCTTAACTTGTTCATTTACCACTTGCTATAGACTGTTTGAAAATGCAGACCCACGTAGTAGAGACTACTATATCAGCAGATACCTGGCATTTAATGGGTCCAGTGTTGTACTTTCCACTAATCAGAAGTGAACTCCAAAAGTCCATGACCTGGAATAATTTTTAAATTGCTAAAACCACACACTCTCATGCTGGTGTGTGAAGTAAATCGGCCTAGCCAATCTCTTAGCCTCTCAGTCTTAACTCTGCTACACTGTACTCTTCCATTATATACATGTACACATGCATACATCAACACATATCTTATTTGGAAATTATATTCTTTGAAACATTTTAAAAATGATTTTCAATCTCATTTAGGAATTCTATTTAATTTTTTCATATAATATATTTTTTTTCATGTTTCCCCTCCTCCACTTCCTCCCAGATGATCCCCACTTCCCTACCCACCCAACTTTCTTCTCTCTTTCTCTGTCAAATAAAAATCCCACAAACAAAATTCAAAGCAAAAAAAAAAATCAATAAGACAAAAAAAAAATGCCAAAATGAAACAAAAGAGTCTACAAAACAAACAACAAACAAACAAACAAACACGGATTGGTTTTTGTTGGTTAATACTCCTGAGGCTTGATGATATTCTTTTGTGTCTTGTTTTTCAAGGCAGGTTTTCTCTGTGTAGCCCTGGCTGTCCTGGAACTCACAGAGATCCACCTGCCTCTGTTTCCAGACTACTGGTATTAATGGCATGAGCCAACACTGCCCAGCTGCCTGATGATGGTTTTTGTTTTTTGTTTTTTTTAGTTATTTGTTTATTTTAGTGGTGTTTTGCTTGCATTTATATCTGTGTGGAGTGTCAGATCTCCTGGAACTAGAGTTAACCGACAGGAATTGAACCCAGGTCCTCTGGAAGAGTAGTCAGTGCTCTTAACTGCTGAGCCTTCTCTTCAGACCCCTGGTAAGGTTCTTAAGGCAAGTGCTTTTATCAAGAGTCTCCAGGTAAATTCTTTGGTGATATCAAGGATCTATAATGATGACAAGATGTCGAGGCTGCTCTCAAATCAGATTGAGAAGTTTCATAATAAATACAGAAGCCTGGATAAAACTTAATACTAAGAGCCATACAGCCAAGGGAAAAGTATGTTACTTCTCTAAGGCTCAGCTCCTAAAGAAGGGATATTGAGTCTCCATTGAATTGTGAGGGTTCATTAAAATGATGGATATATACATGTGCTGTATGGGGGCGACTGATGGGTGTGTACATGGGTATGTGAGCAGTTTGTAAAAGAAAGGAAAAGTACAAAGGGGATAGGCTGAAACCTTCACTGCTAAAATCACTTACATGATTTTGAACAAATCTCTTTGCTTTGTTTTTGTTTTTTGTCTGTTTATTTTTTGTTGTTGTTTTGGTTTTTAGTTTTTAGTTGCTTTTTTTTTTTTTTTGAGACAGAGTTTCTTTGTGTAGCTCTGGATGTCCTGGAACTCTCTATGTAGACAAGACATGCCTCCAACTCAGAGATCTGCCTACTTCTGCCTCCCCAGAGCTGGGATTAAAAAGCCTAGGACATCACACCCGACCATTGGTCAAGTCTCCTAACTTTCGTTCTCTCATCCACAAAACACATCATCATAGGAATGTCCTGAGAATTCGGTGACCTTACAGTCAGTGAGCATTTGTTACAAAGCCTGATGCATGGCAGTGTTTTCAGAACTGTTGCCTCAGTTCTTGAAGTTTAATGTCAAGACCCTAATGCACCTGTTGGTTTGGGCAGCGATGATTTCCTGATCGGCCACAAGGGGGAGGTAGACACACAGAAGTGGATGTCTTTCTTCACTAGGACTCTGAAAAGGGGATAAAAAGTTTCCAAAGCCGTTTGCTGGTAACTGGACAAGGGCGAAGGAAACCAGTTTGTCTTCAGAAACAGCTGGACTCAGTATGCTTCTTGGCACATGGTGGGAACATTAGGTAATGCATGGACACGTTAAAGTGTTTTCATTTTCAAGCAAACACCACAGCTTCAAGAGGAGACAGATTATCACCTAGCAAAATACTAATGCTGTAAAAAAAAAAAAAAAGATGGTAGCCTTTTCTCTGGATTTTGTCAGAATAGCCCCAGGCTTCTTTTTAATCAGTATTCATGTTCTTCCAGCAGGAAAGCCTTTAGTTGTTGTTTGTGGATTTTTTTAATTTAAATATATTTATTTATTAAAATTCTTTTCATTTACATACCAACCCCAGTTCTCCCTCCCTCCCCTTCTCCCGCCTCCTCACCTCCCTCCCACTCTATCCCCGTCCACTCCTCAGAGTGGGTAAGGCCTCCCAGGGTAGTCAACAAAGTCTGGCATACCAAGTTGAAGGAGAGCCTAGCCCCTCCCCATTGTATCAAGGCTGAGCAAGGTATCCCACCACAGGGAATGGTCTCCAAAAAGCCAGTTCATGTACCTGGGTTAAGTCCTGGTCCTACAGCCAGGGACCCCGCTAACAGATCAAGCCACACAACTGTCACCCACATTCAGCGGGCCTAGTTCAGTCCCATACAGGTTCCTGAGCTGTCAGTCCAGAGTCAGTGAGCTCCAAATAGCACCGGTCAGCTGTCTCTGTGGGTCTTAAAAAGTTCTTAAAAGTCTGACTTAGCATCCTAGGACACCAAGGATGTAGATTAGGCTTTGCTTGTCCTCAAAGGATCACTTTGAAGGTATATTTGGTAACTTCATTAAAAATTGAACTCTCAAGCCAGGCAGTATTGCTGCACACCTTTAATCCCAGTGCTCGGGAAGCAGAGGCAGGTGGATCTCTTGAGTTTGAGGCCAGCCTGGTCTACAGAATCAGTTCTAGGACAGCCAGAGCTACACAGAAAAACCTTTCCTCAAAAAACCAAAAAAAAAAAAAAAAAATTTGACTCTCATTGTTGGGGATGTAGAAAGAAAGAGTGAGGTGAGGAAAAAGAAAGCAGTGAAACTGTCACAGCTAGCGTTTACTATACCCACTTTACTGAATAGTTTATAGGTATTACCTCATCTAGCGCTTACAGCAGCCCTATGAAATGTCCCTCCTTTCCAGACACGGAATCTGAGATAGAGATTAGGTGATTTTTCTTTCTTTTCTTTCTTTCTTTCTTTCTTTTTTTTTTGTTTTTTGTTTTTTGGTTTTTTTTGTTTGTTTGTTTGTTTTTCGAGACAGGGTTTCTCTGTGTAGCTTTGCGTCTTCCCTGGATCTCGCTTTGTAGACCAGGCTGGCCTGGAACTCACAAAGATCCGACTGACTCTGCCTCCCGAGTGCTGGAATTAAAGGTGTGCGCCACCACCGCCTGGCTAGGTGATTTTTCTAAAAGTCACATTTCTGGAAAGGTGCCAAGCCAGAGTTCACTCTACAGAGTTTCCAAAGACAGTTCATTCTCTTCCTTCCCCCCTCTCTCTCTCCACCCCCTGTCCCCCTCCTTCCCCCTGCCTCTTTATGTCCAGCATCTTCCCATCAGTCCACTAGAACGTACTGACCTGGAACTCACTATGCAGACCAGGCTGGCCTGTAGCCATCCTCTTCTCTCTGCCTCCCAAAGTGTAAGTGAGCACCGTGACACCTGGCTTCCAGACATTGTTTTCTTAACCATTACACTTTTCTGGTGAAGTTAGAGTTGATGCTGTAAATTGTAACAATGTTAGTTGAATAGAGGTGGAAAATAAAAAGACTTAAGGAATTGTTGGTAATTCCAGTATAATGCTGAGTGTCAACTGGTACCAAGAGGCAATGAAATACACTGGTTTTGAACAGAGTTAAGAATGAGATGGACCCTTCTGGGGTGGACTGTAGTTGATTTTTTGTTTTGTTTTGTTTTGTTTTGTTTTGTCTTACTCTTTGGGGGCCTGGCACCCAGCTCCCAAATAAATACACAGAGTCTTAGCTTGGCTTGTTTTGGGCCAGCTTTTCTAACTTAACTTATCCTGTTTCTCTTTAACTACATTTTTGCTTCTGGGCTTTTTACCTATCATATAATATAATATAATATAATATATATATATATATATATATATATATATATATATATATATATATATTTTCCTCTCACTCCATGGCTGGCAGTGTGGTTGGGTGGCTGGCCCCTGGAGACCTCCTTTCCTTCTCCTTTTCTTGGTCCTAGCTCTCTTCTCTAGATTTCTCCTCCTATTCATTCTCCCTGCCCATCAGCCCTGCCTATTTCTCTCTCCTGCCTAGCTATTGGATGTTCAGCTCTTTATTTAGACCAATCGGGTGTTTTAGACAGGCAAAGCAACACAGCTTTACAGAGTTAAACAAATGCAACATAAAAGAATGCAACACATCTATGCATCATTAAATAATCTACAACAGTGGACTTTGCCAGATGGGTGACTTTAAGTCACCTCGCCTCTCTGGATTTCGGTTCCCTCATCTATACAGCAGGACCAATAACACTCCATGAGTTGCTGTAATAATTAAATAAGATAAATGAATATATTACTGTGTCTGTCATAGAGTAAATGCTTAATAATAAAAATAATTCATAAATATTAATAAATCAACCCAGAGGGGCATGGGGGTACTTGTTAGAGTTTAGGAATGTTGGTGCCAATTGCCATCCTCTGTACCTGAGTATCTACCTGAAAGTAAACCAACCTCCTCTCCATTGGGTGCCCACATTATTTTTGTTATCTTTATGGTATATTTTTAACTCTGATACTGTATTTATTCCTCTTGCCAGGATCCACGGCTCACATTGTTATCCTTAATCACTACCTGATGTAGCTCATACTAAGTTCGGTGTTTGTTGAATGATGAAGTGACTTGGTATTCTAAGAAACCAGGTGTAATAGCACATATTTGGAATCCTAGAACTTAGGAGGCAGAAACAAGAGGATCAGAAGTTCAAGGCCAACCCAAGCTATAGAAGATCTTGTTCCATAAACAACAAAGTAAATAAATATCCCCAGGAAATTATTCCCTGAGTTTTGTGTCAACTCACATTGACAGAACTTACATTAGAAAATCACTCTGCTGTTTTATTGGTCACCTTTCTTATCTATTCACAAAGCCCAGTGTATACTAGGTGATTAGCAAATCTTTCAATGAATGAACACAGTCACAGTACATTGGCAACCTTGCACAGTGGAGAAGTCTATGGAGTCAGACAAGCTGAGTTCAAATCCTGGCTTTAGTACTGCTGTGAGACTAACATTCTCCATGAGTCTAAATTTCTTCTTGTAATACAAGGGCAGTCCAATCTTTCCCACAAACACATTGTGAGGACTAAATGAGGTAACACTGCCTGGTTTCCAGTGAGAGATCAGCAAGTGTTAGCTCCATAGTGCCAAGGATGTGGATATTACCATTCACTCACATCATTTTTTTTTAAAAAGTTGGGTGTGTGTAAGGGGGGAGCTCAGACTTCCCCAACACAGACCAAGGAATAGATCTTGGGCTTTAGAAAGCTTAAGAAACTATTGGGGAGATAGTTTACAATAAATGCAGCTTCGTAAGACTGTGTTCTGAGGAAGGCCAATGTTTTGACATTGCAATTCTATCCTTGGCTTGGGGACTGGCCTTTTCCTATTTCCAAGGACTGGTCCCACTTAGTCCATAGTTTTACACTCCTGTCATCTGGTTCAGGTCATTGTATAAACCTTTGAGCTGTTCCCTCAGTGTTCACTGCCCCAGATTAACACTATTATTAACCTATTCCCACTTTCTCACGCTGCCTGGCTCCTCAGCCAGAAATGCTTCCTTTTCAGTTTCCCTGTTCACTCCTTCCCATCCATCAGCATCTAGCTCAAGGCTCTGCCCCTTTGGCTCCTCTCACAGGTATCTCCTTAAAAACTGTCCTGACTTCCTTCCTGCCTTCCTTCCTTCCTTCCTTCCTGACTTCCTTCCTTCCTGACTTCCTTCCTTCCTTTATTTATTATGTATACAGCATGTATGACTGCAGGCCAGAAGAGGGCACCAGATCTCACTACAGATGGCTGTGAGCCACCATGTGGTTGCTGGGAATTGAACTCAGGACCTCTGGAAGAGCAGTCAGTGCTCTTAACCTCTGAGCCATCTCTCCAGCCCTATCCTGGCTTTTAAAGTGGTACCTCTCCTCTCATTCTGAGGAGAGCAATTACCTCAGCCCCTGCTTCCTTCCCTAAAGGAGTGATGCTTATGAAGAAGAGGGTCTTCTTCACAAGCTGATTTTCCTAAAAGACATCACCTTAGTAACCCCGAGGCTGAGGTCGCTAACCTCCTGATTCTAATTCCCCAGATGCTGCATATTGTGAGCTTCTGGTGTCCATGACACTAAGAGTCTTGTGTGATTTGGGGACTATAAACTAATACAGCACTGTGACGGGTTCTGTTTGGGGTGCTGTGTGAGGTGGGGGTGTCTCTGATTCTTCTCTTCTTGAAAGGAATCATTCAGTCAAGAGATACAGTTTGACAGAGATTTACGTAAGAAGGACAGAAGCCTAAGTTTAGCTAGAAACGCTGCAAAGCAGGCACTACGGGAGACTGAAGTGGACTGCCCCATGGGGAGAAGCAGCAGAGTGGGTTCTGCTTTGTGGATTTTAAGGAAAGTGTGTGAATATTTTAATGAGGTGGTGGAATATTCATGAGGTAAAGTGATGCTTGTTCTGGTGGACCAGATCTTCCTTTTAGATATTTTCTCCCATGATTCCTACCAAGGGGCATAGCTATCAAAACCATAATGAAAATGATAGCATAACGACCTTAGGTCTTTTGAGGGTTCAAATCCGTTGTTAGCATACACATGTGGGTGAATGCTCTGGTGTCTTAGTTTCTGTAAGAAGAACCCAACTATCTTCAAGGATATTTAACAACAAAGGGACATTCATGTTAGCAGACATGTTACCAGGCAGACACATTACCAAGATGTAATCACATTTTACTTTGATTACCTCATATACATATCCTAAGCCCCAAAGTGATTGTATTGGGAGGTAGAACCTTTAAGGACATAATTAAGGTAAATGAGGCTATAAGGATGTGTTGTGGAATATTATTTTAACTAGGCAAAGATGTGTTACATTTTTTTTATGCTGCAGAATATTACTTTCACTGTGTAAAGGTGTGTTACTTTTGTTGATGCTGCATTTGTTTAATTATGTAAAGATGTGTTGCATTTGTTTTGCCTTGCCTGCCTAAGGTGCCTGATTGGTCTAAAAAAAAAAAAAAGCTGAACAGTCCTAGGCAGGACAAGGATGGGTGGGACTGGCAGGGAGAGAGAATAAATAGGCTCAAATGGAACCAGAGAAGAGGAATAGAGGAGAGAACAACGGAGATGCCCAAGGCTGGGGAGCAAGCAGTCATTAGCCAACTAGATGGGAGAAGTCGTGAAAGTAAGACATACAGAGGAAGAAAGGGATGCTGTGTGATATTTTGTTTGTGTTCTGACAAATAATGCTTGCCTGGAGATCAGAGGGCAGAGCTAGCCACTAGTTAACCCTAGAGGCCAGGAAGTGGTGGCACACACCTTTAATCCCAGCACTTGGGAGGAGGAAGCAGGAAGATTAGGAGTTCAAGGCCACCCTTGGGATTAAACCAATCTAAAAGAGAAACAGAGGGGTTGGGGATTTAGCTCAGTGGTAGAGTGCTTGCCTAGCAAGCACAAGGCCCTGGGTTCAGTCCCCAGCTCTGAAAAAAAAAAAAAAAAGAAAAGAAAAAGAAAGAAAGAAAAAGAGAAACAGCTGAGCAGTAGTGGCACATGCCTTTAGTCCCAGCACTAGTGAGGTGGAGACAGGATCTTGGGGCCCATTCAGTCTGAGGATTCATAGAGACAGGATCCCCCCATTCAGTCTGAAGATTCATAGAGACAGGATCTCTCCCATTTGGTGTGAGATTTTGTAGAGGTAGGAAGTGACTGTGGCTTCTCCTTTGCTTCTCTGATCTTTCAACTTTCACCTTAACATCTGACTCTGGGATTTTATTTAATAAGAGTAATTAAGACCACACTTCAAAGGTAAAAAGCCCCAAAGCAAAAGGTAGATAAAGAGAAACAGGTTAATTTAAGTTAGAAGAGCTAGCCAGAAATAAGCCTAAGCTAGGCCGAGCATTCAAAACTAATAAGTCTCTGTGTCATGATTTGGGAGCTGGTTGGTGGCTAAAAAGAAAAAGCCTGGTACAAGGATGAGGCTCCAATCTTGTATGACCAATGTCCTTACAAGAACAAACAGTTTTGGTAATAAAAACTGAACCCAGGATAACCATATGCTAATTACTGAAATATATCTCTAGCTACCCACTCTGGTATGAGATTGAGCTTTTCAGAGGCAAGTGTTTATGGAAGACCACTATTAGAGGCCCCGCCCCATCTTTTCTTATTTTGAAACAGGGTCACATGTATCCCAAGAAGTATCTAGCTGAAGATGACCTTGATCTTATCACCTCCACCTCCTAGCTTATACAGTGCTGGGACCAAACCCAGGGATTCACACATCCTAGGTAGGCACTCTACCAATTGAGCTATATTCCCAGCCCTTTATTTTAAAAGTTTATTGTAAAATATACAAAAAAGTCTACAAAATATGAAGCCATGTTAAAAATAATAATAATCAGCATATCATAGTAGCACACACTTGTAACTCAGCATTAGGGAAATAAAGACAGAAGATAAGGAGCTCAAGTCAAGCCTCGGCTACATAGTGAGTCTAGGATAGCCTGAGCTACATGAGACGCTGTCTCAGGGGGAAAGCTCATAAAACAAATATACTTCTACAAATAGCTTTGGTTAAGAAATAGGATATTATTGTATGAATTGAGTCTCCCATAGGGCTAATTTTTGTTACTTTTTTTCTCTAAAGATTTATTGATTGATTATGTATACAGTGTTCTGCCTACATGTAAGCCTGCAGTCCAGAAGAGGGTACCAGATCTTATTATTACAGATGGTTGTGAGCCTCCCTGTGGTTGCTGGGAATTGAACTCAGAACCTTTGGAAGAGCAGCCAGTGCTCTTAACCACTGAGCCATCTCTCCAGCTCAGGCTCATTTTTCTGTATCATGTCTCCTTCCCCACAGGTAATTCCTACCCTCAGTTTTATAGTAAGAATTCTCCTGCTTATCTTTGTAAGTTCTGCCACAGGACCTATGTACCCCTAAACAATATTGTATTAGTCAGGATCCTGGCAGGAGACTGAAGGTACACTTCAATTAGGATAATTCTGGGAGAGGTAAACTATTTACAAGCATGCCAGCAGGGCATGATAAGAACATAAGAATAAATTATTCTGTAGCCAGGCAGTGGTGGCACACGCCTGTAATCCCAGCACTTGGGAGGCAGAGGTAGGAGGATCTCTATGAGTTCGAGGCCAGCCTGGTCTCCAAAGTGAGTTCCAGGAAAGGCACAAAGCTACACAGAGAAACCCTGTCTCGAAAAACAAACCAAAAAACAAACCAAAAAAAATTATTCTGTAGCTGATAACAGTGTTCTTACCTCTAGGTGTAGGTGGAGAGTGTAGGGAGCAGGGGGGCAGAGGAGCAGAAGGGAGGGACTGGAAACCAGAGGCACAGTGGGTTGTGGTAGGAGGGATGCCTGATAGGAGCTGAAACATACAGAGCAGGTAAAGGGCCAGACTACAGAGGAGCACACAGTGAAAGCATCAGAGAATAATATCCAACTCTGCCACCCTGTAGTACTCCAACCTTCCTGGGTGCCTCCGATGAGACAAACCTAACCAAAGTCAGAAATCAAAGGAGGCCATTGATATAAATCATTGCCTCCCTGGAACCAAAGGAATATGGAGAGTGAATCTGGAGAGATAAGTAGAAAACAACTAGCAAATATACCTTGATTTCTTCAGCCTGTTGGAGGTTATACAGATGGGATTCTATAGTTATATCATTCTGTGACCTGCCTTTGGGGCTCGCTCATTATAGGAGTCAAGCATGTAGCTATATAGTTCATATTAAGTTCTGTACAATATTCCCCTATATGGCTTTATCATGAACTGCTTAGCCTTTCTGTAGCTGATGGACTTTTCGGCCCTTTCTAGCTTTTTAATATTTAGAACTAATGCTCCTATGGATATTTTACCATAGATCTCCTACTGCAAGAATATAAGTTATGTGTGCAATTGTTATAGCTGCACAAACACACTAAGATAAGTATTAAATATACCCATAATTGATATCTGTGTATGATATAAAATAGGAACGAAAGTTAATGTTTTCCATACTACTAATCAACTATTGAAAAGCCTTATCTCTTCACAGTTGACCTACAAATGCTTTCTACAATATCTCATTGTTACTAGGCTTTCATAGATTATTTGTATATTTTTCTATGTCTTTGCCAAACCATAGAAAGTCTCAATTATTTAGTTCTATAACAAGCTTTGATATTTGATAGGATAAGTCTCTCTTCCTACTTCTTCAGAAGTGTCTTGGCTCTTCCAGGAATAAGCTAAATTCCATGAAAATGTCTATTTGAATTTAATGAGAATCAAATTGGATGGATCTAGGCATAAATTTAAGGGTGTTTGATGCTTCTGAAATATTTTTTATTTTAAAAGTACATTATTTAAAAGTAAGAGGACACAAATCAGTGAAAATTAAAATGTGTGGAAAAATGTCTACCATGTTCAACACCATAGCAGAATATGTTCTTCTAGACTTTTTCTTTTCTCCTCTTCTTGTGGGTACTGGGAATTGAACCTAGGGTTTTGTATGCGCTGAACATATACTATACTCTTGAGCTACATTCTAATCCTCTGGATCTTTTTTCTGACCTTATAATAATTGATAATTTTATAACACTGAGTCTTTATTTTCAATGATGGTCCAGTTTTCCACTACCCAAGCTTTTAATGTCTTTCTATAAGGTTGTCTGATATCCTCACTAATGGAATTCATACACTTGCATGGTGATAATTTGTTTTACTCATTAACAAATAAAATTTTCCTGAAGATCAGAGGACAGAGTCAACTACTAGATTAAACATAGAGGCCAGGCAATGGTGGCACACACCTTTAATGCCAGCATTTGTGATCTCATGCCTTTGCTATCAATATTTGGGAAGCACACATGCCATTAATCCCAGCACTGTAGATGTAACCATCTTGTTAAATAAGAAACACAGAGCCAATTGCAGAGTTAAAAACGAAGAGGTCAGAGCAATAGCTGAGAGCTGAAAACCTTACCCTTCTTCACTGCTGCTCCGTCTTTCCTCTCCACAAGAGACTTACTTCTGTGTATTTTTTTCTTTTTCTTTTTTTTTAATACTTTTTTTTAAAAAAATTACTTTTATTTCATTTGCATTGGTGTTTTGCTGCATGTATATCTATGTGAGGATGTCAGATCTTGAGTTAGAGACAGTTGTGAGCTCCATGTGGGTGCTGGGACATGAACCCAGGTCCTCTGGAAGAGCAGTCAGTGCTTTTAACCACTGAGCCATCTCTCCAGCCCCATGTTTTTTCTTTTTTATAGACTTTCTGTTTTGCTTTCTCATTGGTTGTAACCCCAACCACATGACCTCCTTGTCACTGCCTGTCTGTACAGACCTCCAGGTCTTCTATGGTTGGTATTGAGATTAAAGGTGTGTGTTGCCATGCTGGCTGTATCCTTGAACACACAGAGATCCGCCTAGCTCTGCCTCCCAAGTGCTGGGATTAAAGGCATCCACCGGGGCTGGAGAGATGGCTCAGAGGTTAAGAGCACCGACTGCTCTTCCAGAGGTCCTGAGTTCAATTCCCAGCACCCACATGGTGGCTCACAGCCATCTGTAATGAGATCTGGTGCCCTCTTCTGTGTACATAGTAAGTAAAATCTTAAAAAATAGTAATAAAATAAAATAAAAAGTTGTGCACCACCACCGTCCAGCTTCTGGTATGGCTTGCTCTGACCCCAAGGCAACTTTATTAATATACAAATAAAATATCACCACACAGCACTAGGAACCTTGAGAAAGGAATATAAGGAGTGAGGAGACAGGAACTCAGGTCCTTTTGGCTGAGGACTCAAGAGCATTCAGTCTGAAGATTCACGGAGATAGGATCTTCTCTTTTGGGCTGAGGAGTTGGTGAGGTGAGAAGTGGCTGTGGCTTGTTTCTTTTGATCTTTTAGCATTTACCCTGATATCTGACTCCAGGTTTTTATTATAAGACCATTTAGAATTCGTGCAACATCTGGTGTCCAACTTTTGGGACACGAATTCATGAAAAAGCCTCTTGCCTGTGGCTTTGCAGCCACCAGCTCAGGCCAGAGCTGCACGTGGCTGGAGTCTCCAACCCCGCTTGGGCCAGAGTTTCTGTTGCAGCCTCTCTGCAGCAAACTCCACAGGTTTTGGGACTCCAAAAGCCACAGGAGTTAGCCACTTTCACACATTCCTCTGTGCAGGCAGCTCATTCCACAGGAGCAGGCCCAAGCCCAGGCTCAGGCTCCAAACACACGGGAATTAGCTGCTTTCTCAAGTTCCCTGTGCAGACTGCTGGCTCTTTGGCCTCTCCCCTCTCCTGCTGGGTCGTGGCTTTCTCTGGGGCCCTTCGGGCTGCTGCCACACTGTCATCTGATTCAACATTATCAGAAGATTTGGTGAGTCAATTGGGATTTCTTAAAGGGAGAAATTAGTTAAAAGAGAGGTTTTTTCCCCCACATTAAAAAGTGGGAAACACTGTTACAATGGAAAGAGTTTGGTCTCTGTTTGATAACACTAGACAGTCTGAAAATGAGAGGATAATTAACTTAGATGGGATTGATGTAATGTCAACTATAAACATTATTGGTTTGATCATTCTTATTTTATCCCTAAAAAAGTTGGTTGTTATGAGTGCCAAGATACAAGTCTTAGAAAAACTTATTAAAACAGATCATAGAGATATTCAGATCCAGACAGAGGAATTAAAGGAGAACCAATTTCAGCATTGCATCATAAGGTTACAGAGGAACAGCCTAAAGCTTTCAGACAGCCAACCTTGACTTATCCAGTAACCTCACAGGAACTGCCAATGATAGATATCCCCAAGACTGTGTATGAGCTGAATGGACTACCGTGCAAATGTTAGATTTAAGGAAATTCAGAGAAGCAATAATTTCATATGGCATGCATTCACTGTTTGTGAAGCAGATGTTAAACTCATGGTCAATTTGTAATTGAATTATCCCTCAAGACTGGAAAGAGTTGGTTACAGCAGTCTTGGAGGCTAGACCCCAATTACAATGGAGGACCTGATAGAAAGATGAGGCTAAGACCATTGAACAATGGAGTAGGGCTAGAGGTATTGATATTTCCCAAGATCAACTTCTTGGAGAGGGCGATTACGCTGATATACAAAGACAGTCTTTATATGATGACCACACCCTAGCTTTATGCTGCACAACAGCCTTGAATGCTTGGGACAAAACTGAAGAAGGAGGAGGGAAAATTGAGTCACTTACAGGGCCCAAAATCTATCTAAATAGAATGATACCAAATTCAGAAGCTAGACAAATAATAATTGAATCTCTGGCTTTTGAAAATGCTAATGCACAATGAAAAGGGGTAATTAGGCCATTAAAGGCAAGATCAGCACCATTGGAGGAATGGATCTGTATAGCATGAATCTTAAATGGTCTTATTAATAAAAACAAACCTAAAGCCAGGTATTGGAGTGAATGCTGGAAGATCAGAGAAGCAGAACAAGCCACAGCTACCTCACCTCACCAGTTCCTCAGCTGATCCTGTTTCCTCAGACTGGAAGCCTCTGTATCCTCATCCAAATGGGTCTCAGCTGAACTGCTTCTTGAAAGACTGAATGCTTAACCAGCCAAATGCTTCTAGTTTCTGATCTTCACCCCTTATATATATTTCTACTTTCTGCCATCACTCCCTGGGACTAAAGGCTCACTTCTTGTGATTAAAGGTGTGTGTCACCAAGCCTGGCTGTTTCCAATGTGGCCTTGAACTCACAGAGCTCCAGAGGGATTTCTGCCTCTGGAGTGCTAGGATTAAAGGTGTTAGTGCCACCACCTAACCTCTATGTTTAATATTGTGGCTTTTCTGTTCTCTGACCCCAGATAAGTTTATTAGGGTACACAATATTTTGGGGAACACAATACCATCACAGATCTGAGATACAATCAATATTGAATCTCATGACCATGATGATGCTTGGATAGGAGAGGTGATTTTCAGAGGTTTGAAGAAAAATTGTCACCTAAAAAGGGATTATAAACAAGGTGTTCCTAGAAACAATGTGTTTTTCAAGAAATAATCCCAAAGGCAAAGGCAGACATTGAATGTAGATCAACAAGGGACAGACAAGGTAATCCCTTGCCTTTGTTGTTGGGAAATGCCCCAGGAACCTCTCTCAGGCCCCCATGTCAAATTTGGTTCAGTTCTTCCCTGTCATCATGGAAGAAACTTCTCCCCAGAGCAATTAGAGAACCTAATGCCCATTGTAAAAAACTGTACTGCTCTGGATGATAGAGCAGCTATAGAAGAGAGAGAACAAAAAATCAGGAGAAACTATAACTATTTAGGAATCGTGCAACGCACTTGTTAGATCTAATCCAAGGGACTTCGTAGTTTTGTTACTGCTTTGAATTTTTTTTTTTTTTTTTGTGTGTGTGTGTGTGTGTGTGTGTGTGTGTGTGTGTGTGTGTTTCAAGATAGGGTTTCTCTGTTCTGGAACTTGATTTGTAGACCAAACTGACCTTGAACTCACAGAGATCTGCCTGCCTCTGCCTTCTGAGTACTGGAATTAAAGGCCTGTGCCACCACCGCCTGGCTGAATTATATCTTTTTAAAAATTGCTTTTGGGCTATGGCTATAATTCAGAGGTAAGGCATATAAGACCTTGAGTCTCACATGATCCCAAAAACACAAAGAATAAAGGAAGAAAGAAAATCTGTTTATCCTTAGATCCTTAGTTTCTAACCCAAGGCCTAGCATGCAGTGTGTGCTCAAGAAGTCATTACTAAGCAAATGAGTAAAAGCACATAACACTGTAGAGTGAATTAATGAACTATGGATGGAGACATTCTTGTCATTTTCTGCTACCTTACCATAATACCTGATAGTCTTTGGCTCCTGAAGACTTCGTTTTGATACTATCTCCCTTGGAGAAATGACGTATCAATTTGTTTCAGGTGATCTAAATATGTAGATTAGCTTATTAATGTCTGTTATTTTGCAGGATCTGAGCATGTGGCAATTTTTTCCCCTTTATTTTTACTTTATGTACATGGGTATGCCTGAGTACTTGTGTGCTTGCAATGCCTAAGGAGGCCAGAAGAGGGCATTGGAATCCCTGGAACTGGAGTTACTGATCCATGTGACCCATGATTTGAGTGCTGGATCCTCTGGAAGAGCAGTCAGTGCTCTTAACGGGCTGAGCCATCTCTCCAGCCCTGGGTGTGGTAATTCTAATGCTGGGGAATAACTAACACTCTGTAAGTAGCATAAACGTGAGTTACCTGAAAAGTGATGCTGTGTGTGTGTGTGTGTGTGTGTGTGTGTGTGTGTGTGTGTCTGTCTGTCTCTGTGTGTCTGTGTGATTGCATGTATGTGGAGGTCAGAAGATAACTTCTGAGAATTGGCCCTTGACTTCCATTTTGTTGACATCGGGTCCCTCTTATGATCCACTCATGTGGAGACAACCAAGTATTTACTTGCTTTCTTTCCACACTTACCCATGTTCCTTCTTTCCTATCCCCTCCACCTCTCTCTCTCTTTCTTCCAGGTTTCATGTAGCCCATGCTGGCCTTAAACTTATTAATCTTCCTGCCTCAGCCTCCTTAGTGCTAGGATTACAAACATATGCCACTGTACCAGGCTTTTTCTTTTGGGCCATCACTCAGCTCCCAAATCATGACATGGAGACTTATTAGTTATAAATGCTCAGCCTAGCTTAGTCTAGCTTTATTAACTTAGATTAACCTGATTCTCTTTATCTATCTTTTGCCTCAGGGCTTTTTACTTTTCTTTCCTTCTGTAGATCTCACTTTCTCTGTTTCTCACGTTCTGCTGGCTAGTGGCTGCCTGGCTTCTTACCCTGGGTGTGTCCATTTCGTTCTCTCTCCAGCCGAGATTTCTCCTGTTTATTCCCTCTGCCTGCCAGCTCTGCCTATCCCTCTCCTGCCTAGCTATTGGCCATTCAGATTTTTTATTAGACCAATCAGGTACCTTAGGCAGGCAAGGTGAAACAAATGAAACACATCTTTTCATAATTAAACACACATCCTTACATCGTTAAACAAATGCAGCACAAATAAGTGTAACACACCTTTACACAGTGAAAGTAATATTCTGCAGCATAAACAAATATCATACATCTTTGCCTAGTTAAAATAATATTCCACAACAATACCACCATGCCTGGCTCTAAGGATATAATATATATGGCAATGTAATATCATGAAAATATCTCTTACATTCTAAGAGATTGGAACTTTTGCTGAATCTCACAAAGTTAATAATGCACCCTGAGGTCACTTAAGACTTAGGATTGCCACCTTGTTGTGTATTCAAACTGTTTGTTTAACCTGCCTTTAAGAGAACACGCCTTTAACCTGGCACCTGGGAGACAGAGGCAAGTGGATCTCTGTAAGTTTGAAACCAGCTTGGTCTACAGACATCCAGAGCTACACAATGAGATCCTGTCTCAAAGAGAGAGGGGGTAAGGAGAACAACTTAACAATTAACATGACTTGCAGTGGATTTCCTGTATAATCAACTTTCAACCTAAGCTAAGGTGTAGCTGTTATTTTAAGTCATGTACTCTTCCATGCCTCTGACCCAGATAATGCATAGGAATCATTTGCTGAAAGCAGCAAATACAGAAGTTGAAAGCAATCTTCTACACTGAATATCCACTCTAAATGTTAAATACTACACTTGGGTATTAATTGGTCAACAATGATATTTTTAATACTGTTTGTTATCTGGGTCAGTTTGGGTCAGTTGGGTTCAGTGACTTAATACCTTGTAAAACTCTGTTAAAGATTTCTGTAAAGTGTCCCTCATTCCTTCCCAATGTGATGCCAATAAACACAGAGCAAAGCCCTCTGTTAGAGACAGACACACAGGACACACATAGTCACAAAACAGATACACACAGACATGCAGGAACCAACACAGGGACATATTCACAAGACAGCCTTCAGGCAGGCACAGATTCAGACTCATAAACAGACAGACAGATGGAGGACTGAAGACAGGTAACATGAAGTAGATAATTCAAGTCTTAACTCAATCTTGGTTAAATGATTCCAGGGGGAGGTGCTTTTATTTCCTTAATGTGACACTGGTGCTTGGAGTTAATCACCAATGTGTTTAATCCACACAAATATAGACAATGGCAGATTCCAGGGCATCCTATATACCAACTATGAAAGACAGGGGGCACCATTAAAGAAGGGTAAAGGCCTCCCTTTCCATGGACATGATTTCTTTCATTTCTTTTTCTTCCTTTATTCAGCCCATTCTTTAGTTCATCTTTCTTCTACCTATCTAACAAATATTTGTAATGTTTGTGGAGGAGGTCTCTTGCTATGTAGCACAGACTGGTCTCCCATGAGCTGGGATGATAGGCATGTGCCACCACAAGTGTCTTCCTTTTCATGGGTATAATGATTTTTCAAATAGTTCTTGGAAAATTCATTGTCTCAGAAAGAGAGCACACCATAAGTGCCAAATAGTGGATTCTAGCTCCTACCAACTTACCCTTAAAAAACAAAAACAGGAATACACACTCTAACTTAAGCAGACTGCAGAGGTTTTAGGGAAGGATTTAAACAAGACCTTAGGCCATAGAGTGCCTTAAACTTATGACTGGGACCATTTGAACAAATTCTTTTTTATACAGCTTCTTCCAGAACTAGTTTGAGAATGATATCTGTGTCTTCTCAGTGTCTGTCCAAAATATTGCCGATGCCACCACCCTTCATTAGCACAGCCTTGTCCATGTACTGTCATATCTGCTCAGAAGGAACATTTGGTTCTCTTCATTTGGCAAACAGCTATTGATACCTTCAATATGTCAGGACCTGCACAGAGTCTGGGGGATGACCAAAAAACTAGTACACAGTCCAGGACCTCACCCCTACTAGTGCTGATAACAAGCATGACTCACTGGGTGCGTCAGTTACTTTTCTGTTTCTGTGATAAAGCACCAGGACACAAAGCAACTTCGGAAGAATGGGTTTGTTTGGGCTTCCGTTCCAGAGGGTTCCATATGTTCATTGAGTGGCAGGAAGCAGACAGCAAGTGACAGGCACAGCTGCAGGAGTAGGAAGCTGAAAGATAGTATCTCCAACTAGAAACTGTGAGCGCTAATTTATGTTTTAGTTTAAATGACTGTGCGTAAGAGATCCATAAAACAAAAATGTCTCTGATCTGTAAGTCCTACTTGCACAAGGACAGATGATTTCTGGAATGCTGGGGGCTGTCCATATAAGATAACAAGCCACGTGTTTTCACTCATACAAAAAAGGTTGGTTGCCCCAGCTGCTCAGGATGTGCATGATTACAAGTAGGTGGGGAAGTACATGGCAGGAAGTACATCTGGATCTATGCTTGCCCCTGATTGGATGAAGAGGAGAAGTGGGTTTCTGCTTTTAAAGCTGCCGACTAATGTAATTCACAGCCATTCTCTGGGAATCCCAGGTATAGATCTGGCCAGTGTCCATCATCCTAGCCAGTATTTTAAAAAGCTGTATTCAAAATTGGCTCAAAAATTGTGGTAGTGGTCTTATTCTTGCTCAGTGGGATTAACGATCTGAAAAGCAGAGAACAGACTGGAAGTAGAGTGAGGCCATGAATCCTCAAAGCCCACCACCAGTGTGGCATTTCCTTCTGCAAGCCTCCATGTCTCCACAAACAGCCTCTGGAACCGGGGACCAAGCGTTCAAATCTGTGATCCTTTGCGGGACATTTCTCATTCAAACCACCAACTGGGCCATCTAACAGTTTATTTCCTTCCTTCCTTCCTTCCTTCCTTCCTTCCTTCCTTCCTTCCTTCCTTCCTTCATTCATTCATTCATTTAGTTTTGGTTTTTCGAGACAGGGTTTCTCTGTGTAGCTTTGCGCCTTTCCTGGAACTCACCCAGGCTGGGCCTTGAACTCACAGAGATCCACCTCCTCCCGAGTGCTGGGATTAAAGGTGTGCCTGGCTTTGCTCCTTTTCTTTTCTTTTCTTTTCTTTTCTTTTCTTTTCTTTTCTTTTCTTTTCTTTTCTTTTCTTCCTCTTCTCTTTTATTTTCTTTTCTTTTGTTTTTTCAGTTTATTTCTTGAAAGATACTCCAAGAGTATCAAGTACAATACTGAGTGTAGCTGCCAAAGTTGGAGGAGCTGGAACTTGGGCTGCTGAGGGGTGGGGAGTATTCTGCTTGGCTCTTCTTACTGCAGGACAGCAGTGCTTGGCCCTGGGTGTGTGTCCTGGGTATTGCAGTGAGGGCTGGGTATCCAATGGCAGCTTGTGCTCTCAATGCTTATACAGCTTCTGCCCATGCTTCCGGGGCTCTTCAGGATGGGGAGGCATGGCAGAGCCCTACCCCAACGCCACACTAAGCCAAGAAGTAACTGGCTCCTTGCTGCTTTATAAGTCGGTCCTCACAAACACTTCCCCAAGTACTAGCCTGCTCGCTGGAGGGCTGAATGGATGAAGAGTCCATTATCACTGCCTTGCCGACACTAAAGCATGATCGCTCTTCTATACTTGCCTCAATTCCTGACCCAGTCCATTGGAATAGGTAAATAAATTCATGAAGGATTTATATTAACTAGTAATGCACTATACTGTACTGATTAAGGGAAGAGATTCATGGTTTTCAGTTCCTGAAATGAAGACTTGATCTTAGAAAGACACAGAGCCTGGGATTAAACTCCATTTCTGAAGCATATCACACAGCACAGTTCTCATCCATGAAACACACTCTGCTTTAGAGCAAGAAGCATGCTCTTGCTTTCTAGAGTCTCTAATACAGCAGGAAACATGAGTGTGCTCAGAACAAAAGAACGGTGTTTCCTACACATACGGACCATATCTAGTTCAACTCTGCTTCTGAAACTGATGCAAACCACAGGTCCTCTAACATCCAATGCTTGCCAGTTAAGATGAGAAACGTGTGAGCTTCATGAACAATGTAGATCGTTTGAGCTGAAAAGTGACTGCCCTTACCTGAAAAGAAGTCTTGCTTGTAGGAAGACACAGAGCCTGGGATTTAACTCCATTTCTGAAGGAAACACACAGCACAGTTCTCATCCATGAAACACACTCTGCTTTAGAGCAAGAAGCACGCTCTTGCTTTCTAGAGTCTCTAAGACAGCAGGAAACATGAGTGTGCTCAGAACAAAAGAACTGTGTTTCCTACACATATGGACCATATCTAGTTCAACTCTGCTTCTGAAACTGATACAAACCACAGGTCCTCTAACATCCAATGCTTTTCAGTTAAGAGCGAGAAACATGTGAGCTTCGTGTATGATGTAGCTTCGTTTGAGCTGAAAAGTGACTGCGTTTACCTGAATTCTGAATTTTCTATGTGACTTAGGGCAAATTAAATATCTTCTCTGGGGCTGGGGATATAGCTCAGTTGATAGCGGGCTTACAAAGCATTCGCAAAGCCCTGGGCTCCATCCCCAGCATTGCATAAACTGGGTGTGGTGACACAGGCCTGTAACTCCTGCGCGCATGGAAGGTGGACGCAAGAGGATCAGAAGTTTGAGGTCATCCTTGGCTATACAGGGATGTTCTCTGTTCTACATCATAAATGAGGGTAAGAACAGAATTGATCTCCTTAGGTTGTTATAATTTTAAAGTGCTGTATAAGTAGAAGACTTGGAACAGCCTGGAACCTAGTGAGCACAGTAGAAGTGTGAGCTAGAGCTGACTGTGGAGTCTGAGCTGAGTACTGACATCACCTCCTCTAATCCTCACAATCGCTCGATGAGACTGGTACGTTTGTACAAATGAGGAATTTGTTACAGAGGTATCATGTGAAGGAGGGTAAGCAGCTTGCCCAAGGCTCAGTGTAAGCAGCATAAACACACAAAGCCAGGCTGCTGCTGCCATGAAACCGTTATGAAACAAATAACATATTTCCTGATGATTAATGCAATGAAGAAAATAGAACAAGATGAGGGGATTTGACAGAGACAAGGGATTCTCTGAGGAAGCAACATTGCCATGTTCCTCTTTCCAGCCAGTGGCCTGTGTTCAGAGCGCTCTTGGTTTGCCGCCACACAGTTCAATAGCACTCAGTATCGTTAGTAGAATATCAGATGCTCATTTCCCTTTGCTCATGTGGCCCCCAGAACCCTTAGGCATGTTTGCCTATTGCTGGTTTAGTTTATCACAGGAGGAAAAATGTGTACCGCCAAGGAAAATGAATTCTGCGTCATTAGAAAAGCCACTCCACAGTAACCAGACAATTGTAATCTAGAACAGTGAGTTCTCTGACAAAGGGAAGCATGGCTGTGAGCTAGGGGGGCAAAGATGACAAAGGACAACCAATGCAGGGTTCCAACCTCGAGTTTACCCTGATCTTTTTTTCCTGATCAACAAGAGATTGTGCTCTCTCAATCTCTCTCTCTCTCTCTCTCTCTCTCTCTCTCTCTCTCTTTCTCTCTCTCTCTCTTTCTCTCTCTCTCTCTTTCTCTCTCTTTCTCTCTTTCCCCCTCTCTCTCCCCCAGGCTGGCCTTGAACTTTTCCCTGGGGAGTACAACTCATTCCTGTTCTCCTCTGTCCAGGCTCCCCACCCCCACCCCCACACAGGGTTTCTCTGTGTAGTTTTGGTGCCTGTCCTGGAACTCACTCTGTAGACCACGCTGGCCTCAAACTCACAGAGATCTGCCTGGTTCTGCCTCCCAAGTGCTGGGATTAAAGGCGTGCGCCACCACCGCCCGGCTCTCTGTCCAGGTTTTAAGTATATTTTGTGGAATGATCTGGCTACATAGCCAAGGATGCTCTTGCATTTCTGACTCCCCTTCCCTACTTCCCAAGTTTTAGGATTAAAGACAGCATCATCATACCAGCTTATAGGGTGCTGGGGTTTGAACCTAGGGCTCAGCACATGCTAGACAGGAACTCTACCCACTGAGCTACATTCTCCAACCCCCAACACTCTTTACTTTCTGTGTGCATGTAGAGGGCCTTCCAGTTCTGGAGACTGGGAGGCCAGGATCAAGGTACCTACAAGGTTGGCTCCATTAAAGGCTTATGGTGGCAGGTGTGTGTGTGTGTGTGTGTGTGTGTGTGTGTGTGTGTGTGTGTGTGTGTTCTGCTCCAGGCACATCCCCTAGCTTCTGTTGTTAGCAGCTGTGCTCTGCATTCCTCCGTTTGCAGCTCCATCACCCCAGTCTTTGCCTCCACCATCATATGCAATCTTCTTTGTTTCTGTATCCTTGTATATGAATCGTCCTTTGCTTGCTCTGATAAACACCCAAGTCACCTAACTTTGTAATTATAACCACAAACAACCTTTTTCCAAATAAGGCCACACTCTATGGTCCCAGGAATTAAGACTTATATATACCTTATTTTCCTGGGCAGTGAGAGATCTAATTTTGTATGATAGCATCTTTGTGCAAACTGGGGATGGGTGTCCCGTCTGGATGGCATTGACCCCTCTGCTCATGGCTTCCTGACCAGATAACACCTGTGTGTGAATTATACAAGTATCCTTTCCCTAATAGAAGCAGTCACACACCAGAAGTAAGGCATTGTGCTTAGAGCCCATGATGGATTTCTATCCAGCCCCCTCCAACCTTCTGGCCAATACATAATCTATTCAGCCACATGTACCAAGCCTTGCCTGCTCTGCACTCAGCTGGCTGCTTCTGCTCAGCACCTTTCTCCATCTCACACGGGTGAGGGGAGGGGATCAAACCCCATACCTGTTCTCCTCCGTCTTTTGGCTGTATTTTATGGAATGATCTGATTCTGTAACTCCAGTAACAACAGGATATTTTTCCTGTCTAATAACTGTTCCCTTCACTTCTGGAAACCAAACCCTATTTTCCTCTGTGGCAACCACTCCTTTCCTACTTGTAGTTCATCTGGTTTGGATGCAACTAGACCCTATTCCAGGCTTAATCAGTCGGAACACCTCATCCTTCAGCCCAGCGATGGATCCTAGACTAGTCATCCTAGACTGTTAATTCTATTCTATCCATGATCTACGACTCTCCGTCAAACTGTGAAGCAGGGGCACTCTATCTCTGTCCAGCTAGCTATATTGGAAGAATGTGTGCCTGGAGCAGTTAGAAAATAAAGACACCCCAGAGGAGAGTGAAGCTAAGACATAGATAATTGTTACAATATAACTTAATCATTTGGTTCCAGCTATGCCTAAAGCCAGATAGATAATGCCTGCTGAATTTTATATGAGCTAATAGATTCTCCTCTTGTTGTGATTGGTAAACATGTGTTTATGTCTCTTGTAATTGAAAGAATTATCTTTCTAAAATAAAAAAATAATTATTACATTTGTTTATATGCATGAGCCACATGTGCATGTTTGGGCACATGGGCCACATTGTACGTGCAGAGGTCAAAGGACAACTTATAGGAATCAGTTCTCCCCTTCCACCTTGTGGGTTCCAGGGACTGAACTCAGGTCATCTGGCTTGGTGGCATGTACCTTTAACCACTGAGGCATCTCTCTGGGTCCATAATCGAAAGAATTGGGACTGCATACAGTATCCAATGATTCTATTATCTCTACTCTATCCTTCTGGAGCCCTGTGTCCATTTGGTTTACTAAGGTCTACAAAGTAAGGAGGCATTAGCCGGGATAAAGAAATGAATAGGGCTCCCTATAAAGAAATGGATAGGGCCCCCATGACACCAGGGTAGACTGGAATGAATCTGATCCCTGCTTAGACTTGTACAAATGAGCGAGAAGCAGGTGGTTGAGGATTACACATTTTTCTGGAGTAACCAGTTCTGTGTTTTTGTTTTACTTTCCTGTGAGCTCCACCACTTTCCAGCTCAGAGCCCCACTCTGTGGAAGTTAATACTGATCTAGGCTGCTGGAGGCAGACAGTGATCCTTATTCTCTACCTCCTCTGCTCAATAGCACTGGGCTGTAGAGCATCCTGGCTGGCTCTCCAAGTGCTCTTCCATCATAAAGCCTTCCCTGGTTGTTGTGGTCTGCCCTGACCACCCATCACCCCTTTCTGAGTTCATCAAGATCTTCTTGTGTTTCATCATGGCTTTTGTTGCATTCTACTGGCCTATTCTCACATTTCCCTTTTAGGGTCTCTAAAGGAAGCAAGGGTCTCCTCCCAGAGTTCTTTGAAGATTGTGGGGGTGGGAGGGATGTATCTACAGAAGTGTATGTGCACTTGTGTGTGTGGGTGCTCTCCAAGGCCAAAGAGGGTATCAGAGCCCCTACAGCTAGAATTACATGTAGTTGTGAGCTGCCCAAGATGGATGCTGGGAACCAAACTCAGATCCTCTGCCAGAGCAGCAAGTGAGGTGCTCTTAACTGCTGAGTCATTTCTCTAGGCTCCCACCAAATGAACAGAGGTGCCATCCACAGATATTTACGAATGGAAGCCTCTACTTCCATATTGTGTACTCCACTGTATACACACCACCTCTTTGTATCTGTGCAAACTCAGCGTGCTGTGTGGCATTATATCGTTCACATTCACTGAACAGAGGTGCAGACTTTTAGAGAGAACACAGAACTTTACAGCATTAAATGTCTTCTTAGCATCTGATTTGGAGAGACGGGAGGGCTGATATTCCTTTCTCTGCTCATTTCTATACAGGGATGACTCCAGGTTTTTTCTAATTGCTCCTCATGAGGAATTCTGCTCAGCCTGTTATGGTGCATTAAGCTGGCATGAGACCAGCTTGGTTCCTGGTTGAATAAATTAGCAGTGACGATCAGGGGAATTGAAGATGGCATGCAGACCAGGTGAGGTGACATCTCTCTGTGACTAGAGTGGCCCTGGCTCTGTGATACGAAGTCTCTGTTGCTCAATTCTGCCTGAGGATTTAATTTTGAGGGTGGTGAGAGGAATGTGTTCCTCTTCTTTCCCATGAACACAGAGAAAGCTTGATGTAAGACACAACCGATGAGCCAGGAGGTGGTGGCGCATGCCTTTAATCCCAGCACTTGGGAGGCAGAGGCAGGGGGATCTCTGTGAGTTCGAGGCCAGCCTGGTCTACAGAATGAGTTCCAGGAAAGGTGCAAAGCTACACAGAAAAACCCTGTCTCGAAAACAACAACAATAACAAATAACAAAACCAAACAAACAAAGACACAACTGATGACTGCCACCTCCTCCAGTTCTGTCCAATAGGCAGAGTTCAGGATTGGGGCTACCTGTCTTTGTGGGGGAAACTCTACTTCATTCTGAAACTACTCAAGCAATTTACTACCTTCTCTCTGTCTTGAGTAGGTTGCTTCAGGCCTCAGTTTTCCTTATCTGAGTACTGGGAATAACAGAACCCAGACCATATGGTTGTGTCAAAGACCATCAGGGCATAGGTAATAAAATGCCCAGGCATTTTTTTTTTTTGTCATCTATTCTAACTATAGTGACTGTGAGGTCTCCTGTCTGCTCCTTCACAACAGTTCATTGCTCACCACCCAACCCTCAGCAAACAATGCTTCTCCCCCGCCCCTTTTCAACTTTTAGCTTCCAGATACTTCTCTGAAGCCAACCAGTGCCAAGGTGTGTTGACCCTGACAGTTCTAGTTCAGTTCCTAAGGCCAAAATACATATTGGGAGTTTAAGGGGGCATGAAGCAGGGGAGGGAATCATTGGAAATGAGATCCAGGAGAGATTTCTTCAGTTTTTTTCTGTGGTGAATACCCCCTCCTCAAACTTAAACAGTATGTGAGCCCTTATTTTTTATTTGGCTTTGTTGAGGTGGGATCTTACGCATGCCACTGCATCTAGCTTCTTATTTTATTTCTTTAAACATGCGATTCTGGAATTGAACTCAGATAGTTAGGCTTTGACCACAAGACTTTTACCTGCTTAGCTATCTCACCCACCTGAAAGAGGACATGTTTGACATACTATTCAGTCAGGTGCCTGATGGTGGCCTGGCCCTTTAGGGAGTCTAACAACGTCATACAAAAGAGCTGTTTAAAGCCATATTCCCTGACTCTCTTCCTGTTTCCTGGCTGTGATCTTCTGCCCTGACCACTTCCTAATTCCAGGCTCCATTTCCTTCCTAGAGTCCACTGTATTGTCCCTTCACATGTGGTGTTCTGGTGAGCCCTCGCCAGACTATGGTCCTTCATGCCCTTATGAAGATACGGAACTATATTTGTCTCCCTGTCACTGCCTGACTGGGATGACATCATGTAGTCAGCGTCGCACATCTGTCTACCAGGCTCTGCAGTAAGACTTCACACTCATTGCGTCATTTCAGCACCCCTGTGAGGTGGATTTTCATCTGACATATGAAATAACTAAAACTCGAAAGTCACAAACCTAGTGGTTAAAAACAAAACTCAACAATTGAATTTGAATCTATGGGACTGCCAGCCCTTCATGCTTAACTGTTTTCTTCCACAGTCCCTCCTTGGACTCCATCCTGAGGTCTGATGTGTAGAGGAATTTAAAGATAATTTGGTGCATGCAAATGTCTCCTCCCTTGGTTTCCAAGCTTCTAGTTGTATGGCAGAATTTGTCCCTGGAAAGAACTTTCCCGACTCTGCCTGCCACACACGTGTTGCTCAATATATTAACTCTTCTTTGAATTGGAATGAATTTCTGGTTCTTAAACACAGTTGCCTGCTGCCTCTTCTCAAGCAAACATCCTCAGTCATGTTTACTTTTTCTCTTCCTTTGCTACCCTGGAGGCACCAGGTAGTGCAGGAGGACAGCCAGGCCTGGGTCCCCCAGCCTCAGAAACCAGACCCACTAGCCTGGGTGAACGACAGAGGATCACACACCCTCATATGTTTTTTAGCATACCATAGAAGAAGGAAGGCTTTCATAATGAAAGGATCTTGCCAAAATTCTGTTTTCTACTTTCAGCTCTTATAGAAAATGGGCATGGAATCAAAGCACATTGGTGCCAAGAGGGCCCACAAAAACCATCTGGTCCAAGCTCCTGAAGCCCAGAGATAGGGAGTGACTTAACCAGAGTACCGCAGCCTATTATCTTTATCTCAGCCCATTGTTGAATAAAAGGATACATTAGAAACCAAAGGGCACCAGGAATCCAATCATGCTCCTCAGGGACTTGCTGATTGCTTGGCTCTCCACATGCATTTCTATCCAGGTCTCCTCTATGAGATTTTTCTATTTAGGGTTTTGCTATTGGGCCACTTCAAAACGATAGATGTAGGCAGGCAGAATGGCATACACTACAGACCCAGTCTGGTCAGTGGTGGGTTCTCACGATGGTGAATGTCACCGAGATGGTTGAGAAATAGAAACAGGTACAGAGAAAGGAGAGGTGGTATGGAGAAGAGAAGAGCGGTGAAGGCAGGCTTATTTTCTTATTCAGATTATAGCCTCAATCAGGAGGGAGTTCTTGAAAGACCTAGCTTGGGATTTTTTGTTTGTGAGAAAGGGTCTCATGTATCAAAGGTTGGGTCTAATTCACTCTGTCATGGAGGATGTCTTGATGCCTCCTGCCTCCACCTCCCCTGTGCTGGCATTATAGGTGTGCACCCCATTACCACCAGTTTCTGCAGTGCTGTGAATGGAACTTGAGGCTTCCTGCCTGTTGAGTAAGCAGTCTACCGGCCAAACTACATCTCCATTCCCATCCCCCAAACCTAGCTTGTAAAAATTAGAGATTTGTACTTTCAAGCTGAAAGGATGTAGGGAAGGAGAAAAAAAAAAAACAACAACCCTGAGAACCACAGAATAAACAATATATTTTTGGTCATAAGTTAATATGAACCTAATGCCAATGAGCAGAGCTAAATGGAGCTTTAGGCAAAGGATACAACTGAGGTCTGGGGACCTTGCTTGACTGGCAGTGTTTGACACATAAGCACGCGAAGCTGAGTTCAGGCTTTGGCACTCGCGTAAGCAGCTGGACACAGTGGCGCACACCTGTGACTTCAGCTGCAGTGGTGGAGACAGGTGGATTGCTGAGGCTCATTGGTGAGCTTGTCTAACCAAATAGGTGAGCTAGGTTCAGTGAGACTTTCAAACAATAAAGAGGAGAGTGATCAAAGAAGACACCTGCATCAACCGCTGGCCATCGAGGACACTCACACCCACATATATAATGGGGGGTGGGGTGGGGGCAGGTCCTGAGCTGTCTGCTAGAACCAAAGGATGAGATGGTGATCAAACCTCAAGAAGCCTAGGCCAGAGGCCTTTCTCTTTCTTGCCTCATATCATTCTTTCTGTCTCTCTCTGTCTCTCTGTCTCTGTCTCTGTCTCTCTCTCTCTCTCACACACACACACACACACACACACACACACACACACACATACACACAGCTTGTTCCTTCTTTTTTTTTTTTTCCCCGAGACAGGGTTTCTCTGTAGCTTTGGAGCCTTTCCTGCCTCGAACTCACAGAGATCTGCCTGCCTCTGCCTCTGCTTCCTGAGTGCTGGGATTACAGGCGTGTGCCACCACCATCTGGCCAGCTTGTTCCTTCTTAATGCAGACCAGAGTTTTACACATAGGTCGAGGGCAGCCACCATATCTTAGATTGCACATCCTCACATATTTGCCACTTGGAAGGAAAGCTAACAGCTCCAACTAAAAAACTATCTTAGGGAAGCATTCTGATTGGCTTTGCTGAATCACATGATCCATTTACAAGCAGTCTTTGCTAGAATTACCAAGTTTGGGTGAGGAAGCAATAGTACTTCCAGAGGCCAGACTGTTATTCTCAGAAAGTTGTCTATTGCAGAAAGTTATTTGCTAGAGGTCCTGTATCAAGTTAAAAGTAGATTCAAGGCTAGAAACAGAGCCAATTAAAAAATATACTATCAATAATATAATGATGGAAGTCTCTCAGTTGCTTCTTGCATAATATAGAAGCCTTAATGTAATTGAACTTTTCATTCATTTATAGTTTTTTTTTTTTTTTGAGCTAAGGATCGAACCCAGGGCCTTGTGCTTGCTAGGCAAGCATTCTACCACTGAGCTAAATCCCCAACCCTAGTTGTTCTTTTTTAAAGACTTATTTAACTTTTAAAATTATGTGTATGAGCCAGGTAGTGGTGGCGCATGCCTTTAATTCCAGCACTCGGGAGGCAGAGGCAGGCAGATCTCTGTGAGTTCGAGGCCAGCCTGGGCTACCAAGTGAGTTCCAGGAAAGGCGCAAAACTACACAGAGAAACCCTGTCTCGAAAAACAAGCAAGCAAACAAACAAACAAATAAAATTATGTGTATGGTGTGTGTGTGTGTGTGTGTGTGTGTGTGTGTGTGTGTGTGTATACATGTGTAAGTAAGTGTAGTTGTCCTCAAGACCAGAAGATAATATCGGATATCTGGAGATGGAAGGACAGGAGCTGCCCAACAAGGGTGTTGGGAACTGAACTTGGGTCCTATGGAAGACAGTATTCACTCTTAACCACTGAATCATCTCTCTAGTTCATCTTTACCTCTCTACAAGTTTGCTGTCATATGAAGATGGACTGGAGTGAGGTAACTGTGTGATAGCTCTCTGGGAGGGGGGATATTAGCACTAAATCTAATGAAGAGATATGGACAAATGAAATATTTGGAAGGACTTGCTGCTGGATTAGATATTGAGACGATGAAAAGAGAAAAGTCGAGAAATTAAAAATGACCCTTAGGTTTCTGTGAATAATTGGGTATTGAAGGCTAATGGGGTCCAGCCCCTTGATAGCCTTCTCCCTGGGTCTGTAGAAGAATCTACAACCAGCTGATAATCTAATTTTAGACAATATGAAATGAATCTACATATGCGAAACTCTTTAGTCCATTCACTTTCTTCTTCTGAGTCAGTTCTCTCTCTACACAGCTTCTGTTCTGCTCTGTTATTTAGCTTCTTTCTTGCCTGATTTCTCTCTACATTTACCTGCTGATCTCTAAGTTCTATCTTAATTCTCTCCTCTTAGTTCTGCCCCATCCAGGTTCTCATCCATCTAGTTCTTTCCCATCTCAGCTCCTCTCCCATCTCCTTCTCTCTCATCCTGTTCTTCCCCACCTGGCTCTTCCTTGTCTTCCATCTCATTCTTCTAGTTCTCTCTTCTAGCCCTCCAATCTAGTTCTCTCAAGTCTCTGAGGTCTGTAGTTACATAACCATGCAATAGCAATGCTCTGGCTAAGGTAAGGTCACCAGGCTTGAATTCCATCAGGGTCAAAAGGAGAAGCAATAAGATCCACACAAAGAGCAGTAATTGTCAGCCATCATCTGCAACCCTAAAGGGAAGTGGCTAGTGGGAATGAATCAACTGAGGCTAAATTCGGTTAATAGATCTGGGAAAGGGAATGTATGTGTCAAACTATATTCTTAGAAATGGTTAGGCAAAGCTGGTGTGTGTGTGTGTGTGTGTGTGTGTGTGTGTGTGTGTGTGTGTGTGTGTGTGCACGCCTTTAATCCCAGCACTCTGGAGGTAGGCCAGGTGGATCTCTGTGAGTTCGAGGCCAGCCTGGTCTATAGAGTGAGATCCAGGACAGGCACCAAAACTGCACAGAGAAACCCTTATCTCGAAAAACAAAACAAAACAAAACAAAAAGAAGTGGTTAGGCAAAGTATTAGGAGTCTATCAGTGACAAGTGAAAATAAACTGTCTTATTTTTCTTTGGCCTCTTATCTGTCCAAGCTATCTTGGCTGCTGCTGTTTTCTGGCAGGGTGAGGGAGTGCTCTTGGTGGCTGGGCAACCTGAGTCACAGCTTGATGTACCTGTAAGTAGAAACCCATTAGTTCTGAGTTAATTGTTAAAGGTAGATCTAAAACTAGAGATAAGACTTTGGAAAGGGAAAGTTAAGCTTAATTAGCACATCTGTCAGGCCTTCTCAAACAGATTGTCTAGATGCTTAAGTCTGTTCTTAGAAAGTCGGGGGAGTATCTCAGATAAGATACTTTTGTCTGAATAAGGTCTTGGCCAGATGTTGCTAATGACAATAATTACAGAAAGGCCTGAAATTAGGGATCTTGACTGTGTCTGTTGTTAGCGCAGTTGGAGAAAGTAATACAAATACTTTAATTGTACAGGGGAAATTGTGCCCACTGAATGATGAAAAAGTCATAGCAGGAAGTGGCTAATATTCAAAAGCCAGTATCACCATGACTCCTTAAGCCTTGGCTGTATCCTCTGGAAAGGCTTTTGTCTTCATCCAGATATAGCTTTGTCATAGCCAGCTGAATTCCTACTCCGTATTTCTGCATCCTGCAGGAATTAGGATGAAATATTTCCAGGGCAGAGTCAAAAATCCAATCTGGATATGTTAAGTTTCTGACACAGAAATGCCTATGCACTTGGGCATATAGGTTCTTACCAAAGCTTGGCATTTAACCCTTAAACTAGATGAGTATTCCAGGAGAGAGGGAATAAAGCTAGAGAAGAGGGCCTGGCTTTTCTGGGAGCCATGTTTTCTGTACATTCTGAATATTTGGCTAGTATTCTGGCCAGCTTTCCCATCAGGAATCTCAACCACTCTACAGTGAGTCCCACGGAATGGTTCATTCTTCAGGGATAGTGAAGCACTATCCTGCTTAACAAGGAGCAAGACTTCTCTATCTAGACATGTCTTCTTGGGACTAGAAAGACAGCTCAGTGGTTAAGAGCACTGGCTGTTCTTCAAGAGGACCTGGGTTCAATTCCCAGCATGGACATGGCAGCTCACAAATGTCTGTAACTCCTATTCTAGGGGATCTGGTGCCTTCATATAGGTATACATGCAGGCAAAACTCCAATGCATATGAAATAAAAATAAATACATCATAAAAAAGTTTAGATGTGTCTTCTTCCAGAGTAGATTATTTGGACAATTAACAGATGATGAATCGTCCCTGTTCTGGGCCATTTTGATATTCTCTTTGGGGATGGATAGCTATAGATAGACAGGATTTAAGATCTCTGGGTAACTTAGAAAAAAAATCTATGTGGTAGATAGAAATTTTTCTGACACTATTTTATAGTTCCTCCCATTAAGAGATAATAAGATTCATCTCTCCACCTCTTAAAACTGAGCTTAGCAGCTGGGTGGTGGCACATGCCTTTAATCCCAGCACTCAGGAGACCGAGGTAGGCCAATCTCCGTGAGTTCAAGACTAGCTTGATCTACAAAGTGAGTTCCAGGACAGTCAGAGCTGTTACATGGAAAAACCCTGTCTTGAAAAATCCAAAGAAACAAAAACTCAGCTTAGCCATGTGGGTCATATAAATCAGCGGGACATTAGCAAGTGGAGTGCAGACAGGGCTTAGAAGGTGTTTCTGCGTTATGATCTCTTGCTACTAAAAAAGCTTCTGCCCATCCTTTAACAAGTCTGGGTTGCCTCCTTGTAGACAATGGAGAGAGGCATAGCTGACTACCCTAGTCACTTGAGCTGGGATCCTAGACATACAGAAAAAGAAATCAGAACATCCAGCTTCAGACAACACAGCAAGTCACAAGAAAAAGGTGTTTGTTCTCTTAAATCATTAAAGAATGTGAGTATGTGTGTGTGTGAGTGTAATGTGTATGTGAATGTAGTGTGTGTGTGTGTGTGTGTAGGGATGTGTGTATGTGTATGAGTGTGTGTGTGTGTGTGTGTGTGTGTGTGTGTGAGTGTAGGGATGTGTGTATGAGTGTGTAGGTAGGGATAAAACATAGGATCTTAGAGTTGGGGATTTAGCTCAGTGGTAGAACGCTTGCCTAGCAAGCGCAAGGCCCTGGGTTTGGTCCTCAGCTCCCCCCACCCCCCCCAAAAAAATAGGATCTTGATATCACTAACTATATCACTGAGTTGTTGCCATAGCCAAAGGCATTAAGTTTTTTGTTTTGTTTAATTTGGGGGTTGTCTTTTGAGACAGGTCTTACTCTGTAGCTCCTGCCTCATCCTCCCAATTGCTGAGATTATAGGTGTGAGCCACTATTCTTGGATGCCATTAATTTTGAAGTGATTTGTTGTGTTTCTCAAAAACAAACAAAAAACAACAAAATAGTGAACTATCAACCATGCCGGGACAGAAACTCTCACTCTTAATCTTTTTGAAAGACTTGTGTTTGATCAACTATCAAAGGTTGTAACTAGAAGACAAAAACTGAATTGAGGATTGTAAAAGCAGCAGCCATGATGGGTAGTGGAGGTATTTAGTGAATTGTTCCTGAAACAGCTTTAAAAGGTGATTTGAGGAGGCAGATCTTTGTGAGTTCGAGGCCATCCTGGGCTACCAAGTGAGTTCCAGGAAAGGCACAAAGCTACACAGAGAAACCTTGTCTCAAAAAACAACAACAACAACAACAAAAAGGTGATTCGAGTTTCCTAATTACCGGTTCTCACAGCATCATGTGCCTTTCCTTCAAAGTACTTCATAATTTCATATATATATGAAATATCTGCATACACACACACACACACACACACACACACACACAGATATACATTTTTTCCAATGAGACAGGATCTCATATAGCTCAGCATGACCTCCCATTGCCTGTGTAGCTGAGGATGAGCTTGACCTTCAGATTCTCTTGCCTTCACCTCCTAGTGCTAAGATTATAGTCATGTGCCATCATGCTCAGTTGATATGGTGCTAGGGACCCTGTACTTCATGCATGCTCAGCCTCTAGTTATATTGGAGTGATGGTTTGACAGTGTCTAGACTAACCATGAAGGAAGAGACTGGCCTAATTTGCCATTGACATATTAGACATTGAGTTGCTCAATGAATACTTCATATAATAGATTTAAGACTTTAAAAACTTCACAGCATTTATCTCATGGCTCAGTCTTTTGTCTACACTAACAAACCACAGGATGTTACTTGGTTCTTCAGCTGTGGCATGTAGTTCGGTTTAGGCTTGGGATGAGGAATCTGAAACCGATGGCTACCAGGACATTAACTGCTGTATTTCCTTTCCTTTCTCCCAAACCATTGGCAAAATCAAGCAAACATTTCGCAGATACTCCATGAAGCCCAATATCCAAGGAAGGAGCTCTGGAGGAGGGGCAGGTAGTGTGAGTGGGAGAGTCAGGTCTGGAGGATGCTTCTATCTTTCCGTGTTAAAAAGCTACAGTCACAAAGGAATCGGGAACCAGGGGTTCAACTGAGAAACCTTGGGGGTTGGTTGGTACCCCACCCCATCTATTCTTCATCTGAGGCAGTGTGAGGAGGAGAACTGAAAGTCAGACAGGGCAGATTCAGATGGGGCCAGGGCTGGCTTGGGCACATGTGCTTTGCTAGGGCTGTTCCCTGGCCAAGAGGGGATAATGATATTTTAAAATAAGATCTCCTAACTATTACCATTAAATATAGGGACCTGACAGGCAGAGAGCACTGGTTTGTATCTGTACTGTTTATCCAGTGTTACTATTACCTGCCCTTAGTAGGTACTGGCAATAGGAGAGTTTCTTCTTTGAGACAATCCAAGACCGAGTCCTGGCTACTCAGGGACTCCCGGGGTTCTTAGGAGATTTTCTTTCACCCCTTGAACCTTCACCTCCCCTTCTGTGAAGCAGGAGGTTGGAGAGGCTCTTCTCTAAGCTCCTTCTGTGTCTAATATTTGATGGGTCTGTGTGCATGAGGTGTACTGTATCCCACTGCTGCTTTACTAGTGAACAACGCTACAGACCAAGGACCCAGTTAGAAGTCACAGGTCGCTTCATGTTTGCAGACACACATGCCTTTAAAACAGATTCCATGCACTTCTGCCCTCCTTTTGCCTCTTTAAAGGTCAGTGTTTGTTGTTGTTGTGTTTTTAAACCTTCTTTTATCTGGTTTGTTTAGGAGGAGGGAATCTGGGACAAATTGCCACTCACACATTTTCTGCACCTCCTACCTCGGTGGCTAATTGTGCCATCACTGTGATTGATGAATGCTGTGCCACAATCAGCAGGAAGTGGCTGCCTTCCATGAAACAGAAATGAGGTCATGGAGCAGGGCTGGGGAACTGCCATCTCGAAAGCGGGTCTGTCTGTTGCCTGTAGAAGAACTTGCGCGATAATGTTTGACTCTCAACTCTGTCTGCTAGGAAGATGCTTGCTCCCTTGAACTGGTTCCTGAGGAATTTTTGAAGTTGAAGATCCAGTCTTCCCCTGCAATGTTATTGAATATAGGTGCTAAAACACGCAGGCATGATGAAGACTTTGGAGTGAAAGTTTAGTACTAAGGCAGATGGGTGGGTGCTATTGTCTAGAGAAAGCTGTTAGCTTCCTGGATACTCTCTGTAGCCTTGTAATGTATAAAGCATACTGGGACCACAGTACTGAGAAGGGAGTGTGTGTGTGCATGTGAGTGTGTGTGTGTGTGTGTGTGTGTGTGTGTGTGTGTCTCCATAGTGAGAGGTGCCAATCAAGTCATATGGTTGGAACATGGGGACTGTTCAGATTACCGCCTGGGAGCCAGACAGGTATTGACCAACCGAGGTAGATACAAAGTCAGCACTGGGCCTTGAGGAACGTTGATGGGCATTCCTTTCTTAAGCCCGTGGGATCTGGTTGCCTCAGAAACTAACTCTCCTGCACACTGGATATGCATCACCTCAGATTAGTCTGAGCAGCTGAGCACTTTGTTGACACATCACAGGCATGCATCCTTTTTCTCAAGTGGACTTGGACCTGACGGCCGTGGCAGGATTCCAAGTGTCGGGATCACCTTTATCCAAAAGAGCTGTGTGTGGTACAGAATGTTGTTGAAAGCACAGACCTTGGATCACTCGTCCTGGGTTTGAATTCCTAATCTACCATTTGCTAATTATGTGACTTCAGGCAAGTCAGAGTCTTATTTCCTCATCTTTAAATGAAGTTGACTAAAGTGCCTCCCTCATAAAAATGTTAGGAGGATAAATGAGGTAATACATGGAAATTTCTGGGAGCAATGTATCATGCAGTGTAAGCACAATGTCTAACAAAACCCCTGATTAAATGGCAGCGTCCAGATGTCCTAGATTCTAAACCTACACTCTGTCTTCTCCAGTCTCCCGAAGAATGCAGCATGTCCATGGGGCTGACTTTGTTTGGCCCTTTCATTTGATTACTGGAGTTGATGCCAGCGGGTCTGCCTTTCCAGGACGATGAGCTGCATTTGAAATACAGAAAACTGATGGATCTCCCCCTCAAACACACACTGATAACTGAGGTTGTGGAATCGAGCTGTGGTTGGGAGGAAAGACCTTTAGGAATTATCAATGGCTCCATCTCATCATTTCAGCTAAAATACATACGTGTTCCAAGTGTCCATAGCAAGTCAGAACCAAGAGCTCATCAGCTCTGGCCTCGGATTAATTTTTTTTCTTTCAGGTTTTTGGTGACAGGACTTTAACCAAGGGGGCTCCCTGATAGATGTTACTACCCAGGAATGAGGACAGATGTGTGACACCCGGGAATACAATTTTCCTCTTTTCTTTTCTTTTTTTTTTCTTTTCAGAATCTGTGTCCCCTTAGATTTGTTTTGCTTTGATTTTTCTTTTCCAGTTGGACTGTTCAGGAGTATCTGAAGAAATGGGCAGGATAGGAGGAAGGCCCTATGCAGAACGGCAAAGGATTTACAGGGAGATTTGACCCCAGGACAGAGGAGGTCATGATTCTCATTCTTAAATCCAGGATGCTCCAAGGCAGAGATGGAGAGAATGCTGACATCAGAAACGGTACAAACAGAGTGGGAAGACAGGATTCCAGTGAGGCCATTTTCAGTTTGAAGCAAAGACGGGTCCTGGCTATGGGAGCTGCACAAAGACATTGCAGACAGAGAGCTCTGGGGCCTGCCCGAAAGACACACTTGCTCTTTTTTCTTTTTAAACAGGAATCTGAAGCCCAGGTTGTCCTGGAACAGTTGACCCTTCTGCCTCAACTGCTAGGATTACAGGCAGGAGCCCCCCTCACACCTGACAGATGGTGTGCTTTAAAAGAAAGATTTGTGGGGAGTGAATAGGGTCCTGAGTGAGTGTGGATTGTTGATGCTAACACAGCTGTGTCAAAGACCCCAGTGCCTTGGACCCGTGGGAAGAGCAAGACCTTCCTCTGGTCCACTAAGAATGTTGACAGAGTGTGCAGAAAGTATCAACCACAGCTTCCTGCTCCTGGTGACATAGCCTGAGACCGCTCCCCTATAGAGAGCCCCTACCAAGATTAGCTAACCTGCCTCCTCTTTTGACTGAGTATGAAATAAACCCACCTCCTTGTTCAGCTGTGTGGAACAACACGGAGTTTTCAGGCTGCTGGTGGTAGTCTTCATCCGAGCCCACAGCCCACGGTACCCCAGCTTTTTTGTGCTTGAGTCTGTGGGCTCTTAATTCCCAGTCAATCCTTGGAGGAGGTCGCAGCAGAAATTCGCAACTGGCAGCCACTTGTCAGAATTGGAAAGCTTGGAGCTGACTAGTCAAACCAGGTAAATCTGGGGATGATCTCATCAGCTTCAAACCTTTCAGATTCTGGGAGCCCAAGGATCAGTGACAAATTTTATGACATTCTCACAGTCAAGAACCAGCTGGAGAAACTGGGTGTGAAGTCACACACCTGTATTCCCAGGCAGGAGGAAGAGGTTCAGTGCCACCCTGAGGCTACATCATGATTTCATAAGCCAGCTAGAAAGGGGAGACCTGTCCCTGTCCGGGTTGTTCTTTTTCTCCTTCTTGTCCTTGTGCCCTTAGATGGCAGGGGCCTCTGACATTTTGCAGAAGATAATCCTTTTTTATTTTTTAAAGTGTGTTTCTGACTCAGCCTTTGCTCCTTCGGCAGGCATCGATAGAGTCTGAGCTCTCCAGAGATTAGCACTGTCCTGTCACCACAGCAACTGCCCAGGCCCTGTGGGCATCGTGCTAACAGGCTCAGGGCTTTGCAAATCAAAGCTTGGTTTGCAGTGAGAGAGGGCCCCACAGGGAGCCTGATAGGAAACAAGAGGTTGTACTTTGAGACATTTTCTTTAATAGGATTAGCTGTGCAGGTGGGCCTCACCGGCCAGCCCCTGATATATGTGTGTGGGAGGGGTACCTTGGTAAACGAAGGAAATTTTATTTTATTTTAAGGGCAGGAAAGATCCTTTCCAAGTCTCTATAGTGAACCTCCTTCATAAAAGGGAGTTTTCTTTTGTCAAAGGAATCTTCGCCCACACGGTAACCTGTACCATCAGTATCTGTAATTGGGGCCATCTTCAGGGAACCACAGGGGCTGGCAAAGACCTCAACTTGCTTGGGGTTGGGAGTGGACAGTGAGTAACAGAGAAGCAGGGCACATGTGAGCATGACATTGGGGCCTGGCCTAGCATGAGCAGTTTTGCTGCAGCAGTGGTGGGGTATCTGAGAGACGGGTGGTCTTGGAAGCACCCAGCACGGAGGGGTCTGTGTCCAGCGAGTCAGACATCTTATCACAAATGGCATCCACCAGACGCTCGAAGGCCTGCCTCACGCTGATGTTCTCCTTGGCACTGGCTTCAAAGAAGTCAAACCCTAGGAAGAAAAGAGAGAGACATGCAGATTTTCCCAGCCCTTCTGTGGGAGCTATTTTGTGCCCCAACATAGTTCTCTGGATCAATACAGCCAGAGCTTGGACATGAAGCAGGGAGACCTAATTTCATGCACAGAGGATTCTGCCTCAAAGAGACAGTCCAGGACAAGGATTGCCTGCACACGTTTTAAAACCAGACACATCTTGCTTGGCTCTACCAGTGACTATCTAATCCTGGGCAAATCATTCGTTCTGCTTACAAATTAAGTTCTTAGTTTGTAAACAGGAATAATTTTATCTAGCTTGCAGAACTACTTCAATGTGAACTGAGCTAAAATGCCTGTGAGGTATATATAGCCCTATGCCCGAGGAGAAGTGTGGGGGACATCAGGCGTTAGCTGAAAGAGTGAACGCATATGCATGGAATCAGAGCAATTCACACATTCCAAAGTGTTTAGCAAATCCATTGTCTCACTTTCTGTTCATGTGGTACCTTGGGGAAGGAAGGAGTGTCAGTCACAGGCTCTTCCTGTCACCAGCGCTGACACTGTGGCTTAGGGAAGAAGGTGGTGTGCTCACGATAAGTAAGAGCACCAGTGTGGAAGCCCAGGTTTTTAGGTTTCCTGTTGTTTTTGTCCTGTTAGAACCTGGGGCCTTGGACATACCAGGCAAGCGCCCTAACACCATCTCCACCACACACCCAGTCTGTCTGGGACCCTTTCTTTGTCACCTCCCTCTCGCTGCATCCTGACAAGCTCTGGGCTCTGCAGGAGTCACAGTGAGTAAGTGAGGTGGTATTTGCTCTTCCTCCTCTGTAGCCTCAAGCTTTATCTACTGAGCATCTCCCAGATGATGCCGTACACTAAGCTAGCGACTTACAGATAGCATCCTGTTTAACCCACACAAGAGCCCGATGGGTAAAACGTCAGCATTCCCAGTCAGTATGTGAGAGGATGCGTGCCCCAGGAGACTGCAGAGCTCCCACAAGTCACGGGCTGGCAGTGGGAAGTGAGTTTGGTCTTGGGTTTGCCTGGCTCCAAAGTCTATTCACAGCTCTGCCCCTTTTTCTCTGTGCTCTACCAACCAATTCCATTCCTGCACAACTGCAGTTGTAGGTTGTTCTTTGTTTTGTTTGTTGTTGTTTGGGGTTTTTTTTTTGTTTGTTTTGTTTTTTGTTCTTATTTCTTTGTTGTTTTTGAGACCCAGTCTCAGTATATAGCCCAAGCTGGCCTGGAACTCACTATGTAGCTCAGGCTGGCCTGGAACTTATGATCCTCTTCCTCAGTCTCCCAAGGACTGGGATCACAGGCCAGTGCTTCTCCTCCAAGCTTTCATTTTCTCCCTTTACAAATCTGTTTGCTTTCATCTGGCTGCTATGGAGTCTGAATCTGCGCAAGCCACCGCACTTGTCGGAATCGCTTAGCCTCTGATTCTCAGACTTGTGGTTTGTCAAGTAGGAATAATACCAGACTTCCCACGGAAGCTCTTTCACCTCCCCATCTCATACCCTTTTCTCATCCCCCACAAAGAGGAGGGTCCCTTTCTACCTCCCTCCTCCCCCTCCTCCTCCCCCCCCCCCCCCCCTCACTCTGCCATGGCTCCTCTCCCTGGCCTCACAGCTTGAAGGCGCTGGCTCCTCCTGCCAGCCCACCTCCAGCTGAAAAACCTCTCCTGTGGCCTATTTCCTGACCCGAGAAAGACAAGCTAAAGGCGGCTTCCTAATTACAGACATGTGATGAGGGAAGAGGCAGCTGCTGGCTCATTATCCTCGAGCCCCTTCAGCATACAGCTCTTCCTTAATGAATTTCACAAACATGGATTCCTTGCTCCTTTGACTGGCTGGCCTAGGTAAGGGGCGTTCACCATCAGTGTGGATGAAGACGAAGACACAGGTCAAAGCAAGGCCACAAATCCTTTCTGAGGAATGAGCGCTGACTGGGGATGTGCCACATTATACAGGTGGGCAGTGGGAAGAGGCCTGGAAGCCAGCCTGAATTTCAGCATATTTCTGTCAGCACGGGCAAGTAGCCTAATTGCTTCCAGCCTTCACTTCTTCACTTGTGGAAGAGGGTGACCACCACCTGCCTCCCAGGGAGGTATGGGAATACACAAGACATGGGACATGATTAACATGTCCTCAGTATCCTTAGGCTTCCCACCAGAATATGTAACAATTCACCTGTCATATGTTCCCCACCCACCCCACTTCAGCCTCAGCCCTTCCACTGTTTCCTAACTTTTGGGGGGAAAAACCCTCTTTTTCATCAGCATTCAGGATTAATCAGCACAGCAGATTTTTATTGAGCGCTGACATTTTGCTAAGTCTTTTGCTAAGTGCCAGGGACCTGGGGAGATCAAATCTAGGTCTGGACACTCACGAGTAAGGGTTTCGATCATGCCTATCTGCATAGTTCTTAATAGTTCATGGAGTACTAAAACAACCTTCTGAGGGAGGAAGGGCCAGGCAGACCCGGCTTTATAAGTGGGGAAACGAGACTTAGAGGAAAGGAGAAGCCAGGGATCCATCTCATGCCTCCTGGATTCACCCTCCCTTGGAACAGTTCTGAGTCAAAATTTTGACCTCTGAAAGCAGAGGTCAAAGAAGGACGCAGGAGAGAGAAGAAATTGCAAGGAAAATAAGGGGCAGCTTCCTAAGTTAGTGAGAATGCAAGCCTTTAATGTTAGAATTGAACAAAATTCATCTGACTTCTCATTCTGCAGGACTCAGGGCTTTCCATGCCCCTCTGCCATAACACCTGCTGCCACACGTGGTAGAAACCATCTAACCCGGAGGTCTCTGAGAAGGGACTGGGCCATTCACTGGCGCTCCAGCCTGAGTGGAGGGGTAGGTGCTTGGTGAATGTTGGTCGAATGAAAGAGGTAGGAAAGATGCGGGCTGTGTTGGCACCCGCCTTTAATCCCAGTACTTGTGAGGGAGAGGCAGGTAGATCTCTGTGAGTTCAAGGCCAGCCCAGCCTACAGAGTGAGTTCCAGGACAGCCAGGACTATACAAAGAAACCCTGTCTCAAAAAAACAAAAACAAAAACAAAACAAAAAACCCCAAAACCAAAAACAAACAAACAATAAAACAACCAAAGCAGTAGGAAAGAGCGTTGAGGATGTGATGGAAGAGATGTAACCAGCAGAGGTCACAACAACTTGGTTCAGCAAGCATGCAATGACACAGGCAGACCCTGTGCTGTGTACCAGGGACACCAAGGTGATCACACACAGTCCTACACTTGACAAGCTCCTAGTTTAATGTACAAGATAGACCTATTGATACCATAGTGCTAAGTGTTGGGACAGTGGGAAGCCAAAGGACACTGAGAACACAGAAGAGGTACCTATCCCAGTCTGAGGGCCAAGTTAGACTCCTTGGAGACAGTGGTGCTGATGCAGACATCAGTAGGGGACAAAGTCACAGGACTGTGAGTATACACATTCACATCTGACACAGCAGTCAGGAAAACACATGTGAATAGGGAAAGGGGGGTGAACACATCTTTTCTGTTAAAGACCAGGACAGTTTGTTATCAGATCTTGGTGGGATATGGCAAAACCAAACATGGTGAGACGTGGAGAAGAAGAGAACAAACATGGAGACCTGAGATGTCATGCCAAAGAATATCTTTACCATCATTTCAAAAGTACCCAAAGTTTGAGGATCCTAATTCAAGTTACCACCTCCTGGGTCTAGTCAGCTCAGAACAGCCTCCAATGTACCTTCAATTACTGTCAGGCTCCTGAAGGCCTTTATTAGTAGGCCCAGGTGGTAACCTTTTCCTCTGGTTCATTAATAAAGTGTTTCAGGAGCTGGGAGTCTAGTGTGGCAAGGAGGATGACAGCCAATTAAGCAGACCAGTCACCCCTGGTCCTTTCCTCCTGCTAATTGGCTCTGGACAATGGAATTTCTGCTGCCTTTAATGGCATCTAGTTCTCACCTGATTCTGAAATGCTCCCCATTTCCAAAATGATAGGATTGTCTAGCTTGCCAAAGCCAGCTAGTAGAGACCTACAGACTGAGCCCATACCTGCTTCTGAACTTGACCTCAGAGTCTATTTAGCAATTCCCAACCAGCTAAACTCACTTCTTAGCAGAACCCTGCTCCCGAATATTCCTCCACTGCCATTATGTTAAAATCCCTCTCCACCCTGCTCATACCTCTGCGTCTCCATCATTTATTAACCTTTAACTCGTACCCTCTTGCTTCCTCTCGCTGTTTTCTTGCCTGCTCTAGGCTTACCCTCTTTCTTGGTTATTTCAGCTGTCATAGGAACAATTTACCCAACACTATGGTTTATTAATGTAGCCCAGGCTAGCCTCAAACTTACAGTCCTCTTGGCTCAACTTCCTAAGTATTGGGACTACGAGCATTGGACACCAAAGTTGGGGGCATATTTTGACTGTGTGTGTGTGTGTGTGTGTGTGTGTGTGTGTGTGTTATTGAAATGTGAACTTAAGGCCTCACACTAGACAAGCACTGTCCTGATGAACTACATCCCCTGGCCTGTTCATTTGTTGGCCATCTTCTCCCATTTTATTTCAGCTGTGCTCTTGTATGAAACTTGAACTGTTCTGTCTTGGATTTGTGTCACTGGGGCTAAAAGAGGTCTGAGTAACTCCATATCAGCCTCGTTGACTTAAAACTCAAGACCTTGTATGCTTTGACTTTTCGTCGCTGTAATAAAATGCCTGACTCAAACTCCTTGTGAAGAAGATAACTGATGTGCTTCCTGGTCCAGCAGAGTCAAAGGTTGAAGAGCACGGGCTCTGTGGTGATGGCCACCCTTTAGCTGCACATATTTAACAGTGCTGAGAGAGCATGTGTGGAAGTAGGAAGACCATGCCTGGACCACGAAGGAGAGAGCTGGGAAGGGACACGTCTGCAACTCTTATATCAACCCTTTCAATCCAGGTATAGTGGTTAATACCAGCAATTCCCACTTGAGAGGTGGAGGCTAGAAGATCAGGAGTTCAGGACCAGCCTTGGATAGATAGCAAGTTTGTGGCCAGCCTGGGGTATCTAAAAAGAAAAAAAAAAGTCCCCATAAGAGAACTCAGACACTAAGAGCACAACCCAGTAGCCCAAGTTCTTCCCACTTGGCTACCTCTTAAGAGTTCTGCCATTTCCCAGCACTACCAGCGAAGGATAAAGCTTTCCATCACAGTCAACATTCAAACCACATAGAACCACAACAACCCTGCACGGCCTGGATCCTTTCTGCTTCTTTAGCTTCATTTTCTTGGCTCACACGTGCTGCAGAGCATCAGTGCTCTCATCTGAGCCTCTGCTCCTACAGCTGCTCCTACTCCTAATCATCTTCATCGCTCTTCTGTAGGATTTCTGATCCCAGACAGCCTTCTCTCTGGCTTCCCCATCCTATTTCGCCACTCGGAACATACGATGTACCTCTCTCCTGCAATCCCAGGGCACTCAACAGAATGGAAAGGATTCTTCACATTTAAATCAGAAGCAGTTGGATATATGGGTGGTGAAGGAATTGAGGAGAAAGACAGAATGGAGGGAACCTGGAGCAAATGAAAACAGTTAGGAAATTATTAGAGGCAAAGGAAGCTGGAGCCATGGAAGTAGGAATTGGGAGGAGCAGACCCTGCTGATGTAGCTTGCCAAGGGAAAGGATGGGATACCCAGACTTCTCCCTTCTCTCCTTCTTCAGTCTTCTGCCCCCATAGCCAGGCTTAACCAGAAGCCACACTCAGAGAAAACACATCCCAAAAAAGTCAATCTCCCTCCCAAAGGGGGACATGGGAAATGAGGAAAGTTAAACTTGTTAAGATGCTGACATTTCTTTTCATGGTTTTGTTTCTTGGACCATAAGCATCTTAAGAACAGGGAGCCCATTTGTTTCCATGCCCAGGACCCATTGAGTGCTCGGGAGAGATGGCAGAGAATTGATGGTCCTCTCTACAAGGGATTTTCCACCTCTAGCCATTGCCAACTGGCTTGCAGTGCCTCTAATTCTTCCAACAGTGGACTTGATCATGGGATTTGTTTTAGCCAATGGAAATGGGTAGAAGTGATTCGATCCAAGTCCCAACAGAAGCTTTAAGAACCTTGTTTAGCCAGCCCCAGAGGAGATGAGAAGCACACTCACAACCAACCAACAGCTAACATGTAAAATCAGCTAGTAATAGACCTTTCTCATGAACTTGGACTCCTGTCATGTGTTGCCACAACATAACTAAAGAAATCTCACTAGTGTTCTAACCCATGGTGCAAATGTGAAGAGAAATCATGGCAGGCTTTGGGGAAATGTGGTAGAGCATGTTGAGAGCATTAAGAGTTTGAGTCCAGTTCTGACATTGGCATCTTTGCTAACGGCCACACTGAACTAGCATTGCTCCAGGGCAGACTTCAGGAGTCAGCAGCATAGCTGAAGACATCAAGACTAAAATCAAGGATTACAGAACTACCCCCTTTGACAGCCCTTCCCAAACCAGAACCAGATCAGGAACCACTGGCGGAACTACCTGGGCTTCCACCACTTTGAGAAGGCAATGACCACACAGGGGGGCGGGGTGGGGGAAGGATGCCTCCCTGTGTGAGTAGTGCCTGTGTGTGTACAAAGCCCTCTCACCCACATCATGGGTCTCAGCCTGGGATGACTGCCGCAGAGCACAAGGCACATTTCTTGGGAAGATCTGACCTGGCTCTGCCCACCTCTCCTCTGTCCTCTGTTCTCTGCAGATAGTAAAGGGGACCTAGGGATATGATGGTCCCTCTGAGACCTTGACTCATGATACAATTACTAATAAGAATTTACTGGAAAAAGTTTAAAAAATAAACAAAAAAATGTTTAAGTCTAAAGGCTGAGTTTCAGTACTGAGCCTACTCATGTTACTTATATGACTTAGAAAGGTTTTGTTGTCATGGGGCAGGGGATGGAACTCAGGTTGGTAATCCTGAGTCCCCAGTACTGATAAAACCAAGAAGAATGGTACATGCCTATAATACTAGCACTTGGGAAGTGGAAACAGGAGGATCAGAAATTCAAAGTAATCCTTGGCTCTATAGCAAGTTCAAGACCAGCTTGGGATTTATGAGACCCTGTCTTAAAACAAAAACAAACAAAACTCTCCTTCCTTTGTGGCACAGTTCTCTTTCTTTGCCTTCTTCAGCTCTAACAAGCATCACCCTAAATCAGAAACAAGAAAGGGACCAATAAGACCTTTTCTGGGGGGCACATGGAGACAGACACCCTATCATGTCATATGTCCTGGGTGGAGGAAATGTTCTCTGTACCACCAAAGGCCCTTCCTCCTCAGTGTCTCTAAAACTGCACCCAGCTCCCAGGAACTTGGAGAGGACAGAGGCACAAAGACCTTCAGATGTTAGGTGCTGGCCATGTCAGTAGTCTTGACTGAGTGAGCCTAGAAGAGCTAAGAGAAAGGGAGTCTGGTAAGATAGACAGCAGCCCTACTACACTGGCCATCAGGCCACTGAGTTACAGATCGGGGAAGTCTACTAGACCCAGGATGGCGCTGCACTCTATATTTCTCAGGTTGACAGCTCCATTAAGCCTCCTTCCATAACCAGATTCTGTGTGGGGAATCAGGCCAGAGGAGCTCCAGATTCAGAGTTCTGTAACTCCTACAAAAAAAGACATTACTTTCCCTTGGGTACATATGCTCTTACCAAAGCTTGGCATTTAACCCTGAAACTAGATGAGTGCTCCATGAAAGAATGTAGTTAGAGGGCCCAGCTTTTCTGGGAGCCATCTTTTCTGTATATTACGAACATCTGGCTAGTCCTGGCCAGGCTTTTCATCAGGAATCTCAACCACCCCACGCTGTGTCCCATGGAATGGTTCATTCTTCAGGGACAGTAAAGCAGTAACCTGCTTGACGAGGATCGAGACTTCTCTATCTAGATGTGTCTTCCTCCAAAGCAGACTATTTGGACAACTGACAGATGATGAGTCTGTCCCGTTCTGAGCCATTTTGACATGTCTCTTTGGGGATGGCTATGGAGAGACAGGGTTTAAGATTCCAGGAAATCCACCAGGCTTAGTTTGGGGTAACTTAGAAAAATTCCATGTGATTTAATAAGCTCATGGGGCCTCAACCCTAGACAAAGAACTATAGGTAACTAAGGAAAGCTAAGAGCAGGAAAAAATAGTCTTCCCCAGAGAAGAGCACACTGATTGGTTATCTATTATCAAGTGGTCAGCCCTAAAAACATATATGTACAAACAACATTATATGGACTAAGCAAGTTGTATTTGTATATTTAGGAATGTATATACAGATATATGCACATACGTATGCATTTGGGGTGCATGGGAGGAGCCAGAGGGATGAAAAGGAAGGGGGAATGTATTCAAAAAATTATTCTGCTGGGCGGTGGAGCACGACTTTAATCCCAGCACTCGGGAGGCAGAGGCAAGCAAATCTCTGCGAGTTTGAGGCCAGCCTGGTCTACAGAGTGAGTTCCAGGACAGATGTAAAGCTACCCAGAGAAACTCTGTCTCGAAAAACCAAAAAAAAAAAAAAAAAAAGAAAAAAAAGAAAAAGAAAAAAATTATTCGAAAATTTCTATTTTTAAAATAAAACTAGTTTGAAGATTTTTATTACTTGATATAACAAGATTATTAATCATAATTAGTCACAAACAATAGCTCTATTGGAATATAATTCACATACTGTACAATTCACGCACTTAAATAATTTTATTTATTTGTATAATTATTTGTTTAGTATTTTTGTCTTTTTTAGTTCCCTGACAGTGGAAATTGCATATGCTCCCATTAATTGTATCTTTAATGCCAGGGCAGAACATGGCTCAGAGTATATGCGCAATATGTATTATTATTTTAAAAAATACTTATGTAGAGTGTGTGTGTGTGTGTGTGTGTGTGTGTGTGTGTGTGTGTGTGTTGGAGGCTTGAACTCAGGTTGTCAGGATTGATGGCAGGAGCCTTTACCTGCTGTGCCATCTTGCTGGTTCTCAATATATATTTTCAATGAATAAATGGAATATATGAATATTTATTTACCCTAAGCTAGATCCTTGGGATGAAACAAACCATATATATTTCCTGTTCTCAAAGGCCAGGAAGAGAGATACATATGTAAATAGACATGCTCAGGTAGACAAACTCAGTCGAGGCAAACTCAGGTTTTGTAGCATAGAGATGGGTTACCTGGTCTGTCTAGATCTGACCAGTTCACGACAGTTATCTTCAATGCTTCCTTATGCTCACTCCTACCTGTGTTCTGCATTCTGCCAGTCTCCTAGGGGGTTGCAGGTCAGAAGCATAAAGGGATAACCTGAAGTTCCCCAAGTGTGGGCTTCACCACATGCTTATTGTTCTGTGAACAAAGTGGAGACCCTTTCTGCCCTGGAGACCCTCTCTGATAAAGGAGCAGCAAGACCCCAGGTGAGTCAATCCTCCCACCAAGCACTTAGGGTGTACCCATCTCGATTTCTAACTATCTTGGTTAGTATGGATGGAGAAGTTCGAGCAGCAGGCAGGCAGGCAGGCAGGCAGACAGACAGACAGACAGACAGTCACACACACACACACACACACACACACACACACACACGCACACATGCACACACACACGCACACACGCACACACACACACACACAATTCACATTGCATTTCATCGAGCTTACCCACCTGTAAACTCTGTCAGAGTCTAACCTTTAGCCCTCTATTCCCCAACAAGAAAGCCTCGTAGAATGACATGTTTGTAGGAAAACCACCTCCAATTGCATCTAATCTCTACAGCAGCAGTTCTCAACCTGGGCTTTCGAATGACTCCTTCACGAAATACCAGATAGTTACAGTTATGAAAAAGCAACAAAGTACGTTTATGGTTGGGGCATGAGGAACTGGACTAAAGGGCCTCAGACTTAGGAAGGTTGAGAACCACTGCTCTAGAGGAAGACTATAAACTTTCTGCAGACATGGAAGAAACTATTCCTCACTCTAAGGCAATCTTACATTGAACCCCAATATCTATAATCAAAACTGATCTTCCAAGCAAAGGCAGGTACAGGTTCTGCTGTGGGGCACTGAGACACGCCTGGGCATCTGGGCCTCAGTGGAACGCAGAGGTCAAAACGCTTTCACCTGGGGAAGAATCCAAGCAGCACTGAGTCGAGTGGCTTTGCCTCTTCATGTGCGGACTTTTGTTACGAATTGTGTGTTGGTGAGAGGCATTCATTTACATGAAGAAAAAATGGCAAGAAAAGTCCTATTATGCTCAGCATCGAAGTTTCTGGAAGAATGTGTGCTATTATTTGGCCACATTCTGCACAGTCTGCTCCACAGTTGCCAATGAAGAGCAGAGCTTCCCTGGAATAATAGGCTTGTTTTTTTATAGTACGGACATGCTGAACCACATAACAGATTGTTTCACTCTTTGTGGTGGTTGCTAGGAAGTCCAAAGACAATATTTTGGCTTACCTCTTGCTGGTACCGGTGCCCAAGAACTTGTGACACACACACTTATCTGACTCTAGCTTTCTCTTATCTTGCTCCTGTTCTTGCTAAAACTTTCTCATTTATTTTTCTTTTATTTCCACCCTGCAGTTATTTTTTAATAAGCTATCTCAAATCCTTTGTGGATGGATCTGGTCTAAAACCAGTGTTCACAGCTGGACAGAAGTGGTGCACGCCTTTAATCCCAGCACTCAGAAGGTAGAGACAGGAAGATCTCTGAGTTTGAGGCCACCCTGGTCTACAGAGTGAGTTCCAGGACAGCCAGGGCTACACAGAGAAATTCTGTCTCAAAAACAAAAACAAAAAACAAAACAACAACAAAAAACAAACAAAACAAACCAAAATGAAAAACCCGAAAAAAAGTGTTCACATATTTAAATTATATTCATATATTCACTATAGGAAAAATATAAATGATGAACTCCCTAAAATCCTGAGCACAGGGGAAAAAAAGAGAGAAAGGAAAGCGTGAGGAGACGCCGCCACCAGCGTAGCTGTGCCAGAGCCGCGAGGAGACCTGCCACCGGACTTCCCCCCTCCTTGCCTGCCACCGCGTCCCGCGGCCTCGGATGTGTTCCAACAATCTGTTAAAACATGGTGGATTACTATGAAGTTCTGGGCGTGCAGAGACATGCCTCACCTGAGGACATTAAAAAGGCAGAATCGGGCGGCGTGGGGATTTAGCTCAGCCCTGGGTTCAGCCCTCAGCTCTGGGGGAAAAAAGGCATATGGGAGCCAGGCGCTGGACGGGCACGCCTTTAATCCCAACACTCGGGAGGCAGAGGCAGGTGGATCTCTGTGAGTTCGAGGCCAGCCTGGGCTACAGAGTGAGTTCCAGGAAAGGCGCAAAGCTACACAGAGAAACCCTGTCTTGAAAAACAAAAACAAAACAAAACAAACAACAAAAAAAGGCGTATCGGAAACAGGCACTTAAATGGCATCCGGACAAAAATCCTGAAAATAAAGAAGCAGCAGAGCGGAAATTCAAACAAGTAGCTGAGGCATATGAGATATTATCCGGATGCAAAAAAGCGGGACATCTATGACAAATACGGCAAAGAAGGATTAAATGATGGTAGAGGAGGAGGTGGAAGTCATTTTGACAGTTCGGCTTCACATTCCAAAATCCAGATGATGTCTTCAGGGAATTTTTTGGTAGAAGGGACCCATTTTCATTTGACCTCTTTGAAGACCCTTTTGATGACTTCTTTGGGAACCGAAGGGGTCCCCGAGGAAGCAGAAACGGAGGTGCAGGCTCGTTTTTCTCTGCCTTCAGTGGATTGCCTCCTTTTGGAGGTGGATTTCCCGCTTTTGATACAGGATTCACTCCGTTAGGCTCACTAGGGCATGGGGGGATCACTTCCTTCTCTTCAGCATCATTTGGTGGCAGGGGAATGGGCAACTTCAAATCAATATCAACTTCTACTAAGATAGTGAATGGCAACAAAAACCACTACAAAGAGAATTGTGGAGAATGGCCAAGAAAGAGTAGAAGTTGAGGAAGATGGACAGTTAAAGTCCTTGACGATAACCTGCTTGGATAACAAGTAATTCAACGCATGCATTTAACAGAAATGGTAAACCACAACAAGCACCATTTGAGGAATAACAGGAACTTGCAGTGGTAGCCATCCCAGCATTGGCCTGGAAGTTCCAACCCCCATTGAGGCTTCGGTAATGGTCACGCCCACAAGGCGGGGCTGAGGGAGGAAGCTGAAGACCCAGGATCGAGAGGAGGTCTCTCTTGATTCTGGAACCCTGGACGCTGGAGGTAGACCAAGCAGAGTTCTCCAGAGAACACCGCCGGACTGCGCCATACCTTCGCCAGACCCTACAACCTATCCCTTCATTTGTAAGTTACCCCACAAGATAAACCTCCCTTTTAACTATGTGGAGTGGCCTTAATCATTTCACCAATAGGAACCTTTTTTTTTTTTTTTTTTTTAAGATTTCAAACAAACTCGACTTTCTGTATAACTGTACCTAATCTAAAGTATTTATAAACAGCTCATTGGAGCCCCTATTTGTCATAGACTTTTGAGTTTGTTGTTGGACCACAAAATAGGACCTTTTTTTTTAAAAATTTTTGTCTTTGAAATTGTTGTAATCTCAGTATGCACTTTGCTTTAAACAAAAGAAAACAAAACGTAAGCCTGTGACTCTTGAGTAGTGCTAGGACAAGACTGTTGTTTAACACCAGCATGGATCTGCTTCCTTCCCATTGTGTTGACATGTGAGTGAGTGGTGTCAGCCTGCTGTGAAGTCAATGTTGCCAGATGAACCTTCCACAGAAATATTTCAATTTTATTTTCAGTATTTAGTAATGAAAGCTATTACTGCATCAATGGTAATACATTTCTGGTTTAGTGTAAATTAAGGATGTTTTCTTGTTGTGCATGGATGCTGGCAAATTCGTCAGTTCTGACAATTGTTTAAATATGTAATGTTAAGCTTAGGTTTAAAAAAAGCTGGTAATTTGGGTCTATGTCATTTGCTTAAAAAAAAAGTAAATGCGAATGTGTTTGGAACAAAAAAAATCATGAGCACAAAGTCTGTATGTATATGACTCAAATATGAAACAATAAACATAGGGCACGCAGGTACATCATTCATAATCACACAAATAAAAGCCCTCTCTTGTTCCCTATTTATTCCACTTCTGTATATGCACACACACATGCACATGCACACACATACTCTCATGCACACATGCATGCACAGACATTTATCCACATAAACACAAGCATGCACACATATGTGTCATGTACATACCAAGCTGCTCTGCAAGGAGCCGGCCCTTCTCGGTGGGGACCACCCTTTCTTCTTCCATGTCACACTTGTTCCCCACCAGAATAACCTGCGCGTTGTCCCAGGAGTAGGTCTTAATCTGAGTAGCCCTAGGAAGAGACAGAGGAATAGGTTACTCATGCTGGCATGCCCACCTTCCCACCTCAAGTGTTGGAGGCTGCTGTGCAATGCTGTCTGCCAAGCGTGACGTGGCCAAAACCATCCTGAAAGCAGAGCATCTTTGATGACCCATCACTCCCAGATGACTGGGCCTGTTAACACTCCCATGCACAGGTCCTAAACTTTACTGTTTATGACCCCTTTTCACCCAAGGCATTTTTAAGTGATCTCAGAGCTATAGGTGTTTAAATAGATAGACAAATCAAACATTTACTGATGATAAATCACAAAGAAATTTCTTGTAAAACAGTTCTGTGGTGTGTATATATGCATATTTTTTTATTGCTTATTAAAGACTAAAGTAAATTGCATAATGAGATGTATTTGTTTGATTATTTTTATGTAAAGAATTAAGTCTTGGGGGCTGGAGAGATGGCTCAGTGGTTAAGAACACTGGCTGTTCTTCCAGAGGACCTGGGTTCATTTCCTAGCACCCACATGGCAGCTTACAACTGTCTGTAACTCCAGTTCCAGAGGATCTCAGACCTTCACATCAATGCACATCAAACAAAGGTTAAATGAATTATTTTTTAAAAAAGAATTAAGTCTTGGCTGAATTTGATACTGAGAGACATTTTTAACATTAAAAAAATTTTGAGCAGGGTTTGGTAGGGCACATCTTTAATCTCAGCACTCGGGAGGCAGAGACTGCTGAGTCTCTGTGAGTTCAAGGCCAGCCTGGTTAACATTGCAAGTTTAAGAACAGCCAGGACTAAATTGAGCCACTGTGGTGGTCAGAAAGAAAATGGCCCCCATAGGGAGTGGCACTATTAGGAGGTGTGGCTTTGTTGGATAGAGTGGCCTTGTTGGAAGGAAGTGTGTCAGTGCAGGGGTGGGCTTTGAGGTCTTCTTTGCTCAAGCTATGCTCAGTGTGACACAAGGCTCCTTCTGCTGCTTGTAGATCGAGATGTAGCACTCTCAGCTCCTCCAGCACCATGTCTGCCTGCATGCCGCCATGTTTCCCACCATGACTAAACCTCTAAAACTATAAGCTAGCCTCAATTAAATGTTTACCTTTATGAGTTGCCATGGTCATGGTGTCTCTTCATAGCAACAGAAACCCCAAAATAAACAGAGACCTTGTCTTAACGCCCCCCAAAACCCAAATAAATAAATAAATAAATAAATAAATAAATAAATAAATAAATAAATAATTTTTGAAGCAGGGGCCAGAGAGATAACTCAGAAGTAAGAGCACTGGTTTTCTTGGAGAGGACCCCAGATTGGTTCTCAGGGCCCATAGGGCGGCTTACAACTGTCCATAACTCTAGTTCCAGGGGGAATCTGATGTCCTCTTCTGACCTCCACAGGTTCTGTATGCATGTGGTACATAAACATACATACAGGCAAAACACTCAAGCACCTCAAATAAAACACATAAATCTTTTTTTCTTTAAGAGCCATTTTAAAAAATGAGATAGTGTTTCTCTATATAGACCTAGCTGGCTTGGCACAAATATTCTATGTAGACTAGCCTAGCCTCAGACTTGTGGAGCTCTCCCTGCCTTTGACTTCCAAGCGCCAGGATTGAAGGATTTTGCTACCACCTCAGGCACAGAGCACGGTGTGTGTTCATGTTCAGATTGAGGCCATACTGAAATTGTGTGGTACACTGTCACAAACGTTTTTTTGACTCATGACATATTTGGCTTTGAATTAAAGTTGGCCATTGTGTGTTCAGCCGCCTTTTGCTGTTTAAGTTTTGTTTTTTTGTTTTTTGTTTTTCAAGATCCCTATGTTCAGTTATATGAACCCATATGGGGTTGCAACTCACTGTTGAGGAAGCTTTGCCCTTGGAGGAGTCATGGGAGGGTCATCAGACTCTGACCTGAGATTATAGCCACTCCCTCCTCCTGCCCCTCAGCACACACTTACACACACACACACACACACACACACACACACTCACCTACCAATTGCATGTAACCCTGCCTCAGATGCACATGTCTTTAGGAGGTGCTAAGCAGTTCCATTCATATAAGATGGCTATAAGACTTGAGGGTTTTAGACTCTGACTTTGAGATAGATTCTCACTGTAGTCCAGGCTAGATTGGAACTCAGTGTGTGGCACATACAGGCTGGCCTCAAACTCAGTGATCCTCCTGTCTCAGCCTTCCCAGTGCTAGGATGTCAGATATGAGCCGCTACTCCCAGCTCAATGATGAGATGTTTGCTGAGGCGGGGTCTCACTGTGTAGCCTGGTCTGGCCCCCAACTCATGGGGATCTTGTTGCCTTAATCCTGCTGGCATCTGAGGTGTGAGCTACCACTGCCCAACTCTATCATGAGACCTTTAAAAAATACTTTTCAAATGTTTGTACTTTGCATTTTTAAAAGTGGATAGGTATAACTTCTATAATTAGAAAATTTTTAAAAGAATAAAATAGAACCCCATACTATAGGCATTTGAGGGTGTGTGTGTGGGGGGGGGGGAATGGGTCTAATTCTCAATCTAATTCTCCCATCAGGTGAAATGATCCCCTTTGGTCCCCTGCACGTCCACTATGGCATCTCTTCTATTTGGAATTCTAAATTCTTTCCAGTGGGAGGGAGGGCAGAGGGTAGGACAGCGTCAGGCCTCATCATCTTTGGGATGCCAGCTTTCAGAACACAGAGTAGAGTGGGTAGCAGTGAATGTCTGGTGAATGAGTGGTCTATGAATGGCTAATCCCAAGGCGTAGCTTGTCTCTGGCCCTACCTGACATTGACATTCAGCTCCAACTTGGTCACAGTCCTGATTTTGCTCCTCCAACCAGCCCTACCACTGACTTCGTCTGGCGAAAGGCCTGTTTGTTCCCTCAAGAGACAACATTCACTCAGCCAGCATTTGCTGTGGGTCCACAAAGAGCCAGGCCCCACTCTGGGCACTGGGGCTTGGGTGGCTGAGACCAAGTTGTCTGGAAGGCAAACTCAAAGGTCAGTGTCTGGGAGAGATGGACACTCGTCTTCAGACTCAAGGCAGGCCCCTGAAGCCAGCCCCTGATCGCTGCCTTCTGCTCCCTTTTGTCCTCCCCCGCTCCTCTCACCCCAGCCCCCCTCGGCTCCCAGATTAGCAACCAGCTCAGGTTATTCTTAGAAAACCACTGCCAGGTTTAGGTGTTAAAGTCACCGTGTTCCTGAGGCAGACTGATGGTGAGGAGAGGGGTCATGGCTGACAGGGAAGGAGCAGTGTGGTGATAAAGAAAGGGCTGGTCACTCCACGGGCGGTGTGGTGAGACAGAGAAGGTGGACAGAGGGGGGCGGGGAAGAAGGGAGACTGTCATAACTGGAGAGACTAAAGAGAAGAAGGGAACGGTGGGAGGAAAGGAGAAAGGGGAAGCAGAGGAAGACATTCAAGTAGCTTTAGTGAGGCCCTGTCTCAAAAACCACTAAAAACAATCAAAAGAGGTAAGACCCAGTGGCAAGTACTTAGGTCACAAAGGGACGGGTGTAATTCTTGATGGACCCTGATTAGTTCTTACGAGAACTATAAAAGAACAGCCCTGCCCCCACCAGCTTCCTGAATTCCCCTATGATCTTTCTTCTTACTTAGGCTCCCAAGATGATGCCACTTGTCATGACCATGATATAATTCAGCCAGGAGACACTGTTGCCATGTTGTTTAGACTTTGGACCTGCAAATCTGTGAGCTAAGCAAATACCTTTGCTTTATAAAGTCCCCCGCCCCAGTATTTTGCTGTAGTAATGGAAAACAGACTAATAGAGTAGTTATGTGCAAAAAGAGACAAAGTTAGTGCCGGTCAACACTGTTGCTGGCTACATGGTTTACTCAGCTTCTCTGTTTCCAAAGAACAGTAACAACAGAGACACCCCACCTCCCATCCACCACAGATTCATGTGTCTCACTTTTCCCTGTGAGTGATGCCCCAAGAAGGTGGCTCAGAGGCTGTATCTCTAGAGGGCTGTGATGATTTCCAATGGAACCCTTTGGAACCTGGTCTGGATATATTTTTGGGCCCAAGCCCAGCCCAGTGATAGAGAGATGCTATATGGGCTCATTTGCCACTATAGCCAGAGAGGTCATCCTGAGACAAAACTTGGTACTGGTTCATTTCCAACTCCAATATCATCATCTTTAGGGTAAAATTCCAAGTTTTTACCCCCAAACACAAAACCTCCCATGACCTACATTTTTCTTAACCTCTCACCCACTTCCTCATCTTTGCATATCTGTATTCTTTTTTTGGAAATTCTTATCCGTTTGTCCCACAGATTAATTACTGATTATTTCTCAGAACTTAGCATTCAGGTCCTCAACCCCAAGATTTCTTCCCTGACTCCAGCGGCTGGATCAGAGAGAGCCCTCTTCTGGGTTCCCATCACCCACATGCCTCTCTTTGACATTACAGTATTGAAGTTGGTTAGTTTCCATCAACTTGACACAGACTAGAGTCATCAGGGAAGAGGGGACCTCAGTCGAAGAATGCCTCCATCAGACTGGCCTGTGAGCAAGTTTATGGGGGCATTTTCTTGATTAATGATTGATCAACGTGGGAGAGCCCAGCCTACTGTGGGCAGTGCTATAACTGAGCAAGAGGTCCTGTGTTGTATAAGAAAGCAGGCTGAGCAAGCCACGGGGGTGGGAGAAAGCCAGTGAGCAGTGTTTCTCCATGGTCACTGCTTCAGTTCCTACCTCCAGGTTCCTGTCTCAAGTTTCTGCCCCGACTTCCCTCAGTGACATATTGTGACCTGGGATTTGTAAAAGGAAATAAACCCCCTTCTTCCCAAGTTATTTTTAGTCAGTGTTTCATTACAGCAACAAAGAGCAAAATAGGACACCACCTGTCACCTGAGATTTCCATGGTCCATTCCTGGTTTGATTTTTTTCCCCCCGTCTTGTGTGAGAACAACTTAAATTCAGGAGCCATGACTGATTTACCTGGGTCTCCTTAACACATAGCACAGGCTTAGCACAGGCTAGGTTTTCATGAACAATTTGATGAAGGAATTAGTGAATGAATTTGGTTTGTACCAGTCCTGGACAGCATTGAAGGACTCCTCATTGGTGATGTCATACATCAGAATGAAGCCCATGGCCCCACGGTAATAGGCTGTGGTGATGGTCCGGTATCGCTCTTGCCCAGCTGTGTCCTGGGTGAGAAAAGAAAAGAATCAGCCTCCTAGGAAGTCTGTTGGCATCCTGAAAAGTCCCCAGGACAATTAACTAACAATCCAAGGCATATTTAAGGAGCATTCTTTCTGTTTATTGCTCTGTGGTCTATCTAGAAGAACACTAAGAAAATAATTATCAGCCCAAAGGAAAAATGGCCACGAGGCATGAATAATTCACAGAAGAAATGTAAGTGGATAACCATTATATATTTTAAAACTCTATATCCTCACTTTAATTGGCATGTGGTGACTGTACATAACAACAGGCTTCAACATGGCCTTTTCATATTTACATGTATTTTTGTTACATGCACCCCCATTGTCCTTTCCTGCCCCCAGCTCCTGCTGCCTTCCTTTCTTCTCCCACTAGTTTCTCTTCTTTCTTATTTAGTTTTGATGAACAATGAGTTCCATCAGGGTGACTTGTAGGGCCCCCAGCAGCCATCAAGCCCCTATGGATACTCAAGGAAGAGTGAGGCCTCATGACTCCCACCTAACCCCCACCACCACACGCACACTTAGATACCATTATCTGCCCATAGGGGACGCTCAAGGGCCCTTTTCTCTCTTTGGCAGGATGTTGACAGACCCAATCTTGCATAAGTCTTATACTGTTCATCTCAGCTGAAGTGGATCAGAAGTACAACAGGGCTGGTGAGGTGGCTCAGTGAGTAGGGGTGCCCATCACTGAAGCTGATGACCCAACTTCAATTTCCTGCACCCGCAGGTGGAAGGAAAGAACTGATGCATGAAAGTTGTTCCCTGACCTCCACACATGGGCAATGCATGAGTGGAGAGAGAACACACTCACACATTAATTAAAAACAAAAGTGCATCAACAATGCCATATTCCAAAGATAACATTCTGCCTCCGTCTCCTCCTTCCTCAATACAGAAGTCCCATTCAACAGTTCCTTAGTGTCAGCACTTTGGCCAGTTATGAGCCTTTACAGTTACCACTACTCACTGCAAAAAGAAACTTTTCTGACCAAAGCTGATAGTAGCCTTGATCTACGGGGATGGACATAAATATTTAGGCAGAAATATGATGTCCATTTACATATCTTGCCCATTTAGCAAAGACAGCAGTGGCATCTCTGTTAGGGCTGCTGTGGGATGTCCTGTATGTTGTGAATGAATATATGTTGCTATGATTGATTGATAAATAAAATGCTGATTGGCCAGTAGCCAGACAGGAAGTATAGGATAGGCGGGACAAACAGAGAAGAGAGGCTGGGAGGTAAAAGCTGGGGAGTGGGAGGAGGTGGGGGGGGGGAGACACGACACACCAGCCTGCTATCCAGGGAGCAACGTGGCAACATATAGATTGACAGAAATGGGCTAAGTGTAAGAGCTAGTCAATGCTAGGCCTGAGCAAATGGCCGAGCAGTTTAATTAATATAAACTTCTGAGTGATTATTTAATAAGTGGTTGTGGGGTCCGTGGGGCTGGACAGGACTGGAGAAAACACCAGCTACATAGGGCCTATGACCTCGCCGGCTGCAGGCTTTTGACCGGGCTTGCAGTGCCAAATGTGGACTCCCTCCTGAGAACACGAGCCTCAAATCTGATTAGAGAGCAATTGGTTACCCCCATTACAGACTTGCCAATACTGCACCAGCGACAACTTCTCTCCTAGCGGGTTGGTAGTGCAGTGCACAGGCTCACACCTGCATAAGAGTTTTGATGGAAATTCTTGCCTAGCAGCCTGACACTATAAGAGCTGTCAGGGAAGCTTGATTCTTAAGTCTTGGAACCAAAGCACAAGGTGAGCAAGAGGGTCTAGTTCTGTTGAGTAACCAGTGGCTCTGGCAAATCCCTGTATGGTGTTGGGGGACCTCAGAGGTCTTCCTGACCAACTGCTCATAGGGATCCTCTGGCCCTGTTACAGGATTTCCCCCCAATAAACTTGTAGTTTCTAGGAACAGCTTTATTTACCATGTAGCAAACTTACATTTAAATTCTTTTTAATTTTTTAAATTTAATTTCTGTAGACTTATTTATCTAAAATTTTATGTATATGGGTGTTTTGCCTGCATGTAGGTCTAGGCACCATGTGCATGCCTGGTACCTATGGAGGTCAGAAAAGGGTGTCTGAGGCCAGAAGAAGATGCTGGGTCCTCTGGGACTGGAGTTACAAACAGTTGTTAGCTGCCATGTGGGTGCTGGAAATCAAACCGAGGTCCTCTCAAAGAGCAGCCAGTGCTCTTAACTGCTTAGCCATCTTTCTAGCTCATTGATTTAATTTTTTTAGAACAATCTGGCCAAAATAAAATTCCAGTTTATTATTGGACATTGTTTCACACAGACATCAAACTGGCCCTAAATAGATAGATAGATAGATAGATAGATAGATAGATAGCAACTTCATAGACAAAAAGAATAAGACAAAAAAAAAGAACCCTTTTATCTTTAACCATCTCATACAAACAAACTACTTATAGCACAGTTAGGTGCATACACAGTTACTGGAATGCTTGGAATAAGAGTGTTTTGTTGGTGTTGTTTTTGTTTAACAAGTTTTGTTTTGTTTTGTTTTTCTCCTTTGAGGTTATAATGAACACACTCACACCACAAGTAAAGACAGAATTAGGACAGAGAACACTCTGAAGGCTGGTTTGGCTACCCATTATCATTAAAAATGGCTGACCCCTAACAAAATGTACACAAATATAAAGTGTAAATGAAAAAGATTTTCCTTTTAAAGTATCTTAAGGAAAAAAAGCAGGGCTTTGGAAGTTTTGGTTCTTTTTTCCTCCCCTGTTGCAAATCCATGTGGTTTTGGTGGGGTGGTGGAGAGCGCATGTCATCTGTGGGTGGGCGGGGCCTGCTGTGGGTGGGCGGGGCCTGCTGCTCTACTCCAAGGTGAACACATTTAAATTCTGAGATGGGAAGTGGAGGGTGAATGAATAGTCACATGGCCGTAAGTTTAGCTTTTCCTTTTTGCTGTCCAGTCCTCCTCCTCAGTCTTCTGCTTCTTGGTGTCAACATCATCATCCTCATCATCTTCAGCTATCCGCTTGCCGGTGGGAGCCTCAGCTTTCTCCTCTTCATCTTCATCTTCCTCCTCCTCCTCTTCCTCCCCTCCTGCTTCCTCTTGTCTGCCTCATCATCAGCCTCCTGTCCCCCTTTTCCCTCATTAGCCCCCCACTGGCAGCTGCTCCTCTTTCATATTCTCTGCCTCCTTCACAGCTTCTGCTGCTTCAGGTCCTTGGAGGGGATGCAGGAGCTGGTGTCTATCGCCGCGTCTGACATGTTTGGGCATGCCGGGATCCTGATGATGCGGTGCCGGTGGTCCTGATCTGATGCAGCTCGTGAGAAAAAAATCGAGTTTGAGGACTCTGGCAAGAAAGCTACCTGAGTGCACAGCAAGGCGGAAGGAGGAGGCAGGTGGCAAAGGCACGTGAGTGTGGGGCAGGCTTGATTTAAATTTTTTCTTTTTTTTTTTTGAGCTGAGGATCGAACCCAGGGCCTTGCGCTTGCTAGGCAAGCACTCTACCACTGAGCTAAATCCCCAACCCTTTGATTTAATTTTTTATAGCTCACCCATTATCAGTTTTCCTTCTGGCTTTCTCATCCACCCTCAGTTTAGGTTAAACCTCACCTCCTCTCCTTCCCCATCTCTCTGTCCCCTCTCTGGATTTAACCACCCTCTGCCCTGTATCCCCCACTCACCCTTTTTTTTTACTTCACACGAGTTTTCCCTCACCCCAAGAACCTCTTTTCCCCTTCTCCTGAGCCTCTTCCTAGCACATCCCCACTTCAGTGCACATACCTAACAATTAGCAGGTAGGATCCACATAGGAGAGAATACATGTGTTATTTACCTTCCTGGCTTGGGGTTACTTCTCTTAATATAATATTTTCCAGTTTTATTCATTTCCTACAGATTTCATAATTTCATTTTTCTTCACAGTTGAACAAGATTTCCTTCTCCTTATTTTCCATAAGAATTTCCAGGTCAGGTGAGATGCCTTAGCAGGTAAAGGTGCCTGCTGCCAAGCCTGACAGAGTTCAATCCCAAGAACCCACATGATACAAGGAAAGAACCAAAAACTTGTCCTCTGGCCTGCACACTTCCACTGAGGCATGCATGTGTGCACCCAGTGAATGCAATATAGCAATAAATAACAATAACATTTAGACTTCAAAAAAAAATGCAGAGAGGGTAAGTGACTTCCCCAAAGCCATAACAGTGGTGGCAAAAGTCAGCCTTGAAGTCCAGGACCGCTGCGCTCAGTGCACACACCACAACACCTCAATCAACAAAAGAGCATGTTACCTACACGCATTGACTGAGTACCATCCATAACGATGCCACAAGTCAACAGTGAGGGCGACAGTTCTGAAGTGCCACTATTGCACCAAGTAGCCAGAAGTCGAAAGCCTCGCGGAATACTTGTTGGCACTCAAGTTTGACAGATGACAAGACCGGTTTGAGAGATTGTCTAACAAGAGTGAGACCTGGGATCCAAGTCCGCAATACAATACAGTCCCATAACCGCGGACCATACTTTGTGTGATATAAAAATGGAGTATATGAGGTTGGGGATTTAGCTCAGTGGTAGAGCGCTTGCCTAGCAAGTGCAAGGGCCCTGGGTTCGGTCTTCAGCTCCGGAAAAAGAAAGAAAGAAAAAGAAAAAATGGAGTATATGGAAGGCTCTGTTGCAGTCCACCATGTCCAGACAGTTCTCTGAGCTCGTTGTAAAATGGAGGACTCTCTTCACAGCCGGACTCCCTCCTTACCCTATTTAGACAGTGTCTCTAGGCCTGGATGCCTGACTTAAGTGTGACCTTTGACACAGTTTCCTACAAATGCTTCCCCCCCAACCCCCACCCTCGCCCTGTTGTCCATATGATAATTAGGTGTTGTGCTTCTGCTGTATGGTAGGACCGTGCTGCCAAATGCAAACTAGGTGACACCCCAGCCGCTGTCTCCATCTTATATCTCCCCTCACTCTGAAATAGAGTTGAGCTGTAACACTGAAGCAGACTCCCAGAAGGCTATTTTCTATTGAACTCAAGCCATACAAAGCCCTGCACACTGCCTCTGCTCCCTTTGTCCCTGTGGACTCGTGCCAGTGGACCACGAGGAAAAGAGAGGCCCCATAGGACTAAACACCATCCCTGCTCTCAAGAAGCCTTGGTAGAGATTCACAGAGAGGCTGAGACTTATCACTGGACTAGTAATTAGCAATAGGAGACAGGATGTCATCAGATCTACGGAAGTGGTCCAGAGAAAAGGGGACCTGAATTCCAGTGAGGGAGAAGCAGTGTTGGGGAAGTTACAGGACATGTCAGAAAGCAGAGGTTGTTTACTTTGGGTTGGCTGGGCTCTTCGGGAACAAGAGATCCCTAAATCTTAGCAGCTTGAACACAGTTGGTTTTTTCCCTCGTTGGCACCTACACATCAAGGGTTGGCTGGGTGCTCTGCTTTGCATCTTCCTGTGCTCAGGATAAAGACTGACAGAGGAGCTACCCAAGGGAAGATGGTGCAGGAATCATGTGTGAGTTCTCAGAGCTTCTATTTTCCCTGTTTGGTTAGGTGAAACACATCAAATATCCAGACACGGCTTTCAAAGGGGAAGAAAATATAATCTTATCTGATAATCAAGAGACAACAAAAAATGTATAGTAAACAGCATGAGATTCCTATAGATGGGGTCTGCACCAGGCCCAGGAGCCTCATCTAAAGACATGTGTAAGGAGGGGACCAGGGACTTTTCTAGGGAGGTTTCCCCAGTAGAGAAGTGAAGGAATTGTGAGCAACAGAAAGAGGTCTTTCTTTCCACTTCTCACAATTCTCCTCCTCCTTGTCCCACCTACCCTATCCTTCCTGCCTGGCTACTGGCCAATTAGCACTTTATTTATTTTAACCAATCAGAGTAACACATTTGACATACAGACCATCCCACAGCATCCCCCCCCTCTCTTTCTCTCCCAATAAAGCTCTAGAAAGGTAACCATGGCTTGTGGTTCTTCCACCACCACCACATCCATCGGCATGACTGCCACGGGCAGTGGCCAGCCACAAGCGCTGATAGACCACTGAGTACCTGCCGCTTGCCGCATCCTCCCCCATCCAGTGAAACTGCAAGACTTGCGCGTCCCTTGCCTCTGCTGGACCTCCACACAGCTCCCACTACTGCTACCACTGTGATTCTTCACCACAGTGAGTCCGCCATTCTCGCGGCTGTATATTCTTTGCAACGGACACCCCGGGGGTTGTCCTCGGGCTGTGCTGGCAATGGCAGGCACATTTTCGCTCCTGATGAGGGGGTCAATGCTGTCTTGGGTCCACCGTGGACCAACTGCAGCACAGCTGCAGCCCTTTCAATCCCTTGACAAAGAGGATGGCTAACTTGAGCTGATTCATAGATCTCCCTTCACTTCTTGGGGACGCCCAAGATTGGAGTCTGATCCCAGTTTGTTATTTTAATTTTTTATTTTTCTCTTGGCTACAGCCATGGGACAAAAGGGCGGATACATTTACCACTTACATTGGCAGATAGGGGCAGGTACCAGTAAATTTGGGCACATAACAGCTTCTTGGAAACTTCTGCCAGCGAACAGGCAAATGAGTTACTTTATCCCCAAGCTTTCTGCTAAAGCTCTAAACTCTTCTCCCTCCCCATTTCTGCCTCTGCCACGTGCAACCTTCCCGACTAAAACTTAAGCATCTGGAGAGCAAGGCTCCTGACCCCACAGGCAAAAGAGTCATCTGTGGCATTTAAGGTGTGCCAGAAAAAGAGATAAAAGCCGGAAAACAAAATTGCCAAGTGCTGGCACTCGCTGACTCCTGAAAGCTGTTGGGTCCCTGTTTTAAGTGAGGAAAAAGGCCACAGGCTAGCGAATGCCCTGCCAGGCCATTAACAGCCTTGTTAAAAGTGCCACCTAGAAAGACAACCAGTCAGCTGACTGCCCCCAGGCGCCAAGACGCATGGGTACAGCAAGCTAAGACCTCCAGCAGCTTGGCTACAGACATGGCAGGGAACCCAGAACACAGCAGGGAAGCAATCCTTTTCTTTCCTTCTGGACACCAAAACCACTGACTCAGTCCTGGGAGTTTCGGGATGTCACTTCTCCTTTCTCTATTGTTGGGTACAGAGGACAGCCTTACCCACCTCACCAGATTTAATTGCACTTTCAGAGTTATTTAATGGAAAAAAGATTTCCAGCTAAGATAAGAGCTCATTGTCTCACTCCAGATCTTGTACCTGTGTTTCTCATGTGCATACAGACAGGGCCCTGATCTTTGCCTTGTCCCTAATTCCAAAAAAATAAAAATAAAAATAAAAAATAAATTCTCATGCACCACAAGCTTTTCTCTTCCCAGTTCCCTGTTCTAACTCACTGTTCAGCCAATGAAGAAAGGTAACCATGGCTTGTGATTCTTCCGCCACTGCAACATCCTTGGAATGGCTGCCACTGGCAGCCAAGTGCCACTGCTTAACCAACAGTGGGTAGGTGGCAAAGACAGATGGAACATTGTATACTGTATTACAGAGTAGAAGCTTTCTTGTAGGGTCAATATTTTGAGGCAGGAGACTAACCTAATTAGATCAATAGTGTGACACTAAGATTAGTTAGAGTATTTTTATAGTGGTTCAGGTAAGATCTGATAAAAAGATATTCTAAAATAAAATTACAAGGGGCTAGAGAGTTGGGTCAGCAGTTAAGAGCATCAGGGCTCTCCTAGAGGACCCAAGTTCAATTCCCAGCACTCACATTATAGCTCCCAAACACCTGTAACTCCAGTTCCAGGGAATGGGATGCCCTCTTCTGGCCTCGACATGTACTTGGCACACAGATATACATGCAGGCAAAACATCCATACACATAAAAAAATTAAAATTAAAAAAATATAAAAAACTTAAAAATGAAATTGCAAGATATGATGACAAATCAGATGTAAAGATATGAAAATGAAGGATAACAAGCCAGGTGTGGTCATGCATGCCTATAATCTCAACATACAGGAGGCTGAGGTAGAGTATTATGGGTCCAAGTCCAGCCTGGACTACACACATAGTGAGCTCAAGACCAGCCTTGACTACATCACAAGATCCTGTCTTAAAAGAAGGAGGGAGTAGAGAGGAAGAAAAGGTGGAGGAGAAAGAGGAAGAAGAGGTGGAGGAGGAGGAAGAAGAGGTGGAGGAGGAGGAAGAAGAGGTGGAAGACGAGGAAGAAGAGGAGGAAGTAGAGGAGGAAGAGGTGGAGGAGGAGGAGGAAGAAGAGGAGGAAGAAGAGGAGGGGGAGGAAGAAGAAAAAGGATAATAGCTGTTCCCACCAAGACCATGCTCTTCGCCACTCAGCTCTGGCCCAGACTTGTACAATCTGAGTTAATAAAACAAAGCCTGAGGTTAGCATGTGCATCTTCTCAGCAGAGTCTTTAAGCCTCTTCCTCTTCATCCCAGCTGCTCCCCAGATTATCCTTCTGACCACATACAGCACTTCCCCCTACGCTGTCTGGCAAGCACACTCTCCTCAGGCTCATGAATGAAGGAGTGCATTGGCACCTAACACTGGAAACCTGGGAACTAGTGAGAGAAATGATTGCTGTGTACCATATTTACACAAAGCCTGTGTTTCCCCCTCCCCTCTCTCCCTCTCCCTTCCTCCCTCCCTCTTCCCTTCCCCCTTCCCCTCTCTGTGTGAATACCTAATAAACACTGTTTTAACATTTGGTTTGCTTCTCCAATGCTCTTGCCTCTGCTTCCTGTTCTTAGACCCAACACCACAGGCTCCTAGTAGTCTCAAATTCAGTCCCTGAGTCCTGTTTTACAGGATTAGAATAAAGCCACCCTTTCTGATCCAGGATCCAGCCATCTCTGAGTTCCTGTGCTACCCCTGAACTGTATCTATAAAAGTGTTTAGTCTCGGCTGGCATCCATGGTCTCTTAGTGTCTGCATTATATCTGTCCAGGTCCTTCTGGCTTTCAAAGTCTCCATTGAGAAATTGGGTGTTATTCTGATGGGTTTGCCTTTATAAGTCACTTGGCCTTTTTCCTTTGCTGCCCTTAATATTCTTTCTTTATTCTGTACATTTAGTTGTTTAATTATTATGTGGCAAGGGGTCTAGTCTGTTTGGTGTTCTATAGGCTTCTTGTATCTTCATAGGCATTTTGTTCTTTAAGGTGGGAAAGTTTTCTTCTATGATCTTGTTAAATATATTTTCTGTGCCTTTGAGTTGGTATTCTTCTCCTTCCTCTAGCCCTATTATTCATAGGTTTGGTCTTTTTATGGTGTTCCAAATTTCTTGGACATTATGATACATCCTCTGTAGACTGCTGGCAATGGTCAAGAGAAAGCCTGATCTGACCTAGTCTGGTGATCAGATGGCCAAACACCCTAACAGTTGAGCTGGAACTCTCATCCAATAACTGATGGAAGTGGATGCAGAGATCCTCAGCCAGGCCCCAGGTGGAGACCATTGAATAGCTTGAACTGTTTGGGAGGCATCCAGGCAGTGGGACCTGGACCTGTCCTTAGTGCATGAGCTGGCTGTTTGGAACCTTGGGCTTACACAGGGACACTTTGCTCAGCCTGGAAGGAGGGGACTGGACCTGCCTGTACTGAATCCACCAGGTTTAAATGAATCCCCAGGGGAGTCTTGGCCCTGGAGGAGATGGGAATGGAGGGGAGGGGATGGGGGAAAGGGGGGGAGGGGACAGGAGGGGGGAGGACAGGGGAACCCATGGCTGATGTGTAAAATTAAAACACAAATATAATAATAATAATAATAATAATAATAATAATAATAAAAGTGTTTAGTCTCAGGCTAGAGAGATAGTTAAGAGCACTGGCTGTCCTTCCAGAGGTCCTGAGTTCAATTCCCAGCAACCACATGGCAGTTCACAACCATCTATAATGAGATCTGATGAACTCTTCTGGCCTCCAGCAACCTGCAGACAGAACACTGTATACATAATAAATAAAAGTGTTTAGTCTCAGTTGGGCAGTGGTGGCACATGCCTTTAATCCCAGCACTCGGGAGACAGAGCCAGGTGGATCTCTGTGAGTTCAAGGCCAGCCTGGTCTACAGAGCGAGATCCAGGACAGCCACCAAAACTACACAGAGAAACCCTGTCTCGAGAAAAAAAAAAAAAAGTGTTTAGTCTCATGTGTCTGCCCAGTCCTATGCCCTAACTCTTTAATGGAAAAATCTTGTGATCCTGTTGATGCCCATCTAATTGGAAATCCTATTATTTAGTCATAGATGAGCTTGGACATGGAGTCAGCTTCATCATCTGTATTCCCGTGCCTAGCAGAGGGCTAAACATACAGCAGAATTTCAACTTCTGCTCCTTAAACAAAGGATGGGGATGGGGATGGGGCTGGGGCTGGGGAAAAGGCCAGGCAGTTCAGAGTACTTGCTGCTATTGCAGAGGACCCTGGTTCAGTTCCCAGCTTACGATGGTCCACAACTCTGGTGCCAGGGCATCCAACCCCCTCTCTGGCTTCTGTGGCCCACATGTGGTGCACATACATACATGCAAAATACTTGTGTACATAAAATAAAAGTGAATAAGTCTTTTTTTCAAAGCATTGGGGTTTTGATGTTTTGAGACAGTGCCTCAGGTAGCCCAAAATAATCTCGAATTTGCAGTGTATCTGAACTTTTGATCCTCCTGCCTCTGCTTCCTGAGTGATGAGATTCAGGCGTGAGCCATCCTGCTCAGTTTTATGCCGTTCCTGGTATAACCCAGGGCTTTCTGCATGCTAGGCAAACACCATCAACTGAGACATATCCCTGACCACTGAAAGTGTGGTCTTTGGCGTTAGATTCTGCTCTCCAGTTTAGTGTGTGACCATGAGGCAGCCTCTTAAATGACTTCCAACAACTGTCTCTTTTGTAGTCCTCTCTGTGAGCATACTTTGGGTGGGGCCTTAGCCTCTTCCTCTGTAAAACAGGAATAATAACAATACCCAATTCATAGGATTTTTGAAAACGAAGATTACACATAAAAAGGTTATAGATGTAGTTTAGTTGACAGAATGTTTGCCTGGCATGTAGGAAGCCCTGAGTTCAATCTTCAAGCCCTGAGCCCTGTACAACCAGCACTGGGTACACAACTATAATCCCAGCACTGGGAAGTGCAGGCAGGAGGCCTTCCTCAGTTACAGAACAAATAAATCCAAGGCAAGCCTGGGCTACATGAGACCCTGTCTCAAAAGAAAAAAAAAAAAAAGTCCTGGGGATAGTTCCTGGTACGTACTAAACACCAGCTATTATTTTTGCACTTCCCAAACCCAACCTCCCCGGGTCTGCCCAGTTCCAGTGGACATGTCTCATGGCCTATGTTACTTCCCTCTCCACTCAGAATTATCAGGGCTGACTCCAGACAAAGTCTCATCAATGTGAAAGACAGTGGATGACAGGCCTTGGTCTGACGGCCGGCTCTGCCATTCATCAGCCCTGTGATTGTAGATAGATTGATTATTTCATTTCTTGGAGACTTTGTTCCTCACATATGGAACAGGGCTTTGGTAATTTAATAAAATGTCTGGCCCATAATAGGCAACTGAGTAGATGAGTATTCGTCATTATTATTTAACTTTTAAATCATTTCTATAAGTAATTAACCTTTAATTTCTTCATCTGCTTAGGCTAGAGAGAGAGAGTTAGGAGTCCTCGTTTCTCTTCTAGAGGACCCAAGTTTAGTTCCCAGCACCCACAGGTTGGTTCACAGCCATCTATAACATGCCCTCTTCTGACCTGCTCAGGCACCAGACACAAATATGGTGCACAGAAATACATGGATGTTTTGCATATTCATACAAACAAGATAAAATAATAAGCAAACCCAAAAGTTAATTTCCTCTTCTGTAAAGTGGTGGTAATGGTACAAACAAAGAGATTGTGTGAAGATTCCAAACGATGTATGTTAGAGCCGGGCAGAGCACAGGGGACATGGAGGATCCTCAAAAAGGCTCCTCGCAGCACCTGCTAATATTGATAGTGCCATTGTTATTCCACGTAAAGGAAAACAAGGTTGGGAACAACTAGCCGGCTCTCACTGTTCCGTGCTGAATGAAAAGTCGCCTGGAGAAGCACTCCTCAAGCCCCATCTTTTATTTTTAAAAATCACATTGACAAACATTGATTTCATTTCCAGTGACGGGAGTCAGAAATAGAACCAAAAGGAAGACAGGAAGGAGCAGAAAGAAAGACAGATGACTCACTGGCTACTTGAGGAAGGAGACCATGTCATCAAGAACAATCAAGTCACTTTTAGGTAATGGACATTCTGTGAGCTCTCCACATCAGCAAAGCATTATGCCAAAGAGCAGACACCGGAGTGAGCTAGCCACTACTCTGGCCCCCAGCATCCCTGTCAGTGTGCAAGACACACACATGGACAATGTCAAGGGAACACATACATGTGCCAGGTGCTTTCATAAAGCCCCAATCTGGATATTTGGGCTTTCCAGTCGCCAACACTTCTATCTTCCTGGGCACAAGGTTAGAAATCACCTACAAAGCTTAAATGAAATCATATGTACAGAGTGCAGGCCCTTGGCTAATATTTGCTCCAACACAGACTTCATATCTTGGTGATTCCCAATGTCATCATCCCATGCCACTCTCATTTGTGGTCCATATTTCTGTTCATGCTACTCAATGCCATGTGTGCCCTCCCAGCTTTTCCACTGAGTTTGATGATCAGATTGTTGGATTCTAAAGTTAAAAAAGAAAATTCAAAGTTATTTAGTCTACACCCTCACTCAAAAATATTAACTTTACTAGCACATTTACACTGAGTATTTCCAGTGTTGGACCCCACAACCTCTCAAGGCATTCTATGAATGGACACTTCTGATCATTAAAACACTTCTTCCACTTGCTGAAACCTATGTGTATAACATTCTATCTACTGATTTAACTCTTCTCTGGAAACACAGAACAAATACAATGCTCCACTCATGGATCATTTCTTCAAATGTTTAGATCCTTGTGTTCAACTCTTTGAGTTTATTGGGTTTTCTGCCATTATCTCAGCTAAATCCCTGTGAGAAAAGGGTCAGTATCTCCATCCCTCTAGAGAAGTGGTTCTCAACCTTCCTAATGCTGTGAGCCTTTAATACAGTTCCTCATGTTGTAGTGACCCAACCATAAAATTTATTTTGTTGCTGCTTCATAACTGTAATCTTTCTACTCTTATGAATCATAATGTAAATATTCATGTTTTCCAATAGTATTAGGTGATCTGTATGGAAGAATCATTTGACCCTCAAAGGGGTCATGACATGCAGGTTGAGAACCACTGCTCTAAATGGACAGCTAAAGCCTGACGCAGCAGAAGACAGGCGATTGTGAAGACACTTTTTTAGGTTGTTTTCCTCTTGTTGTAAGGAAGAGTTTATTCTAGATCACTGTTCAAGGGTTTGGCCCACTGTTCTAGATCACTGTGCTGGGATTCAGTCCACCATTTTAGACCATTATTCAAGGATTTGGCCCACTGTTCTAGATCACTGTCCCAGGGTTCAGTCCACCGTTCTCCATTCTAGATCACTGTTCAAAGGTCAAGTCCACCATTTTAGATCACCATCCAGTTCTAGCTCTCTATCCAGGGGTCCAATCCACCATTATAGATCACTGCTCAAGGGTACAGTCCACTGCGGCAGAAATCAAGGCAGCAGGAGCTAGTAGCCCTGGTCACATCATTTTCTGCTCCTCCATTTATACAGTCCAGGATCATGGGCCAGAGAAAGCTGCCATCTACAGTGGGCAGGTCTTCCCACCTCAATGAACACAATCAAGATAATCCCCTCCTGGAACAGCCAGAGGCCTGTCTCCTAGATGATTCTAGATTCTGTCTAGTTGACAATTAATACTATCACAGGGGCCTAATAAAATTAGGTCTTATGTCTCCAAGACACCAGTGTTCTTTTCACAAGGCAACATCAATGACTTTCAGTCACCTGAAACAGGACCTTGACAATTAACAGATTGATCAGAACCACGAAGGGAACATGAAACCCACTAAGAAAGACATTTAATTTAACCCTGAAGGAATAGTGTTTCTATCTCAAATATCTAAAGGGTTAAGGAATTGACTTTCTCCTTTTCAATTTCAAATCTTCGCTGGGTGACAAGATAGCTAAACAGTGCTTAAGTCTACAGTATCTGTTTGCCATGGTAGATGCGTGGGCATTGGATGTGGGTTCTGAGGCAAGAGGGGTCAGGGAAGCTCATCCAATTGGAGCCTTCCTAGTACCTTGAGGTTCACACTTTTCCCTCAGAGCTCACTTGGGTCAGTAAAGGAGCTGCTGACCATCCTGGCCCATCACACACTCAGGAACATGCTTTCTTGGAAGCATATGCATCTCCTTTGTAGCACTCATCCCCACTGTAATTTCCTATTTATTTGTATAATTACTTGATTAGTGTCTGTCTTCCCTGCCAAGCTGCAAGTGCCATAAGAACAGGATGTCTGGTTTTGCTTCCTGTTGGATCTCCAGCACTTGCACATAGGCTGGAGTGTCCTGACAAATCCTGTTGGAAGGATGGATTTATTGGATGCCCTCAATGTTCTGGATGGAACTCAGAAGTGCCAGATGGATTTAAAACTCACATCTCACCACCTTTCTCTGTGTCTAAGGCCTTTCCTGGATTCTGAATGCTCACAGCTTCTCAAAGGATAGAAACCCTTTACGATTTAGCTCAGACTTCCCCTTCTAGTTCCTTCTGTCTCCTTGACAGAACAACAAGCTCCAGGTTTGCTTGATTACTGAGTATTATTCATACCCCTCGGCTTTTACTGATCTTTGTCTGATCTGTTTCTTTCCTTTCCTTTCTTTTCTTTCTTTCTGTGGTAGAGTACTGGAGTTTGAACCCAAGGCCTCACATATGCTAGCCAAGTGTTCTACTACTGAGCTATATCCCCAGTCCCAAGTCTCTTCTCTTCTTCTTCTTCTTCTTCTTCTTCTTCTTCTTCTTCTTCTTCTTCTTTTTTTTTGGTTTTTTGAGACAGGGTTTCTCTATGTAGCTTTGTACCTTTCCTGGAACTCACTCTGTAGCCCAGGTTGGCCTCAAACTCACAGAGATCTGCCTGCCTCTGCCTGCCTCTGCCTCCCGAGTGCTGGGATTAAAGGCATGCACCACCCCGCCCAGCCTCTTCTCTTCTATGCAAAAGTTTTCTGTGATGCTAGATGTAGTGGTCCATGCCTTTAAAAAGAGACAGTGAGTTACAAAGCCTCTGGGTGAGGGGTGGGGGGAAGAAAAGCAAAAAATTTATCTGATTCTTTCACTAAGTTACACACACACACACACACACAACAACAACAACAACAACAACAACAACAACAACAATAAAGAGACTTTGTTCCCTGCCCACCTATAGTTTGGTACCATATCCTTGCATACATTATATTATGCAAGTTACTGGTTTATTTATCTGTCTTCTGTTTCAGGCTATGAGCATCTTGAAGTCAAATCAAACATAGCTAAATCCCAGGTCCTTAACTATAGCACATGGCACATAGTAGGCATTTAATAAGAATGCTAGTGAGAACTTTAAGGGCTGGCTAGGTACTGAATTAAGAAAACTAATTTAGCCAGGCAGTGGTGGTGCATGCTTTTAATCCCAGCACTTGGAAGGCAGAGGCAAGCAGATCTCTTTGAGTTCGGGGTCAGCCTGGTCTACAAAGTAAGTTCCAGGACAGCTAGGAATGTTAAACAGAGAAATCCTGTCATGAAAAACAAAACAAAAGAAACAAACAAGAAAACTAATTTAGGACTCATTTGAAAGAGTGTGTGACATCATACACACTACCTCCTCCTTCTGGTTCCTTTTAGTATTATTGACAGAGTCAGGAAAGAGGCAGGTCAAGTAATGGAGTGTAGCAGGCTTTCTTGGACCACCAGCCCCCAAATCATGACATGGAGACTTACTATAATTATAAATGCTCCGCCTTAGCTTAGGCTTGTTTCTAGCTACTTTTTAAAACTTAAATGAACCCATTTCTATTAATCTATGTGCTGCCCTGAGGCTCATTTACCTCACCTACATACTGTCCATCCTGCTTTCCTGCTTCCTCCATGTCTGGCTGACTGACACTCCACTGGCTGGCTGGTTCCCCTTTTCCCTCTGTCCACCAGCCCTACCTATCCCTCCTCTGCCTAGCTATTGGCCATTCAGCTTTTTATTAGACCAATCGGGTGCCTTAGGCAGGCAAGGTAAATAGCAACACATCTTTACATAGTTAAACAAATATTCTTTTCCACAATGGTGGAAGAACTGGTTCCTTACTGAGTTAGTGAGTGGATAGCTCTGGATCCTCCATTCCTGAATCCTTGCTGTATACCTGCTTCTCCTCCAGAAACTTACCTATCTCTCTATCTCTCTATCTCTCTCATTCAGCCCCTCCAAGCAAGTATGGTGGGCCGAAATGGTGAACAGGTAATGGAAGTTGTGGCTTTGGGCTCCAAGCCTTTTAAGTTTTGCACCTTCTAGGAGCTAAGGCATTATGTCCCGTTGGAACTGGAGGGAAGTTGGAAGCAGAGAGAGGTTTAGCAGAGCCCTGAAGCAGCAAAGGGCCGAGGCGAGGAAAATGTCCTTTGGATCTGGCTTGGTGTTGTGTTCTCCCTGGCAAACCCTCCAGCTTATTGAGCTGTTGCTTCCTCTCACTGACTTCTGACAGTGACCCATGAAGCAGACTTTTAGACCCTGGAGATACCAGTCCAAGAGCACACCCAGGCTCTTCATTATACAGATAGGGAAACTGAGACCCGAACACTTAGTAACCTTCTCAGGACCCCATAGTTACTATGACCCAGACACTTAGTAACCTTCTCAGGACCCCATAGCTACTAAGTACTGTTTTCAAGATTGTATTTTTATGTATATGAGTGTTTGCCTAAATGTCTATCAGTGCACTTCAGTACCATCAGGGGCCAGAAAATAGCATCAGATTCCCTGAGACTGGAGTTACAGATGTTTGTCAACCACCATGTGGGTGCTGGGAATCAAACCCAGGTCCTCTTGGAAGAGCAGCCAGTGCTCTTAACCACTGAGCCAGTGTTCCTGCCCCCATGTTAAGTACTTCCTGATTTGGCTGGTTCTCAGATTCAAATGTTCTGACTCTGCTGGTTAGTTTTTGTCAACTTGACACAAACTGGATTTATTTGGGAAGAGGAAACCTTAATTGAAGAGTTGCCTCCATCAGACTGACCTGCAGGCATGTGGGGGCCTTTTTTGATTGATAATTGACGTATGAGGGCCCCGCCCACTATGGTCAGTTCCACCCCTGGACAGGTGGTCCTGGTTCTATAAGAAAACAAGCTGAACAAGCATGGGAAGGAAGCCAGTCAGCAGCACTCCTCAGTGGTCTCTGCTTCAGTTCCTGCCTCCAGGTTTCTGCCCTGCTTGAGTTCCTGCCTTGGTTTCCCTCGATGATTAACCGAACGTGTTAAGACAAACTCCTCCCTGAGTTGCTTTGGTCATGGTGTTTATCACAGCAATCTGGAATTGACTCCACAGCCAGTGGTTTGTTTTGTTTTTTTCTAGCACTACATTCCATTGCCACTACTGATTTACAGGCAAGGAAGTTGGATTCTGAGGACACATAGGTAGCAATGGCTAGATCCTTGAGGTCAGAGGGCAGCAGAAGGATTGCTGGGATCCAGGAATGAACACGAGAAAGCACTCCCCTGGTCTCTGTGCACAAGTAGGATCCTATCTAGGGTTTGCAGTTCAGGTCAGAGGGTATCTATCCTGGGAAACCCTAAAGGGTCCACTTTCAAAATATGTATTTCATCATTCTTGTTATTTAGTTTACATTTGGGGCACACACATGCCACATGGTCATGGTGGAAATCAGAGAACAACCTGCAGAAAGGAATCATTTCCTCCTTCCCCCATATAGAGCCCAAGAACCAGACTCAGGTCTTCAGGCTTGGTAGCAAGTGCCTTCACCCACTGTCCTATCTTGCCAGACCTCATAGTCATTTTTTTTTTGGCATCCACAGAATGCATGTGGGTCTTTAATTTAGTGACAGCAGAGCACAGACTATTAGAAATAGAAGATCCCTGTGAGAACATCAATTACCTATGCGTTTACTGAGTTTATACTAGTGCATAAGACCTGTGTGCTTCCCTACTCTCAGAACCCACACAGGGTAGTAGGGGAACTTGCCTGTGCACAGAAATCCTGTGACAGGTACACAAGAAGTCAACATCATTTTTAAGATGAAAATCAAAAGTTCAATGAGATGACCGCCTTGCATTAATTTTAGCCTTGGTCTCTGATGCAAAGTCCTTTTACGACTCAAAAACGCTGACAGGTGTGCCTGCTGATTCCCATTAAGACGCAGGCACCAAATGTTACCTGATGCAGGTGAACTGAACAGGATGTCACAGGCTTCCTTTCACTGTGATCAAAGCCCCTGGTGTGTCTTAGCTGTTCAGTAAATATGTGTAGAGTGAACCAATCGAGCACCTATATCAGGGATTTGCCTCCACTCCCACCTGTACTTCTCATTTAGACAGGAAACGGGGCTGCACCTTGTTATTTCTGTACTTCCAATGTTAGACAGCATGCGTAGCACCTGGCAGCAAAAGTACAAATCCACAAAGAAATGAACGAGGGAAGGGAAGATAGTGTAGTATGATGCCTCAGCTACCCTAACCCTAGCATCCCCAAACCCTAACCCCTTTATTGAGACCCTTCTGCTTGGCCTCTGTGACATGCATGTTGCTGGTCCTTCCCCTTTTATTGTTGTTGTTTGTTTTTTGGGGTTTTTTTTGTTTGTTTGTTTTTGGAGACAAGGTTTCTCTGTGTAGCCTTGGCTGTCCTGAACTCACTCTGTAGACCAGGCTGGCCTTGAACTCAGATTCACAGAGATCCCTGTCTCCCAAGTGCTAGGACTAACGGCCACCACCCAGCCGGTCCTTCCCTTCTCTCCCCTCTGTGCTAGCTCTGTGTCCTGTACTGGCCCCTTATCCTCCCCTGTCCCTCACTTCCCAGTTACAGATGGAAATTCCCAGCTGTCTGCTGCACCTCTTCTCTCAGTCTGAACCCTTCTGACAGGTACATGGTTATTAACTACTCATCATCACCTATTTCATTTGCAGCCTCTTCATCAAAGAAGTCCTCATGAGCACCCACACATGTCTGGGCACTACGCAGGAATTCTAGAGATGTGTGTTGAATAAACCATCACCCATTTGTACTCCCCATACTTCGCAGGGACAGCTTTAGCTTCAGACCTACCAGCCCATTTCCTCTCCACTCCTTTGCCTCCAAATTGACATCAGCATCACTCACAGCATTCTGAGAAGGCTCTCTGAGGAAGTCACATGATTTGCCACCTGCTGTCTCCTTTCTATGACTCACCCAACTCCCCTTCAAGACGGGAAGACGCTGGGAGAAGAGTGGGGTAGAAGGGGGGCCAGGAGGAAAAAGTCATACCTGGAACACGATTATACTTAATATCTCCTGAGGTCATAGCAAGCACAAGGAAATGAAGAAAGTCAGGTCTGGTGCTGGGAAATTACAGGTGATAAAAATAGCACTCTCCGTCAAACGGATGTTCACAGAAAAGAAATGGTTAATTAATGAAGAGATAGTGAGTGTTCAATAAGTAATCAGATCAGTGCAATTTGAAATGAAGGGTTTTGATTGTTTCAGTCCACTGGATTCACTAAACTAAAAAAAGATAGCCGGGCAGCGGCGGCGCACGCCCGTAATCCCAGCACTTGGGAGGCAGAGGCAGGTGGATCACTGTGAGTTCGAGGCCAGCCTGGGATACAGAGCTTAGTCCAGGACAGGCTCCAAAGCTACAGAGAAACCCTGTCTCAGGGGGGGAAAAAAGATAATATTAGCTGCACACAAAGGTAAAGTAAAATAAGGATTTCATTACTGAGTAAAGCAGGTAAATGCAGTAAAGGTTTTGCATGCAGGGGTGATCACTGCAACATGATTCACAACAGCTCCGAGTTGGAAAGTAGTTAAAATGACCAAAAATGGGCAGACACTAAGCCTTAGGGGGCCAAAGGTTGGCCTTCATTCTTTGACTAGTTCAGAGTACTGGACATGAGCAACAAATACTACTGAGTGATGAATTAATGAATGACTATGGTCCACCCTTCCCATAAAGCATAATGAAATCATTAAGTGAATATTCATTAAGACTTTCTATTAATATTAGCTATGCTCATGTCACAATATCAGATAAAAGAAAAGGTGAGGTATAAAATTGAATACATAGGATGACCTCAACTATGTTAAAAATTCAGAGGAAGGATACAGAATAGAAGTCAATGGAAATACTAATAATAGATTGATGAGATGGTTCAGCAGGAAAGGGAGCATGCCACCAAGACCAACAACCTGCATTCAAGCCCAGGGACCACATAGAGGGAGAGAATCAACTTCATCAGGTTGTCTTCTGGCCTCTACCAGTGTGCCATGGCATGTGCTTCTTCCACACAAAAGAAATAAATAAAAATGCAATCAAATATCAATAATGTTTTCTTTAAGGTTGGCCATAATTTAAAAATATTTTGTATGTATGTGATGTGTGCATGTGTGTATGTGTGTGTGTGTGAGTGCCTACATGTGAATGTGCACATGCACACATCTGTGTGTGTAATTGAGGCATAGGTGTACCACAGCATGTGTGTGATGGCCAGAATGGATGTTAATCCTTAGCTTTCACCTTGTTTGATAAAGGGTCTCTTTGTTGTTTTTCATTGCATACTCCAGTTAGCTGGCCCTGAGTTTCCAGGGATTCTCCTGACTCAATCTCCCATCTCCCAGTAATAGCACTGGGATTATAAACACTTAGCTACATGTCTGGCTTAGAACATGGGTTCTAAGGGTTTGAATTTGAGTCTTCATTTGCATGACAAGTGCGTTTACCCATTGAGTCATCTCTCTAGCCTGCAAAATATTTTTAATGAGTGTATGTTACTTTTATAAATAAGAAAAAAATCCCTAGCAAGTACTGGCAGTTGCTACTGTTATTAGGAGACATCCAGAGAGAAGGAACCTGGAGAAAAACATGGAGAGACAGCCATGAGCTACTAAGTGTTATAGCTAGATGGTGGGTATACACTATCTATCTTATTATTATGGTCATGTACTATTTATTCTCCCTAATGAGTGTATGTTTGAATTTTTCCACAATAAACAGCTAAAAAAGAAACATCACAAAAATAGGTAGGCTTGAAACGTCTGGGGAGAGCACAGGCAGTTCCCTTTTGGAGGGGTATAAAACAGTTTCACGGATTTTCAAAAGCCCATTTTTCCATGTTTAAGCATCTCTGAAATTGGGCTGTATCTTACAGTTGCTAGCATCTTATGTTCTCTGAAGCATATGATGTAAAGGTGTGAGGAAGTAGCAAGAGATGCTGCAGCTAGAGTTCTGGGGCCAAGACACACGGACATGGCCCTGAAAAGAACAGGGCAGTGACGCCCGACCTGGGCCTGTCACCCAGAGGACGTTCGGTGACTGTGTGCTAGCTAACAGGGTGTGGTTGGAGTGCTGCTGCTTAGCTCAAGGATCAGGGGACATGGACTTGTGGAGGAAGCATTTAAGCCCTCCCCCATCTCCTTGTCATCCCAATCCTCTTCTGCCTCAGGCTGTTCTTAATTCCGTTTTCCTGAAACCAATGATCATCCCCCCAGAACCTACACCAGTGCCATGACTGACACCCGCAGCTTGAGGTCTGGCCCAGGAACCCTACAGAACTTGTTTCCATGTGGAGACGTGAGGAGTTGTGTATACACAGCAGATGAGAGATTCAAACAAGCTCCGGGGACCTCTGGGACTTCACTAGAAAGAGAAGTCAGGCATCCAGGATCTCCAGCCTACCCTGCCTGAGCTGTGCTTTCCCTCTGGTGGCATCATGGCTTTCTTTGGGGAGTTGGTCAGAGTCACCATAGCAGACAAATCCCCTGAGGATCATTTGCATACAGGTGCCAGAGAGGTCTAAAAATAGGATCAGCACTCAGCTCCAGGAAGCAAAAGCCTTGAAATGTATTTACAAGGGAAGGGAGACAACCATCTAAGAAGGGAGGGAGGAGCCTGTCAGAGGCAGCCTGGGAAGAGCTAGGAAACCACAGGTGCAGGCTGGTTCCAGGAGACCCAGTATGATTTAATCCCACTGCTCAACTGCTTGGTTCATTTAAGATCAACACCCTCTTCCCTGGACTTTGGATTCTCCATCTTTAAAATAAGGATATTAGACCACACAGTAAATGTTAGAGCCGCTTCTGGATCTAAAGAACTACATGCTATAGGACACCGTGACTATTACAATCAAATAATAATTGCCAACATGGATTGAGCCCATACTATCAGGAACCATGACAAGTGGTTTCCAGGGAGTATTGCTGCAACAGTCCTCACAAAGAGACTCTGAGTTGAGCAGTAAACCTAAGAGGAAGTTCAAGAGTACTTGCCAGTGTTCCAAGCTGAGTGTCAGGGCTCAAGAGTGTTACACGGTCTCCCCAAGGCTAAGCTGTGGCACTCTGGCTTTCTAACTCAAGGCCCAAGGATCATGCCACCCCTCTCCAGTCTCCTCTTCCTAGTCCTGGCCACCCTCCCTTGGTCCCCAACAGTGTATTCTTAACCGACTCTGTTTCCTTTGCCAGGAGCAGCTGTAGCCCCAGGCTGCCTCTGCTTGTCACTCAGAATTCAGCTCACACACCTCCTCCTGTACGATTCCATTTCTCTCTGATACCAGCAGGCAGACGTAATGACTGGGTGCAGCTAGTTAAAATGGTGTATTAGGCACTCTCCTGAACCCATCACTCCCTGAGAGAAGCTCCTTTTTCACACTCATTATACAGGTGACTGAGGTGAAACACCTTGCCAAAGGTCACACAGTGGTAAAGACCCTAACCAGAGGGTCTGACCTCACACACAGCCCTCCTAACAGCCTACTCCTTTCCTGTCTTCTCAGTGAATTGTCACAGTGTCTGTCCCCTTCACCAGACTGTCAACTCTTCTATTGTTTTGGTTAGTTGGTTGGGTGTGAATGTTGGAAAGAACACCTTCCTGAGAGGTCATTTGAAACAGCATACCTGGGGGTAAATGGGGCTAGAATTAAGACCAAACTGAACAGACCAAGTCCATAACTCCGTCTCTTTCTCTGCTATCCTAAACCTCTTTGGGAACAAGGTCACAACTTTTTTTTATCCTTTTTTAATTTTTTTTCTTTTAGCCCTATGCACCTGGGCACCCACTTCTGTAGTCATATCAGGTATGGATTCACCTCTGCCAAGAAACCTTTCATTTTATTTTATTTTTATTTTTATTTTTTCAGACATGGTCTTTCTTTGTAGCCATGATTGTCCAGGAACTTACTTTGTAGATCAAATGTCAGGATTAAAGGTATGTGCCACCACTCCCAACCCAAGAACCATCTTAAAATTATCCTTCCCTTTAACTTTAATTTTAGCATTCCCTCTCTGCAGCACTTACTAGTCCCTTAATTATGTGTACATGGAGGAGTGGGGGTAGGGGTGAACGTAAACACTAGGACAACTTCAGTCTTCCTGTACCACTCTCCACCTCATATCCTGAGACAGGCTCTTTCACTGAACCTAGAGCTCACTGATTTGGCTAGACTTGCTGGCCAATGGGTCTCCAGGATCCACCTGACTGCACCCTCCCTCATACTGGGGTTACAGTGCACGCCTAGGCTTTCGCATGGGGACCTGAGCTTGGTCCTCATGCCTGCACAGCAAGTAGCTCACACACTGGGCCATCTCTCCAGGCCCTCCCTACTTACCACATAAACACTGTAAGCACTTAATGGGGAAGGGCACCATGAGGGGCAGCAGAGACGCCAGGGATCTGAGGATCGAGTGCATTTGAGTTCAGGCTCCAGCTCTGCCACTTCCTAGCATGTGACCTTGGCCCAGTAATTTGGCTTTCTGAGAACTAGACGTGACTGAAAAACAGTGCTATCAATAATGATCTTTTCTGGGCACTGCTAGGAGAGTAAAGTGAGCGTTGTAACAGTGCTTTGGCAGCTGTAGAGCTCTGTATAAACGTGAGTCATGTTCATTCAACTTACAGTTTGCCCTCAATCTGCTGCTCTTTCCTGGGGAGCCAGTCAGTCCTCAGGAGTGGGAGGGGCAGGGAAGTGTGCAGAGGGAGGAGCCAGAGGAGAGCGCCTGGCTAGAAAAGGCAGAACAAACTTCCACTAGAAGGAAATTCAAAGGCTAATTATGCCTCTGCTGGTGGTAAATTTCCAGGCCAGGCTTTGGGCTTAATCACTTGACGAAGCAACACACTGGTGAGGGAGAGCTCTGTCCAATGAGGACATGTTTCTCTTCTTACAAAGCAATACCTCACGGTGGCCTGAGCAGAGCAAATCCTCAGAGTCACCTCAGGCTTTCTCTCTTCACTTGTTCTTCTCCCTTTCCTTCCTTATCCCTTCCCTCCCACAGCTAGAAAAAGAAACTGGAAAGTTCAGCTTGGAACCCTATTAGAAACTGTCGGCCTTGGGGCTAGGAAGATGGCTCCGTGGTTAAGAGCACTGGCTGCTCTTCCAGAGAGGATCTGGGTTCAATTCCTAGCACCCACATGATAGCTTACAACCATCTGTAGCTCCAGTTTCAGAGGATCTGATGCCCTCTTCTGGCCTCTGTGGGCACCAAATATGCACATGGTATATGGACATACATGAAGGCAAAAAGTCCTGTACACATAAATAATACTAATAATAAATTGTCAGCATTGCTGAGCACAGTAGCATAGCCCTAGATACTTCAGTGGTTAAGGTGAGAAGATTATTTGAACTCAGAAACTCAAGGCCAACTTGGACAACATATCAAGACTTCATCTTAAAAATAAATTAAAAAGAAAAAAGAAACCAGTTTCTGCAGAGGAGGCTGAAATGAAGGAGGTAGAAGGCAGAAGCTGATGCCCGGTGTCTTCTTCAATTGCTCTCCACCTAATTTTTTTTTTTGAGATCTCTCTCTGGGGTCTTTCTTTGGGGGCTCTCACTGATCCAGCCAGACTGGCTGCTAGTGAGCTCCAGGGATTTGCCTGTCTCTGAATCCTCAGCACCAGATTACAGGTGTATGCTGTTGCACTTAGCTTTTAACAGGGATGTCGGGGATCTGAACTTAGGTTCTCAAGCTTGCACAGAGAGTGCTTTACCCACTGAGCCATCTTGCCAATCCCTAGAACCCTTATTCTTGACAAGGTCTAGTGCTTGGTGCTGGAGATACAGGCGTGAGTCAGGCCCACCCACTGCCCTAGGGAATTTCAGTCTTGGGGAGAAGAGCTTGTGTTCTCGACATTTGCAGAGCAGCTGGCAGGTGTGGAAAATTAAGAGGGCTTTAACTCGGGCTGGAGGCCCAGAAGAGATGATGCCTGGACTGAATCTTTAGAGTCAAATGAGGGTTTTCTGACAGAGGATGAGAGAAGAGGGCTGATCACGAGGGAGGAGGGGGCAGCCTGGGCAGAACATGAAGGAAAAAGGTCACAGTCAAGACAAGCCAAAGGAGATGGGGCAATTAAGTATAAGTGGTATTCTGGATGAGATCCTGGGAGAGAAAAAGGACACTGGGTAAAAATGTAAAGAAAATTATATAGCATCAGTGAGATGACTCAGTGGGAAAAGAGGTTAGCTGCTCAGATGACCTGAGTTTGATTCCCAGAACTCACAAGGAGAAAACAAACAAGCAGTTTCCATGCCTGAAGTCTGGAGTCCTAAGACTCCTGTGGTAATCTGCCCAGGGCCAGAAATAACCAGAGTCAGAGTCATTGTCTCAACACAATGGGAGGAGAAAACTGACTCTGGAAAATTATCTTTTGGTCATGTATACATCCACACACAGAGACACAAAGGACGGGGAGGGAGAGAGGGGGAGAGAGGGAGGGAGGGAGGGAGGGAGGGGGAGAGAAGGAGGGAGGGAGGGAGGGGGCAGAAAAAACGGATATGAATTATGAACTTAGTCAAATGTATTGACATAACAACATGCTATGCTAATGTAAACCGGGACTAATGGGGTAAAGAGAATGAGGAGCAACGGGAAGTCTGTACGATTTTTGACATTTTTTGTAACTCTAAGACTGTGTTTTGGTTTTGAAGACAGGGTCTCATATAGCCCAGCGTGGTCTCTTTGTGTAGCTCAGGATGATCTTGAACTCCTGATCCTTTCCCTCCAAGTCCTGGGATTACAGGTGTGTACCATCATGTCCATCTTAAGACTGTTTGTTTATTTTTAAGTACCTCATGGGCTGGGGTGTAGCTGGTGGGCTGCTGGAGGGTAAGTAACTAAAGATGGCCGGGCAGAAGAATTTTCTGTGTATTGATGGGCAACCATGCCTTCCCCCCCCAGCCACACCCCCCCACTGGCACGAGAGTGATCAGAGAGCCTTTGGAAAGAACAAGACTCAGAGCAGGAAGCTCTGTTTGGGTTACTGTCTAAGGGTGAAATGCTAGGACCTGACAGGAAAGGAAAAGAGGAGACAGCCAGGCTTACAGTTGGCCCTCAGAAGAGAGCTGTGGATGGGAGTGGAGTAGCACACACTGGTAATTCCCAACACTTGGGAGGCTGAGGCAGGAGGGTCAGAAACCAGACCATCTTCAGCTATAGAGAGAGTTCAAGACCAGCCTGGGGTACATGAGACCCTAAATCAAAAAAAAAAAAAGTGGGGGAGAGGATTCTGAAACAAAATTGAGGAAGGCTGAAATTTGAATGTAAAATTAACGATTGGGGGTTGGGAATTTAGTTCAGTGGTAGAGCACTTGCCTAGCAAGCGTAAGGCCCTGGGTTCGATCTTCAGCTCAAAAAAAATTAACAATTGGATGAGTTCTGAGCTGGAGAAAAACTGTTGCTCAAGGGGGCAAGGAGAGAAATCCCCTTGGACTTGACCTCCTACCCATCAGGGCCTGAGCTCAGAGCCTCTGTGTCATTCAGAGTCTGCAGGCTTCACAGAGGAAGGTGAAAAGCACAGAGGGTACAGAGGAGCTTTTCCAGCAGCTTCCAGTGGTCACCTGGCAACCTGGGTGTGGGGCACTGGTGTAGGTGGGAAAGAGGCAGCTGCAGAAGGCAGGCATTTCAACTCCTCAGGTGAATGGCCTCCCACGTTCCCACCCCCTCCCTTAGCAACACAAAAGGCAGGATCCAGGAAAGCTTGAGAAGCCCGGCCTTCCTCAGCAACTGGACAGAACACTGCCACTGTCTCCATTGTCCACTGGCATAGAGGAAAAGCAGTTAGACTACCAATCTAACTTCCAATGTCTCTGCGGATGACTCTACCTTGTCAAACCCGAGGCTTGTGATCTTAAAAGTGACGGTGGCCAGTTAAGACCAGTCACACAACACAGCATAATAGAACAGTCAACGCTAATTCTGGCTCCTTCCATTGCTGTGTAACTTCATGCTTGATTGCTGAGCACCTGTAACAGACACGAAGCTAATGCCTTTCCTTGTAGGGACTCATTTGGTCTTCACTGAATACCAAGAAGTTGCTGTTAGTATTTGTGTCCTGCCTTATGGCCAAAGTAGCTAAAATTCTGACACTGCTGGTGCCAGGTGTCCGTTCTGCTTAGACCACAGCTGAACTGACTGAGCCCCATCTCACCTTGTGTCAATCATTCAGCAACTCCTTAGAGCAGTAGTTCTTAACAAGTGGGTTGTGACCCCCTTTGGGGGTCAAAGGATCCTTTCACAGGGGGTCATATATCAGATATCCTGCACATCAGATATTTACATTATAATTCATAACAATAGCAAAATTACAGTTATGAAGTAGCAATGAGGTAATTTTATGGCGGGGGATCACCACAGCATGAGGAACTGTATTAAAAGGTCCCAGTTTTAGGAAGGTTGCCTTCGAGGCTCCTGCATCAAGTGCTAGCTTGGTTAATTATGCACCTATACACCAGGGTTGCTCACTGTGGTACTGACTAGAATCATCTGTGAAGTTGTAGAACGGGGAGGCTGATAGACAGGGGGCCTACCAGCTAACAGATGATAAGATGGAATGGAATGGGTAGTTGTCCTTTCCTAGGAATATTTTCTTGGCAGTTCCAAATTTTAGCCATGGCTGTGTGTCTCTCAACCTCCTGGGAGGTGCCCGGGTATCACTGGGCAGTGAAGGGAGTTGGCTGTGAAAAGAGCGTAGGCTTTGGTGGTAGACAGCTCTAACTTTGAATCCCAGCTGTGTCATTTATTAATTTCTGTAAGAGTTGGTGAAAGCCCTTCTCTGTTTCCTTATCTGTTGTGTGCTTCATCTGTGTGACAATCACACAGAGGATAAAAGGCTAGAAAAGCACCACAACATATACACTGGCTGCACAGTAAGCAGAAGCCTTCTTAAATTGTTTTTTAAAATGTTTAACTATGTGCATATGTGAGTGCAGGTGTCCACAGAGTCCAGGGATCCCCTTGGAGCTAAAGTACAGGCTAGTGTGAGCTGCCTGATGTGGGCACTGGGAACCAAACTCAGGTCCTCTGAAAGAGCAGTAAAAACTCTTAGACACTGAGCAATCGCTCCACCTCCACCAATATAATCCTTAATATTTTCATAATTTACTGAGTGCTTTACTAAAGCCCTTAGCTTTTTTTAGTGTGTGTGTGTGTGTGTGTGTGTGTGTGTGTGTGTGTGTGTGTGTGTGTTGCATTCCAGGCATGTGTGTGGAGGTCAGAGGACAGCTTCTGTGGTGATTTGAATAAGAATGGTATCCACAGACTCACATGCTTGTTTGAATGCTTGGTTACCAGTTGGTAGAACTGTTTGGGAAGGATTGGGAGGTATGTCACTGGGAATGGGCTCTGAGATTTCAAATATCCAAGCCAGGCTCAGTCTGTCTGTCCATCTGTTTCTGTCTCTGTCTCTCTGTCTCTATCTCTCTTTGTCTTTTGCTGTCTCTCTCTGTCTCTCTGTCTCTCTGTCTCTGTCTCTGTCTCTCTCTGTCTCTCTGTCTCTGTCTCTCTCTGTCTCTCTCTCTGTCTCTGTCTCTCTCTCTCTGTCTCTGTCTCTCTGTCTCTCTGTCTCTCTGTCTCTCTCTGCCTGCAGCTTGCAGATCAGATGTGAGCTCTCAGCTACTGCTCCAGCGCCATGCCTGTCTGCTTTCCACTGTGATGATAATGGACTAACCTCTAAAACTATAAGCAAGCCCCAGTTCAATGCTTTCTTTTGTAAAAGCTTCCCTGGTCACGGTGTCTCTTCACAGCAACAGACCAGGGCAAAGACCGCTTCGGTGTTGGCCTTGCTTTCCTCTTGACTTTTGCTTTTCAATCCAGCTAGCTGGCCATGAGCTTCTAAGCTCACCCCTCCACCTGCCTCCCCACCTCCACCTCCCACTTCCCCACAGCAATGCTGGGATTACAGGCACACACTACTGCAGCTGGCTTTCTGCGGGTCTCGGGGATCCAATTGCAGATCCCCATGCTTGTACATTAGGCACTTTACCCATCAAGCCATCTCCTCAGCTCCCAAAGCCCTCCCCTATAATACGTAAGGCTATAAACAGGGCGTACAATAATTTTGAATCAGACAGACATTGGTTCAAAGCTGGACTCTGAAACTTACCGTTACTTTGGTGAACTCAAGTTAGCAACCAAACTCCTGTACACCTCCATTACTGGAGCAATAACAGCACCTGCCTCCAGAGACCAGGGATGAAGTGAGGTGATGGAATCCCCGAGCACAGCCTTGTGGGAGGCCTTATTAAGCCATCTTCAGGTGAGGGCATTTTACATAAACAGCCTCTGCTATGCATCGCCACAGGGATCACAATGTGTTACATGGAGAGGGACAGCATGCGTTGAGAAGAGCATTTCTACTGCCTCCAGGGCTCAGGGCTCCACGCACACACAACCCCCGTCAGTCCTGGGGCATCTGTCTGCATTATAATTGGTTTTGTGTGGCCTCTTATCGGTCTGTCCACGTCAGTCACGGCAAGAAGCCCAAGCGTCCCAGGCCACCTCTTATCGCCGGGCTCTGCCACATAGCTCATAATACTCTCTTAGAATCCTCCGTTCTAGCCTCATCTCCTCCCCTCTTTTTGTCGACAGCTTCATCTGAATGTTTCTTTCCCCTCCTTGCAGCAACTGAAATGAAACGGAGCTCTAAGACACTTCCTTCCTCATCGTCCTTGCATGGCTAAGTCAGAAGGTGGCCTAGATGTTGCAGCTTCTCGCTCCTGCCCAGCTTCTCCCTCCTGCTTGCAGATCATTCTGCTTCTCTCCTTCACAAAGGAAAACACACCCCAAGCTTACATAAGGAGGCTATGCCACCCGCGGATCCCTCCGCTGGCCAGTGAACAGCAGCGGGTTCACCTAGCTACCTCCAAAATTCTCGGTGGTTGGAATCCACCAAGAGGAGCTTTCCAACATCTTGGACCCTCATTTTCTGGGACTCTTTCAATGATGCTGCTCTCTAACCCCACCTCAGCCACTGTAGGTCACACCTGCACCTCGTCAGTTCTATTTCAACCATCTTTATCCCCTACCATCTCTTCACTGTCCCTCACCCCTGTGTCCCTCCTTCCTCTCCGTCTCTCTGGAATCCTGTGGTCAGTCATTACAATGACTTCTCTGCCCACATCCCCACCCCTGGCCCTGTGACCCTTTGCTGGCTTACCATACTCAACAAAACCACACTTTTCTCAAAACCAACTCTTTGCCTATTCTGTGCCTGTATCCATGGAACAAGGACACGTCTGGGAAAAAAAACACAAGCCACAAGCGTGCTTCAGATTTGTGAATACATGAATGCCAATGTACTGTCACTAATTTCAAGTGAAGCGGTAATGCTAACTGGCAATCAAATTACACTTCCCTAGTCTGTTCGCTCCCCCCTCCTTCCTCGATGGTGTCCTCTCTCTTCAAATCTATAATCTCTCTCTCTCCTACCCTGAACCTTAGATCCGACGCCCTTGTTTCCTCCTTATTCAAAATAACCTCTACCAGTACGTGCAACCCTGAACTGCGCCTGTGTCCAAGCCTTCTGCTCTTTCCCTGCTGGCTGGGGACAGTGTGTGCCCCCAGCAAGAACTCACCCTCTCTTCCTGGACTCATCCCCTCTGAGCAGCCAAACAGTTCCAGGCATTTTCTTTCTGTCCTCGGTTTCTGCTTCTTTTCTGTCCATGTGATATCTCCCAGTCTTACCAGGTTTTCATCCCAACCACCAAAACTGCTGTATCAAGGTTACTAATATCCTCCATATTGCTAAGCCCTGTGGTTAGTCCTCTACTTTCATATATATAACCTCTTAATTCCACACAGTTGGAAGTTCCTTCCCCTTTAAAATTATCCTTTCTTGGCTGCCAGGACACTACATTTTCTCTTTTTTTAATCTCTCTTGCCAATTCTTCATCTTCCCAGCATTATTTATTATTATGGGTTTTTTTTGTTTTGTTTTTTTGTTTTCTTTTAGCAAGATCTGTATGCAGCGCAGGCTGGCCTCAAGCATACCATGTAGCCGAGGATGACCTTGAACTGATCCTCCTGCCCCCACCAGAGTGCTGGCATTATAGGTGAGCACCACAATGTCCAACTCCCTTGTTGATTTTCATCTGTCTCATAGTTTTAAACATTTACTCAGGGTGCTGGGGACTGGATCCAGTCTTATAGTTTCAAGTACTGTCTATGTGAGAATGACTTGTTCGTCTGTATCTGCAGCCAGGACTTCTGTCCTATGCTACTGATGCACTAATTCAGCTGCTTATTCCATATAGCTACTTGGTTATCCACAGTGGAATCCAATTTAACATAACCAGATTTAGCCCTGTCTTCTCTCCAAACCCTGATCTTCCCATAGCTTTCTCAGTCAGAGGCTTCTCCCGCATCCTAGCTCAAGCCACCCTTGTTCTGGCTTCCATTACTGAAAATCCTACCCCGTTCTCCCTACTTTTGTCCATAGCTCCTCCTAATTCATCCTTTCTTGTTGTTGTTATTTTGTTTTGTTTTGTTGTTTTTCAAGACAGGGTTTCTCTGTGTAGCTTTGCGCCTTTCCTGGAACTCACTCTGTAGCCCAGGCTGGCCTCTGCCTCTGCCTCCCAAGTGCTGAGATTAAAGGCATGTGCCACCACCCAGCCTAATTCACTCTTAAAACAGACATAATACTGTCTCAGAGGGATCCTGTTAAATATGAAGATGTAAGTAGGTAAAAATGTGCTAGAATTAGTGATGATAATTACACAGTTTTATGACTATGCCAAAATCACTGAATGAGTCCTCAATTTTTTTTTCAGGGCTGGAAAAATGGATCAGTGGTTAAGAGCACTTGTTCTTACAGAAAACCTGGGTTCATTTCCCAGCACCCACATGATAGTTCACAACCACCAGATATAGTAGCACACATCTTGAATCCCACTACATGGGAGGCAGAACTCTGAGTTTGAGACCAGCCTCATCTATGTAGTAAGTTCAAGGCCAGCCAGAAGTAATAGTGAGACCCTACATCAAAAAAATTTTTAAATCACTGAACTATATACTTGAAAATATCATAGTTTTATGGCATATGAATTATGCCATTTAAAATGTTATTTAATACATCATAGTAGGATCTTGGAACAGTAAAAGGACATTAGTGTGGAAGACTACTGAAATCTAAACAAAATCTATAAATTTGTTAATTATATTGTACCAATGTCAGTCTCCTAGTTTTGACAAATGTCCCATAGTTCTAGGATATATTAACATTAGAGAAAATATGTGAAGGATCATGGGAATTCTCTGTTCTATCTTTGAACTTTTCTAAAACCTTAAAGTATCCAGATTAAAATTTTATTTAACATAGATGTCAGACCATGTCATTCCACTGCCCAGAGTCTACTGGATATCATCAATATTTGTGTGCCTACTGTTATCCCATGGATTCATAGGTAGGGACATTATGGCACCAGCCCCTGCTGAGCCTAGAACAGCTAGGTACATAAGAGGTCCTCAGAAGCTTTTGCAGGGCTGGAGAGATGGCTCAGTGGTTAAGAGCACTTGTTGCTCATGCAGGAGATCTGAGTTCAGTTCCCAGCACCCACATACTGGCTTACAACCACCCTAACTGCAGTTCTAGAAGTTCTGATTCCCTCTTCTGACCTCCACGGGCACCCAGCATGTACATGGTACACATACACATATGAAGCCGGAACACTTGTACACAAAAAATAAAATAATCTTTTTTTAAAAAGCATTTTTAGAAAAGCTCTTGCAAATGTCCTTTCTTCTCCCTGTAAATTCTCTCCCTGACACACTCCCGAGATCCTTGTATTCATTTGTCAAGATATGGTACAAATGAACTTCAACTGTGAAGACTTCAATGACTTTTACAGGAAGAAATAGTTCTTCATGTGTAGGTGTACTTGTTTATGTGTGTGTATATACATATAGACTTGTGTGTGGAAGCCAGATGTCAATACTGTGTGACTTCTTATTCTTTAAGATAGAGTCCTTCATTGAACCTCATCAGTTTGGCTAGGCTGACTGGTAAGCTAGCTACAGACATCTCCCTTTCTCTGGGGAGTTCTGGGGAGACATCTTACCATGCCCAGCTTTTACATGGGTATATAAACTCTGATTCTCATGCGTGCACAGCAGTCCCATGGGGCCATCTCCCTAGTCCTGGCCTTCATCTCTTTATTTGATAGAATATATTATATTTATATTGCTTGTTTGCCCTCTGTGCTTAGCACACAGAAATGCATATAACACATATTTATTGAATTAATAAATGGTCAAAGGAAGTTGAGCTGATTTTTTCCTCCACACTAGTCAGGATGGATGAAAGAGAATCAAAGCCCCTCTCCCCACTCCTGAATCTGTCTTGGGGACTATCTCAAATAGTCAAGTGGGTTTGCTGGTCCATTTGCTTACAAATTCCAAAGGTAAACTATGCCTGCCATTCTGACCTGACTTCCCACAGCCTTTGCTGTGATTGTCAAGTCAGATTGAACCTCCTCTAGCAGCTGGCTCCCACTGGTTTTGAGGAGATGAAAGTGTCAGCATGTCCCCGTGGACACACTGAGGAACTTGCTGCCTAGAAAAATCAGTTTTGATCATAATGAGAGCTGAGTACAGGGTGGTGCACTCGGCAACTGCCTCACATTCCTAGAGCCATAGAAGCTTGTCAGAGCTTCAGTCTCTGCTCAGCCTCCCACTCTCCCATGCTGCCCACTGATCTCTCTATAGGTCTCCAGATTAGGACCAGATGCCTCCTGGAGGTGGCAGACAGACCCATGTGGTCTTGTGGCTGTGTGTGTGTGTGTGTGTGTGTGTGTGTGTGTGTGTGTGTGTCTGTCTGTCTGTCTGTCTGTCTGTCGTCTGTCTGTCTGACTCCACGGTAAGGTTTTAGCAAGCCTGATTTTGCTAAAGCCTCTACTCACATGCTTCATCTTAGCTTTTATGAGTAATAAGGCTTTCACATTACTCCCCATCCCTCTGACTCCTACATCTACCTCTAAATTGTTTCCAAATTTAGGTGAAGAAGAAAGGGAGGGCCATTTATTGATCTCCCTTATCTCTCTCTG